>NC_088793.1:99680125-100020726 GCF_011386835.1 Chrysemys picta bellii | reverse complement strand
GGTTTTACTTGGAGGAATTTCAGGCAGAATTGTCCTCATGACTTCAGATCTTTAGCCCAGAATATATTAGATAATGGTTCCTATTCCAAATATAACAGGCGTTGAAGGCATAATGGAGTCTCATGATCCCCCCAAACCTTTTCTTCTTCCGCTAAAGTAAGCAAATCTGAAATACATTTCCCCAGATTTATTTCTAATAGACATATTTTTACATCTGCTGCTAAGAGTGCAGCAGACACCAAAATTTCAAACTGTCAGGAAGGATTTAGAGGCATAAATTTTATACAAACCCATGTCACAACAGAACCCCCATGTTAAAGATGTTCTACCGAGCTGTGCATGAAACCTAAAACTGCTGGAAATTTCTTTCAGCTCAGTGTGATTCACAGAGATATGGGCTAAAAAGAACACAGTGTATTATTAAAAATATCAGCTTGACACGGCTCAGCAAGTGCCAATAGCAAGTGTACTTAGGAAGTAGAGAAAATGCTTAACTTCATTAACTCCTTCACATCTGAGCTTTCTTACTTATGTAAAGAAAGAGACACAAAAATTTTATGAAGTTGAGATACTAAGAAGATGAATGACAGTCTAATGAAATGCTTATGAGACCAACACAATATAGTGTCAGTAGAGTAGAAGGCACTCAGTTCTCTCAGGTTTGGTAAACACAAGCAACTGCTAATTTGCCAGAAGTGGATTCATGAACATAGCATGGGAATTTAAACAGTAATAGAAAAATACCCTGTGTTCTTATAATGTAGTAACATTGATTTTTTTTTGCTCTTATTAAAGGTTCTTACTGAATTTAAAAATAATGCCTTGGGTTCTCCATCTGTCACTGTTTCATGTCTCAAGGGTTAGGAATCATTTGCCACTACCAACTAAACTAGCAACTGAATGATTTCTACATGGCTAAGACAATCCTTGTCTATTCAGTGAATTCCTCAGTGAGGAGATTTTCTATAGAAACCCAGAGATTATTCACTAATTTTAAATGAAAATGTCATTTACCAAATGGGCTCAAGCCACAACAGTTTGTACCTGGACCCAGATTTTTTAAACAGTCAAATGTCTGAGAAAGATATGGCACTAAGAGAGGAAGCAATCCCCATTGTGTTGAGGGAAGTATTGATGGTGAAGCAAAGGAGGGCACACAAAATGAAGTTGCTCGAGTAGCATACTCTGCCTTCTCTGGACAGCTATCAAGAGTCCCTGAACTACAACAGAGTTCTGTGTAAATCACGGAGTGGGGGAGGGAAGAGCTGCTCAGGGCAACATCCTACTCCCAAGGGGAAAATGATGCATCTTGTGTGGAAAATGTGTAAATTAATGCTGAAGGTTTCAGTGTATCTCCCTTCTGCAGCTTCCCCACACATGGAGGGGGAACTTAAGCCAGAGGCAGCATGCATGTGAGCCCATCCCTCCTGTCAATGATTGCAGAGATGGGATGGGAGGTGAGTGGAAGTCTTTTAGTTTGATAACTCTGACTGAAGATGCAGTGTCTTGGGCCATATTTGTCTGGCAAATGTAGACACTTCAGGTCCCCTCCCCTTCCATGGTACCATTTTCTCTGGCATGTTTTCAGTGCACAGAATCCTAAAGAGTTTTAGAAATAATTTCCCCCCTTCCATTGTAAGGTTTAAGCCACTTCTGTGGTTCCGTGATTCACAACTGATCATTGCCAGTCCAGACCCCAGCAAAAGAGAGCACAAGCTTCAAGCTGTTCTATCTGACATCAGCTTTTCACATCCTTCAAGAGGCCATTCTGGCACTTGGGGACTACTGGGGAATAGAGGCACACCTTCTGCTTCACCTGCACTGAGTCTAGGCAAGTGTTGCAGATACAGGGGGTGTTAATTAAACAGGAGTTATGGCTTCTTTATGCTGCTGGAATGGTACAAAGTGGCTGTACAGACCCATAGCATCAGGCCTAATATGTCGAAAACTGTTCATTCTTTAAGTGTCGTCTGAATTTACCATGAATTCTTCTGTACTTGTAAGAATAAGAAAAGCATTTAAACATAGAGAAAATAAACACTCCTAACAAATTAAGCTCTGGAGAGAGCACTTTGCCTCCTTTCCTGAACTTCCTTATGAAAATAACCAGTGTTCTACCAGCAGGAATTTCATATTGATTCATAGTCTAATGTAAGCGTTGGGTCTTCTTTGACGTTTTTTGTTGAGTCTTAATTGATTGTTGACTATGGGCTACTTCTGTTACTTTCATTGTTTTCTTATATTCCCTCCCCTTCTCCTTCCCCCCTCCTTCTCCCCGGCCCCCAGTCCTGTCAATAGTCTTGCATCTGGTTCATTTTAACTTTGTCTTGAGTGGGACTACTCAGCATATGCATGTTTGTAGATTTAGGCCCTTAGTATGAAGGTCTACTACTTCTGACTATGAGAATAATTCTTGGTCTACCAGCTGCTCAAACTGGGCAAACTGACTTATTTAACTCTGAGTTTGTTCTCCGTTTATAGCATCAAATTACTTGTTCCAATCAAATTACTTATATCCCCAGACAGAGGAAAAATATAGGCAGTGAAAATAAAAGCAATCACTCAGCAGCTTCAGGTGTGCTTTAACCTTTAGTTTATCTTGTTCTGCGATTTACTATTGTCCTCCCAGGGGAAGGAATCTCTTTCTTTTTAAGCAGTTCCTTTCAATTTATACATATCAATAATAATTTAGCCTGTTTCTCTGATTTTTGGTTTGTAGCTTACCTTTTACTTAAACAACGATTAACATTAAACCATCACAGCATTAAACAGTCCCTAAAGCGTTGGCACATTTTTAATGCAAATATAATTAGCACTTTAAGCTCTCAGAGGAGGAGGCACAATAATACTCCTAAATGGCTACAGTGTTTGGGATCCTTAATGTCATGATTAAAAAATTCTTTAAAAAATTAAAGATTTTAACACTTTGAGCCAGATTCTGCAGCTCTTTCTCATCTGAGGCATCCCAGGTGAAGTTAACTGTGCTACTCATGTGAGCAAGGGCTTCAGGGTGTGCGCCTTAATCACTCTCACATTCTGGTCCATTTATGTTACACCTCATCTGGGCTCCATCTATTCTAAGATTCATTCATGATCCTTTTAACAAAGCATAGTTCATCATATGCCTCAGCAAAATGTGTTTGTTTATCCTCTGCCTAAGCCTCTATTATATTCAAAATAAGTTTAAAGTACCAGAGTCCAAAATCTAATGATGGGTTTATCACTGAATCAACAACTGTGTGATTTTGGGCATATCATCACTTAAATTCCCTATATCTCAATTTCCTCATCTGTAAAATGGGGGTAATAATACTACCTCATAGGAGTTTTGTAAAGCTAAATTGATCAATGTTCATTGTCTTTGGAAATCTCAGGTGAAGTGTTATAGAAGTGAAAACTTATCTCTGGCTCTTGCAGTATTTAAGTGCTTTCTTAAACGCTACATTTTTTTCCTAACCTTTCTTGATTTTTCTCATCAAATTACATTTGTTCTTGTTTTTCCCCTTGTGAAATATTCACTTACTATTCACACACATTCTGGTCAGCACTGTCACCACACCAATACAAGCACCTTCCAAAGCCTGATAGTCATCCCTCTTCTTTAGCTACTGTACAGCTCACCTCACTGCATAAGTAAGTTTGTTGTTGTTTTGTTTTAAGTCTACTAACTAAGTTTTGATATAGGTAGCAGCCAAAAAATTCACATGGGACTGTGTGCTGTATTTACTGATCTACAATTCTTGTTTACATAAAGTAAGCAATTTTTGCCTTGAATGCAAATGGGGTTTTATAATTCAGGTTCAGAAGTTGCCTCTTGATACCACTATTGAAGCTGCAGTTGCTGCTGCTCATTAGACATTGTGTAGACTCATCTCTTTTGGATATCAGTGGGACTAACCTTGATTCTAATACAGAAAAGGTGATGATTATTCACCCTGTCTCCTTTATTTCGACTGACATTGATTCACCATCTCTAATCTGCAGACTTTTGAGACTGATATTTTCCTTTGGGCAGGATCAGATGTTCGAAGGAGAACATTATATCCTTGTGCTTCTTTGCCAAGCAAAGTTTAATATTGTTCATTGAGTAAAATACTTATGTCGTTTTGCCATTATCTTTGCACTACTCTGTTTAATGCTAATTATTTAGGGCTGTAGCAGGGCGGTTACACCGCTCCTGGGATAAAAGGAGTGAGAGCAGCTGAGGGAGTAGCTGGTCACAGGTTGTGGCTAGCTCAGTCAGGGCACAGCTGGCCCTGATAAGAGGGCTGTGAGTCAGGAGCCGGGAAAGTCTCACTCCAGCCCTGGAGTGAGCATAAGGGTTTGGGGTTCCCCTGAGGAGGGGAGACCCAGAGTGTGTGGTGGCACAACTGTGGGGCAGCACCCCAAGGTAAGGGACACTAGGGTCCAGGAGGGACACAGGACCAGTGGTGGTGGAGACAACAGGGCTGGTAACCAAGGGAGAGAAACCAGCCAGCAGGAGGTGCTCCAAGGCTGGAAAGAGCTAATTCCTGGACTAACCAGAAGGAGGTGCCGTGGCGGTGAGTGCCCGCCATGCTATATGGGCCCAATTCTCCTGCTGTATAATACAAGTCCCATTGGTATCATCATAAGTTACTTGTATCCTAAAGTGAGAGAATCCAGCCCTATCTTGCTTAAAATTTGCTCTCTTTTTTTGCTGTTGTTTATTTAGAGAACAATTTATTTCACATACAGATCACTATGGCCCTGATCCTGGACACACTTATGCACATTGCTTAACTTTAAGCACATTAATAGTCCCAGTGGAGTCAAAGTTAGAGTTAAATTCATGCATAAGTCCTTGTAGAATTAGAACCGATTATTGGGTATTTGACTATTATTTGGTACCAATAATATGTCATTTAACTTCCCTGTGCCTCAATTTTTCCATCTGTAAAATGGGGGAAATAATACCGACTTCCTTTGAAAGTGCTTTGATAACTATAGATGAAAAGCACTATGTAAAAGTTGGGAAGTATTATTAATTATTATTATTGTATAGGTATATTTATATGGCCCACATCACAGGAATATTTGTGCACCAGCTCATAGGTGTTTGTGAGGCATAATCAATGTTTGTCAGTGAAAGCTAAGATCATCAGGGTCTTTGATGTTCACTAGTAAAGCAAATTGAAACCTTTATTATTATAGGAACACTAGGCTGAACTTCACAATAATTCTGTTGGTTTAAAAGAAGTTCTGAAATGTTTTTCCTGATCCTACAAGGGTTTGAATGGCTAATGCAAAATATAGTGAATCCTCAACTTCCAGTGGGAGTGGAGAGCAGTCAGACCCTGGGAGGATTGGTCCCACATTGTGAGCAACAGTTGAATTCAACAACAAAAATTGAAGATAGTAAACAGAAGAAATTATCATAACACAAAAATAGGGTTACACTCTAAGAGGTGATGAGTAACTGTCTGCCCAGAATGAGCTGCACAGTGCATTGTCTATCCCTAGGACACCTAGGGTATATAGTAAGTAATTCATTGCAGCAGTGGCAAAGGTGTAGCTTACTTCCCACACATCTAGCTAGCTGTGCTGGTGAGCATGTGGGAGGTCAAAGTCATGGCTTTTACTATTTCCTACCCCTTCCTGGTTGCTTGCGGGGGATAGCTCAGTGGTTTGAGCATGAGCTTACTTAAACCCAAGGTTGTAAATTCAATCCTTGAGGGGAGCATTTAGGGATCTAGGGCAAAAAAAATAGTTGGGGATTGGTCCTGCTTTGAGCAGGGGGTTGGACTAGATGACCTCCTGAGGTCCCTTCCAACCCAGATATGCTATGATTCTTTGTCCAGGAGGGGGATCAGCAACCATATAGACACCCTTGTGTGTCACAGAACCCAGGCCCAAAATCTTGGTAGCTCTAATGGGATTACACACAGCAGGGGAATCCACCCTTCTATGCAGCTGCTTAAGGGCAAAGGGGACACCTAGCTTCTAATAAGGAATAAATTCAGCATATGGAACAATTACTACGGAAAAGGCAAAACATTATTTGCAAAGAAAATCTAAGGCTATCCCTAGCTGCTACAAGAGAAAAAGGGGAAAAATTAGTCAGCAATGTTGTCAGTAAGAGTCAAAGGACAATAGAGTCTGGGATCTAATGGTACAAGTGTTGGATTCAGAGTGCACAGACAGCAGGGCATTGCCAATTTTTGTTTGGTCTTTTTGTTTGTGGTGCAGAAATTTCCTCCATAGAAGAAATTCCCAGACTTTGTTGTGCCAAGTATTCATGTAGGAAATATGAGGGCCTAGAAGAGAATTCAGCCTGGATCAAAAGAAAACAAAGGAAACAATGTATTACTAGGACCAGTGTTGTCATCTCCCAGGAGGAGTTTTATTGGAAGCCCAAGATCAAAGTACATTGTTTTAAAACAGTGTTTCCCAAAAGATGTGTACTGGTCTGCAGTCCAACGTATTGTATGTTCAAGTCTGTATAAGATCTGCCAGTGTTTTCTTATTCTTTACTTTCAACACTATATTTATGTCTTCCAGAAGAATGGGACTGCAGATAGAATCATAAGACTCGAAGGGATCTTGAGAAGTCATCTAGTCCAGCCCCCTGCACTTATGGCAGGACTAAGTATTATCTAGACCATCCCTGACAGGTGTTTGTCTAACCTGCTCTTGAATCTCCATCACTGGAGATTTTTTTACAACCTCTCTAGGCAATATATTCCAGTGCTTAACCACCCTGACAGTTAGGAGTTTTTCCTAATGTCCAACCTAAACTGCCTTTGCTGCAATTTAAGCTCATTGCTTCTTGTCCTAGGGAGGTTAAGGAGAACATTTTCTCCCTCCTCCTTGTAACAACCTTTTATATACTTGAAAACTTACCATGTCCCCACTCAGTCTTCAAAGTCCATCTTAATACATTCTCCAGATAAATCTAAAGCATGAAGGGTGAGATTCTGTGCAGTACAGAATTTGCAGCCCAATACCATGGTGACTTTTAAGCCACCTTTGCATGCTTCCAATCCTGGGCTGCTCCAGGTATGTCTACATTGCAATGTACACCCATGGTTGAGCCCAGTCTCAAAGCTAACTCCCCTGGGGTCTACACTGCAATTGACCTAACCCAGGTTCCCAGGACCCTGCAGAGCTGGAGGGTCCAAGCTCAAGTCAAGCTGGGACCCAGAATCCGAACTCTAGTGCTTTGCAGTGTAGCCACGGCCCTGCTTGATTCAGGTTCAGGGAGACATCTGGAAGTATCCCACAATTCCATAGGACAACTTCCTTAGTCCTCTTTATGCCAACAATCTGCAATCCACTTAATTGAAAACAGAAGCCCCTTCCCATCCTTGGCAAACAGCAGCAGCTCAGGTCAGTGTAACCCATTCTGTTCTTATCACCGATCTGCAAGCACATTGTCAGAGAGCCTCCTGGATTTGCAATAGAGAGTGAACCAATCAAGCCTTTTACAAAACAAGTTGCTTCCTGATAATGTGCAGGGCAGGCAGTAAAGTTTTCCTGCCATGCATCATGTTCCTAGAGCTAGAGCAGCCACATTTTGGGGGGTGGGGATTCTGGGATAAGGTTACTTTGACTCAGGGCTGTGCACTACATTGTGGATGCCAGAGCCTTAGATTTGAGCATGCATCAGAAAATTCTTTACCTAGGGTTAAAATTCAATGTAGATGCTCACGCCCAGGGTTCCCTAACGTGGATCAGCTGGCTGGAGTCCCACTAACCCTGGGCAGTGCAGACACACATTCCATCAGCTGGAGATGCCCCGGGTATAATTTAAATAACCCTGGGGGCCTGCCTAAATTATGGCAGCCTCCCTGGGCTGCCCTGTGGGCCACAGCACTGACTGGATTCTCTACAATGATGATGCTATGCCCCCAATATGCCTCTCACCCTAGCCATGCCCCCAGCACATCCCTTACACTAGAATTTGCAAGGGGATCCTTGGTGAAAGCCTTACTGCTGTCTTCCTCAGTGCCTGTGCTGCAGCAATCTCCCCCTGGCTGGAACTGGGGTTTTCAGGGCCCCTTTATGGTGTTTCAGCTCTCTGACCTGCTGTAAAGGGCCAGAGTGAGAGTCCTTAAACCCAGTGTAAATAGACCAGAGCTGGGGCGAGGATTTCATGGAAATCCTTCATGAAATCTGGTGTAGAGTCAATGGACCAGACTCTGGACTCGATTTCACCACTGTAAATACTGTGCAACTCTAATGCAACTGAAGTCATTAATATGCATTTACATCACAGCAATTGAAATCCAATCCTACCCAGTGAGTGAAATACATCCCCAGTTTTAACCCCTTTAATTTAAATAACATTAAACCAGGAATAACCCAGTTTGGAGGAACAAGTAGGCAAGAAACAACTGAAGGAGTATAAAGACATTCCAAAGCTCTATCCTTGAACAGTAGAGGTGTGTTAATAGCACTCACCCTTTTGCAGCATTTTTTCTAACAGGGTAGTATGTTAGAAAGGATGGCCCAGTGGTTAGGGGCACTAGCCTAAGACTTAAGAGACCCATGTTCAATTCCCTCCTCTACCCCAGACTTCTTGTGTGACTTTGGGCAAGTTACTTATCCTCTGTGCCTCAGTTTCCCATCTGTAAAACAAGGATAATAGCACAGCCTTTTCTCACAGGGGTGCTGTGAGAATACATTCAAAAAGATTGTAAGGGATTCAGATACTACTACTAACTACTATCATGGGGGTCAGATAAGTCCCTTAGACAGATAGGGTTTTAATTTATTGAGAATAAATATTGAATGAATTTCCTCACCAGCTGTGTACTCCTTTGATAAGCAATAAAAACCAAAGTGTTAAAGTACTCTTCAGATCCAATCCTTCCTTCCTTTGGCATGCAGAACTCTCAGTGGGTATTTAATGGATGCAGAATCAGTCCCGTCAACGCCATAAAACGTATCAATTTAGTAATCAAGAAGAAACCATGTGGTAGGGGAGCCGATCTGGCTCCAAAGTTGTGTTTACCCCACTTGTCAAAAAAAATGGAAGAATCTTTGATTTTGTTTAATAATTTTCCCATCATGAGCAATTCAATTGTGAATGTGCAGAGAAAACTAATAATGCATTATGTTCCAGAAGGGCTCTGGGGGGCCTGCATCAGAACATGTGGTACTTTTTAATTGTTTTTCTCCCTGACATTTTTCCAGACACATTTAATTTCTTTAATCTCAGCAAGGTCACATTTGGGCAAGTAGACAGGTTGGTTGTGGTTTTAATCAAACAGTGGCACTAATTTATTGCTGTATGACAAACTAAAACAGAAGCTTGAGAGCAGATTTAACTACATGGATTTAATGTAGTGCTGTGGTACCTAATAACATGATCAAAATAATGTAATGGCCAGGGCCAGCTCCAGGGTTTTGGCCGCCCCAAGCAGCCAAAACAAGGAGAGAGAAAAAAAAAAAAAAAAGCCGCAATCGCGATCTGCGGCGGCAATTCTGCGGGAGGTCTTTCACTCCCAGGCGGAGTGAGGGACCGTCCGCCGAATTGCCGCCGAATACCTGGACTTGCCACCTCTCTCCGGAGCG
The DNA here is from genome assembly GCF_011386835.1 of Chrysemys picta bellii. NCBI lineage: Eukaryota > Metazoa > Chordata > Testudines > Emydidae > Chrysemys > Chrysemys picta. The sequence continues at coordinate 100,011,189 of NC_088793.1, read as the reverse complement.
GCCGCCCCAAGCACCTGCTTGAGAAGCTGGTGACTGGAGATGGTGAAATCAATAGAATTGTGGCTTTCAAATACTTATGCGTTAACTCTTCCCCAGTAAGTACATGCACAACATTAGTGGATAATCTTTAAAGCACTATTTACATATTGGAAGTTGGTCTAGTGGGGAGGACACTGGACTGGGAGACCTGGATTCTATTCCCATCTGTGCAGTGCTATGTTACCCTGGACAAGTCCCTTTGTGCTCTGTTTCCCATCCCATTTGAGCTGGGTGGGAAATGGTTTTCCTGTCCTGTGAGAGTTTGAGATTTTGAAATATTTTCCTCTCCTGAAACAGGATAAGAACAGAAGAAAGGTCATGCTGGGTCAGACCAAAGGTCCATCCAGCCCAGTATCCTGTCTACTGACAGTGGCCAGTGTCAGGTGTCCCAGGTAATGATCAAGTGATCTCTCTCCTGCCATCCATCTCCACTCTCTGACAAACAGAGGCTAGGGACTCCATTCCTTACCCATCCTGGCTAATAGCCATTAATGGACTTAACCTCCATGAATTTATCTAGTTCTCTTTTAAACCCTATTATAGTCCTAGCCTTCATAACCTCCTCAGGCAAGGAGTTCCAAAGGTTGACCTTGCGCTGTGTGAAGAACTTCCTTTTATTTGTTTTAAACCTGCTGCCCATTAATTTCATTAAGTGGCCCCTAGTTCTTGTATTATGGGAACAAGTAAATAACTTTTCCTCATTCACTCATGGATTTTATATACCTCCATCATATCCTCCTTTAGTTTCCTCTTTTCTGAAAAGCTGAAAAGTCCTAGCCTCTTTAATTTCTCCTCATATGGGACCCGTTCCAAACCCCTAATCATTTTAGTTGCCCTTTTCTGAACTTTTTCAAATGCCAGTATATCTTTTTTGAGAGGAGGAGACCACATCTGTATGCAGTATTCAAGATGTGGGCGTACCATGGATTTATATAAGGGCAATAAGATATTCGCCGTCTTATTCTCTATCCCTTTTTGAATGATTCCTAACATCCTGTTTGCTTTTTTGATTGCCACTGCACACTGCGTGGACGTCTTCAGAGAACTAGCCACGATGACTCCAAGATCGCTTTCCTGATTAGTTGTAGCTAAATTAGCCCCCATCATATTGTATGTATAGTTGGGGTTATTTTTTCCAATGTGCATTACTTTACATTTATCCACATTAAATTTCATTTGCTATTTTGTTGCCCAATCACTTAGTTTTGTGAGATCTTTTTGAAGTTCTTCACAGTCTGCTTTGGTCTTAACTATCTTGAGCAGTTTAGTATCGTCTGCAAACTTTGCCACCTCACTGTTTACCCCTTTCTCCAGATCATTTATGAATAGGATTGGTCCTAGAACTGACCCTTGGGGAACACCACTAGTTACCCCTCTCCATTCTGAAAATTTACTATTTATTCCTACCCTTTGTTCCCTGTCTTTTAACCAGTTCTCAATCCATGAAAGTATCTTCCCTCTTATCCCAGGACAACTTAATTTACGTAAGAGCCTTTGGTGAGGGATCTTGTCAAAGGCTTTCTGGAAATCTAAGTACACTATCTCCACTGGATCCCCCTTGTCCATATGTATGTTGACCCCTTCAAAGAACTCTAGTAGATTAGTAAGACATGATTTCCCTTTACAGAAACCATGTTGACTTTTGCCCAACAATTTATGTTCTTCTATGTGTCCGACAATTTTATTCTTTACTATTGTTTCAACTAATTTGCCCAGTACTGACGTTAGACTTACCAGTCTGTAATTGCCGGGTTCACCTCTAGAGCCCTTTTTAAATATTGGCGTAGTAAATGGGGAGACATTCATTGGCTGGAGAGATACTGGGACTGCTAAAACTAGAGTTAAACCCCATGTTGTGAAACCCCATAGATTTCACACCCTGAGAGCATTCAGAGTTCCCAATGTAAACGCCTTCACTCTACCACCAGTATAGTTTTTTTGTACAGATCCAGGAAGGGCCAGGGGTGTTGGTTGTAGGGATGTTGGCAGAAGTCCATTTTCTTTGTTAATGGGGAATGATATTTTGGCTTTGAAGGCAGAAGAGGTAAATCAGGCCCCCTCAGTTAGCTCCAAACCTGCAAGGGACTATGACAGCCAAAATGGGGTAGCTGACAGCGGGAGGTGTCCCACCTGCCAGTGTCTGAAAGGAAACACTGTTGAGATCATTACCTTCCCAGCAAATGAACCAAATACCTGAAAGTGAGGGAAGGAGGGTGTAACAGGGTGACTTTCCCGGGGCTGTAGAGCCTGGGGCTAAGCCAACCTGATTACAGAATGAGCCCCACCTGGGGGGAGTCTGGCAAATTCCCCACAGAGAGCAGAAGGTGGCAACAGTAATGGGAATGAGAGCTAGGCTTAAGTGGTGAGAGAGCTCAGCTGGGAAAAGGGGGAGAGAGACAGCCAAGCAGATCAGGAAAAGCTCTCAGGGCCTGGGAGAGACCCTGATTATGGACAAGACAGAGAAACCTGGAGGAGAACTTAGGAGACTGGATAGGAAATGGTCCAGGAAAACTGCAGCACAGGTAAAGGAGCTGACGTAGCTGTTCCCTACAGGGCCCAGGGCTGGAGCCCAGAGGAGAGGGTGGGACTGGGTCCTCCTCAGACCCACCACAAGGCTTATCAAGCCCAGCAAGGGGCCACAGGCTGAGCTGAAGACAGGCTGAGGAAGAGCCCCCAGGGGAAGGATTTTTGTTTGTTAAAGACATTTTGGGGAATTTCAGTTTGGATAGTTGTGACTGTAGAAGGGGTGGACTTAAGGCAGTGGCCCAGCCAGAAGGCTAAATTATTGGCAGAGAAACCCCCACAGCAACAGCGTGACCATTGACAGAAGGCACTAGCCCAGGGAGATTGCTACTATGCAATGGCTGGCCATGAGGGGGTGCTTAGCAGCAAGTGAACTCATTTATATGGGGTAAGACAGTCTCCTGCTCTATGGGAGCATGGGGCCCTACTGACTTGAAAGGAAACTTTAAGTCCTGACGCCCTGGCCAGGGAAATAAGTTCTCTGTATTCTCCTGCACCTTACCAGGGAACCAGAGGCAGTACACAGCATGGTGGTGGTGGTGGTCTTGTTAGCCAAAAGTGGGGCTATTGAGGCAACTACAGTGAACTGCAAAATGTATGCCACACATCCAGTGGTGGAAATGCCCAAGTGTATGACAGTTGCTTGGGAGATGGTGGCAGTAACTGCAGCCAGGAAGGAGGGGAACTCACCCACCGCCCATGACTGCCTGATGGTCTGTGAAAATGTAAAGGACACAGAACCTGGTGGGGAAAGAACTCCTGCTCACATTGTCTCTGTGTGTGGGGATCAAAAGGCCAACCCAGTGGGGTGGGGGATCAATACTCCTCCTGCTCCCCTCAAAGAAACTGAAGTTAGGCCAAAGGGGCCCCTAGGCTCTGACTTCCAAGAAGGAGAGGCAGGAAAAAGGAATTTGGCTGTGGGGGAGGTTTGAAAAAATTTCCCTTGCTTGACCTCTCCTCTGGGCATGGTTGAAAGGTGCTTTGCAAGGAGCCAGCCCAACCTTATTTCTCACTTTTTGTCAAGAGTTACTTCCTGGAATACTCCAAAGAGGGGTGGGAAGCCTCCAGCTAGGTCAGCCAACGCCTGGAGGGACAAAGAGGCATCGCATATGCTCCCTAGAACTAGATGGATGGTGGAAGTGGGAGGACAATGTCTCAAACTCACACCCAAAGGTACTGGGTGACAGGGATAAGAGGAGTCACATGAGTTCCTCTACAGATCCACCCCATAAGTTTCAAAGAGAATTACACTGCAAGGTTGTTAAATGACTATGGATTTATGATTGTGCGCTGGCTTGTTAGCAGAATATTTTATAATATGAATAGTTGAAATGTACAATTATGAAAGGAAATGGCTGAAATACCAGGGGATAAACTGTGGACTCCCCTAGGATGCTGTGTGGGAATTTGTAACTGTTGGCAGTACACTGCTCATAGCCTTCTGAGGGTATGTGTATACTGCAATTAGATGCAAACATCTGGCCCATGCCCGTTGATTCAGCTGTTTAATTGATGTGCAGATGCTCGGGCTGAAGCCCAGGCTCTGGGACCCAGCAAGGTGGGAGGGTCCCAGAGCCTGGGTTACATCCCAAGCCCAAACATTTGCATGGCAATTAAACAGCCCCTTAGCCTGAATCTGCTAGCATGGGCCAGATGTGAGTGTCTAATTGCAGTGTAGACATACTCTGAGAGAAAAGCACAGCAGGTGGCCTTTAGGCAGACTGGCTTTCTGGAGATATTACAGTGAAAGGCAGGGAGCCATGCAGCCTTAATACCCTAATCAGGTTGGGGAGAGATGCAGGTTTCACCCAAGAAAGGTGCTGGAAACCTTAAGAGAGAGACGATAGAGGAGGAATACAGGTTCAGTGACACTGGTTATCAAGGGGAGAGGGGGAATTCAGGTCAGGCCAATTGAAATGTTTGGACTCTGGCCTTTTTTTATTTTTTTATTTTTAACTCTTTTAGTATAAATCAAGTAAAATTTTAAAACAATTGTATTAATTAAAAAAAACCTAAACTTGTTTTGAAAGTGTCAAACTGAGACATTTCGACTTTAAAAAAAAAATCATGTTATTCATCAAAACTAACCTGCTGTTAAACATTTTTTTGACAAATCAACATTTTCTGAAGAAAAAACATTTAATCAGAAAATTCCCAATCAGCACTACTGCTTTCCCATCCTCTGCCTGTCTTGTCTGCTTAGATTGTAAACTCTTATGGACATAAATAGGGACAATTAATCATCAACAGCCACATTCTCATTTCATTCACATCAATGTGAGGCTGCCATCCTGCAAAGACTTATGCATGTGCTTAAAATTAAGCCCATGAGTAGTCCCAGTGATGTCAATGCAGAAGGCTTTGCGGGGGCAGGGGAGACTGTGACACAGAGCTCCATTTGTGGTTCACTACTTTGTCAGCAACTCTTGTCAGGCCTGGTGTATTCATTACACCTAACACACTGGTGTCATACTATTTATTTAAAAGGTGACATTATATATCATTTGAAATCTAATAACACACTGGCCATTAATGTCATTGTGAAGTGTTTGTAACAACTTGGTAAGTGAAATTATGGATACTCTCTTTGATATTATGTCCTGAAGACTGTAAACAGACAAAGGTGACAGAACAGTTTTCTACTATAAAAAGGAGACAGAAAATATGGTGGCAGATGCCATGCCTAGGAAAGGGGGATCTGACTCGGTGCCTCTGGGTCAGCCAGTGGCAAATCTTCCTGTAATTTTGTAAGGTAGGAGATGCGACCTTAAGAGTGTCCCAGAGCCAAAGGGCAAGGGGCTCACTGGTATCAGGTAATGAATTTCAGCTGGCCCTGACCATTTTGGTATACCCGACTCACTGTGGTTATATCTGTATCTGGAAGGGATCATTGGAAAATTAATAACTCACTGATCACAAATATTCTTGCATGATATATGCATGGGGTGTATTCAAAAAGTTATGAAAAAGCACTAGAATTATTCTTAAAATGTATTTGGCAAGCAATGTGCAACTACTGTCTGCCTTAGATAAAAGAATGTGTATTTAATTCTTTGGCCAGCCTGCTCTTCAGGCAAAGACAATGAAGATCTATTTTTACATATGAAGTAAACAAAGCTATCAAGCCAATAAGTGAGGGAGGAGACAGCAGGGTGTCTATGCCCCAGCAGGAGAGAGGAGCTTGGTCTGGGTTTTTACTTTTCAAAGAATACATTGCAAATGGTTACTGGTCTATAAAGATCGGGAAGGGGAAAGGGCTGAATCTCAAGTGATAAGCAGTGGAATCAACTATATACAATATTCATGTATTGTAAAAGTGTATAGAGTGAAGTCTTTCTGACACACTGATGATTTAATATCTGTAAAATGTGTGTGTTAACACTGTGAGGAAACATGGGTAGTTAATGATATGATATTTTATGGTCTGTGGCCAAACAGGGAGAAACAGGTTCCCTGCCATACAGGAGAGAAGGCAGCTACTTATCTGTCTTCTATGTAAATTAAGCCTGGTGGAACCAAACCAATGGGAGCCCTATTTACATTCAGAGGGGTGTCATCGGGCCTGCAGTAACTCAACAGTGTGAATACCAGCCTCAGGGCAAATGGTTAGGAAGCAGGGCACAAACCCCAAATTGATTGTGAGTTTTATTCTTAGATTGCACCAATCAATTATCAAATGTAAACTCTTCATGCAGTATGACAGCATAAAGATGGAATCAGAGACAGTCCCCTGGGGTACTCTGATCTATCTCGCCACCCAGGTGAGCATATCTTTGTGATAGCTGGTCCCTTACACCAAGAATCACAGCAATTTACAGGTTACTCAGAGTCCCAAAGGGCCAAACACTTACCCAAGATCAATTGTAATTTAGATCTCACACTGATCCCAACCTGGTAGCCACTCTTATAATAAACTATATCAAGATTTATTAAATAGGTAAATGAATCAAGAATTATTTCACAAGGTTAAAGCAGGTAAACATATACACAGATGAGTTACAATCTTAAATTTCAAAAGATAATAGAAGCTTCTATAATAAGCAAACTCTGCATCCAACAGGGATAATTCAGGCCAAGCAGTTGGGGATCTCTTGCTTATGCCTAGAAAACTTCCCCCCTTCCCACCACCCAGAGTCTAAGCACCACAGAGATACAGTTCCTTCTTGTTAGGGGTCTTTATCCCCCTACTCTCTTGAGCTTCAAACTTAGCTGATGGGAGGAATCCACTTGCATGACTGGTCTTCGTTGGGTGGGGAGGGGAGAACAACCAATGTCTCTTGTCCTCTTTAATGTCCCACAATAGTCTATCTGATGTTGATGGACCTTTCCTGTTGTTCAGGATGTAACACTTTTCTGTTGGAGATCAGCAGTTCAAACTAATGCTTTTCTCCTGTCTGGTGATTTACAAAGTCACAGAGGCTTAAAATTCAGTCACTCAAATATTCTCTCACAATATGAGATACAGATGTTATAAGTGAGATTAATACATGCAGCAACTCACAAGCATTCGATAGAATTATAAAATGTGTTTAGACTTTAATATTTTAACAATACTAACACACAGGTGACCCAGACTGATTCCAGCTATGTATTTGTCAGTGTTCAACTGAGACATGGGGACTTTGGCATGAGCTGCCACCTGGTCTACCAGCATCACAATTGGAAGCTCACAAGAAAGGAAGAAAAGCATGAGGCCATCCTGCCTCTTGAAACACAGTAGTTGAACTTTAGAAGACATAAGCAAGGACAGAAGCAGTCTTTGGCATCAATTACTAGACAGTCACAAGAGAACAGAGTTCTTGCAAGCTGAGAAAATGGGTCCCTCAACCAAAGCGGTGGGTGCAGGATAGAGCTGGGGAGCTGAAGTCTCTGGGGACTGAATAGAGGTTTTAAAAAGCATCTTGAACGAAGCTGGTACCTTGCTAGATTGTGTTAGATTCTCGGTGTGTGTTTTCACTTGTATTTGCTTGTAACCCTTTGTAATTTCATTCTTTTTACTTGGCATCACTTAATCCATGTTTGTATTTTTATTATAAACCAACTCAGTGCTGTGCTTGCAATGAAAGGTGTATTTATCCCTTACAAGTTAATAAGCTCTGCTCTGCTTTTGTGTCTTGAGAGGAACAAAGAAACCTCATTATTTCTTTGAACTGTCCAAGAGAGGCCTGGATGTTGCAGAGTACACTGCTTTGGGGAAATTGGGGAGTGGGTTGGAGTCACCTTGCTGGTTGCAACTAACACTGGTGGAAGCCAGAGTGCACTCTCCCATCCTCACCGTGCCCTGCTAGCCCTGACATTCTCCCTGAGCTCACAGGGGAGTCCCCGTAGGGCAGTGTAAACCACCTTGCACAAAGTTTGTGCCAGGAGAATTTTTTTTTTTTCTGGCCACACCCTGGGCTCTTACAGGACAGCAATGTAAAAAGATCATAGCTGAAGGGAGATTTCCTCTCCTCAATCTGGAGTAACTTCCTGTGATTATACTGCTGTAATTGAGGTCAGAACTAGCCTAGAGAATTTAAGGGACTCTCCAGTGGCCACAGACTGCAGCAATCTTAAATCTGGGATTATAACTCGGGAGTTCCTGGTCATCAGGCTCATAATCATGTCACTACATTATTTTCTGCCTCTACCTCACTTATTACACAATTTCAAATATATTGCCCAAGCTTTAGTCCTGCATATTATTTTTCCCTGTAAAAAAAATTAAGTTCTTGGGACCAAAACATTAATCAAAGAAAAGTGACCTGCCATTATGTTGTGAAGTTATCTGAAAATCTTTTCATATAAAATGGTCATATGGGACAAGCCAAAGGACTCTAAAATCAGCACCCAGTAAAACTTTATTTAGTTTAGTTTGGGTTTTCCTGTCACTCCAGCCTATGGTAAGTCATCTTCTGCAACTCTCACATCTGAGATTGAATCTTTTAAACAGATCCCTTCAGTTTCTACTTCATGCTTCACTGAACAATCCTATCAAGAGTAAAGAAACCAAATTAGAGCTCCCTTTTTAACTGACCAAAAGACTTTACTGACTATATTTACTGCTGCAAAACTCCAAAGATTCATGACCTGATTGCCCTGACTTGAAAAGATTTTACGATTAAAGACCAACTGCCTTTCTGGAGGAAATCAGCCTTTCTCTGAAGTATATAAATCAAAGGGTCCCCCCCTCCTATCCTCTTTCTTCATTTCAATAGTTTATTTGCTAATCCGAGAGTCTTTTTATTTTTAATTGCACTTACTTTTAAAAAATGAATGATGCTTTCTTGGCAAGATGTGACTACTTCTGCAAGGAGTCATCTAGGACTAAATGTGTTTTCCAAACTGTACAATGAAGTAAAATACTCTGCATATCTCCCTATGTAGATGAAGAGTGGCAAAGTTAAAGGGAGACATAAAAGGAAGAGGAAAACAGGTGGCTTATTCCAGGCCTGCCAAGAACATTTTGGATTCTTGAGAACATATACTCCTCTGCTTGGCTGAGGGTTGTTTCTGTCTCATCCACTGAATAATTTAATGTCCTGCCCACATCTTGCTTTGCCTCCTTCATTTAACCTGCTCCTTGCTGGTTTTGTCTCTTTCTCAAGGTAGCTCTGGTCATTTGACCCTTCTACCACTAACCTTGTTTTTCCTGCTGCGTTTCCTGGTCCTGATCATCCCATCAGTTGCACATGGCCAACTCCAGTTGCATGTGTAGCTGACAAGATAATCGGACTCCTTGTGTTCTCTTCTCTCTCCTCCCCCGCCCCCCCCAACCTACCTAGTATCTATTTTTGTATACAGGAACTTTGCTGCTGCCAGTATTGCATATTGTGCTTGATGGATTGACAGATATGTGAGCTCGTGACAGCCATGAGCCAATGAACAATCATCATCTGCTTTCCCTTCTTTTCTCTTCTCTTCATCAGTATTTACCCAAGACATGATCCAGCTCCCATTAAAATCAGTAAGAGTTTTTCCATTGTCTTTAATGGAACAGCATCAAGCCCTTTGGACTCCATCTTTCCAATTGAAGTCAGTGGGAGTTTTGCTATTGACTTAAAGGGAGCAGGGAAAGGGTCCTCCTTCCTCATCCATATGATAAAATCCTGTTAAGTGGAGAGTATTTTACGTAGACTACAGAATGACATACAGGTTTATTCTTATTAGGACATATGCTTTCCTTGCCCATTTGAGGAACTAATGCGAAGATGGGCAGATTTGCCCAACAGTACCACTATAGTACTGCGTTGATATAGGGGGAGATTTTCAAAGGTACCCAAGGAATTACATTTAAAATCAATGGCAGCTGAGTGCCTAACTCCCCTTTGTGCCTTTAAAAGTCTCCCCCCGCATGTTCCATTTTGTCTCCTTCACCCTGTGTGCCTTGCTCCATACTGCCCCATATACCTGGAATAGCCTTACTACTAACATATCCCAATCTCCTTTCATCTGCCCATTCAAGAAACTTTTGAACACTCACCTCTTTCACAACATGTTTAAGCTATTATGGCCACACCTCTCTTCATGTGTGTTCTGCCTTATTTGTTCTTTGTTTTCCCTTATACCTTTGCATTTTAAGCCTTTCAGGTCACAGTTTCTCACTGTACAATGTCATCATGTGTCTTTCTTTACAGTACTATATAAATGGAAAAAATTATGCAGTGCTCCTAGAATTATAAATTGATTATCCGATTGTTTTTAAATTAAAAGTAGGGTATGTTACTCAATTTTTTTTTAAAGATGATTAGATTATGAATTGGGTTTAACCTCAGGATAAAAACACTGCACCCAGCACAAATGATTGCGCTGTGGATATTATTGTGATTGTGAGTTGGGTTTAATGGCTGATGGATGGGGGTAGTACTTGTGGCCAAGATGGTGGACAGCCAGAGCTGCAGAGTCAGGTTGAGGTGAGAAATAAACCCCCCAAAATAGAAGCCTTAATTAGGTCAAAAGTTGCCTTATAATCTAAAAAGATCTAGGTTTTAAGTCCCCCATTGTGACTTGTATGGTATTGGGGAGGAAGAGAGATGAACTCTTGAACATGTTCAACCTTTGGATGACACATCAACTGGAGAATTTTAGCTTAATGACTAAGTGCAAATTATGGATTCTATAGCTCTTTTCAAAAATGAATGGGAAAATCCTCTTGTTATAAAAATATCCAAGAGTGTCTGTGATCTATTACTGAGTGCATAATGGCTGGTTTTCCACTGTCTGACTCATTACCATATAAAAAGTGAATACCTTGAATATGCAAAGTGCATATGAAATCAAGTAGTATTTACATTTTGACTGGAATAATCTTTACAAAGAAAATGGATACTGTCTCAACCTTTATCAAATCAAGAGTTCAAATATGACAGGAGAGAAGAGCTAATTATAGCAATGCTGGCATAATGCTAGTAAAGTATTTCAGAGCATTTTCATTATAGACCCTACATTTAGGGTTCAGAAATTCACTTGGCATACAGGGGCTCAGCCCAGAGGTAAGGGTCTGACACTGTGTGTGTCAGTGGGCTTGCTTGTACAAGTAAAGGATTGCTGTGAACTCTGAGGAAGGGAAGACTATAACATTATAAAATTTAAAAAGCAGTATGATCTTCAGTTCCACTTCCACTCTGACATATTCCAGCTTCAAGAATTGACATACGTTGTCTGCCCATCACTTTTTGCCCAGGAAAAAGGTGATTTTTTTTTTCTATTCAAAACCAAATATAGAGACAAGACAAAATTCAATTTATTGTCTTAAAAAATCCCAAGTGTCAGATTCTGGTGTTTGGTTGGAGGGGGGGAAATCCAATCAAATTGCAAACTCTCTACAGGTGTAAACACATCTATTTATTTGCTGCTGGAGGCTATATCTCAAATATAATAGAGTATGGGGTAAGTTTAATTTCTTTTCTTATAAAGAGAAGAATCTATTTATAAAAACCTTTACTGAAGGTCAGATCCTGCCTCATTCTGATTCAACCACTATGAAATGTTTTTCCCCCTTTATGCGCATTCTTCTTTCCCCACCTTTAGGAAATATCTATTTGCTGTTCTATTGATTGTGCTCCACATAAATGATTGTGCCATTCTTTTTACTGTTTAAAAGATGTAGTGGAGCTGACAATGGGAGGCTGTATTTCTTGTTCTGTGTTCTGGTAGGTGTGATTGATCCTGACATTTTGAATCAGCATTTTCCCCCCTATATTTTTCTCTACATTCTTCCTTAAAAAGGAAAACTAAAGTACAAATATCTATTACCTCTACTGCTACCCTGGTTTGCTATAGGAAGACTGGGCATGTAGAGCTTTCATCTTTGAGCACCAATCTCCATTTAATAGCAGTCAAATTACCTGTGTTCTTTTGGATATTGTTTCCAAAAGTATCTTCCTCACATTCTGTCTTAATAAATCCCTCCATTCTCTGTTAAATAGAATATCTTCAGTAAAGCTTGGATTCTGATACCGTACCATCGATAGGATGACATGCAGTAAGGTGCTCATGGGTAAGGGTGTCAGAATCTGGCCCTAAACATCCTAAATCATTGCATGGCAATCTCTGCACTGTTACACAGCTGATTTTTCACCCTGCTGGCCACATTTCAATGGTGTATGAAATATTATTCTCTTTCTTATCTCGCTCCAAACCTTTTGCCGCTGACTTCAGTGGGAACAGTATTGGTACCATGGGGCTTAACCCTGAGATGTGCTGAGCATGCCTTTCACTTTGAAGTCGGTAGGAATTATGGATGAAAAGTACTTCCCAGGATCTGGTTTTTAGGATGCTATCCTCTAACAGCAGCAGAAGTGATCAGAGGAGAGAGTAAGTTACAGAACTCCAAAGCATGCTGAACATTGTGCTTCTCTGATCCCTATCCTACCAGCTGTAGTAAAACTTAAGTCACCTTTCTCAGCATTTCTACAGAATTCAATTTATGGCAATGCTGTATGAGAACATTTTGGAGAGCCAGAGTCAAATTAGTGTTCTCCTTGACCTGTCTACAGTTTAGGATTTGTTTAGTTGGGAATGTGGTCTCTTATGGTTCAATTCACCACAATAGGATGCCTTCTAAAGCAAATACAATGGTTGCAGGCAGTGTGTGACTTGCAAGAAATTCTAAAGAAAACCCTGTTCCTCCTTTTGGGAAATCTGCCTGAAGAGATCTTGGTGGCCAGCTTCAGACCTATACGCATACAGACAAAACCAATCTGTAAATACATGCATACTCCTATAGATTCATAATTCAGTTTTCCGTACATGAATAGTTACATTGAAGCCAACTCCCTGGACCTGATCTATTCCCATCAATTCAATGGAATCTGCATTGGGGTCCTGGAAAGCAACCTATTCTGAATATGCGATGTTGATATACCAGATCAGTAACCAGTTCCTGTGACATAATGAAGCTAATGGGACTACTCATCTGAGTAAAGTTCTTGTGTGCACGTTTGCAGAATATTCCTGTCATGCCATGCAGGTACTACAGTCGTCTGTTTACATGGAGACAGTTACACAACTGGGATCTTAGTCTGCATGCATTGCTCTTACCCAACACTATAAATGAGATTGCAAAGGTAAGAAGCTGTTCTATTAGAGTAAACTTTCATACTTCTCATTCTCACTACTGGATAATAATCTTTCTGTTGGCACAAGTGAGAGTTTTTTTGCAATTGCTTTTATTGGAGATGTAATCGGGTCTGTAATTCAGACAGTTAGTGAAGTGAATCCTTGTTTGCTGTAGACTTGTCTGAGAAAACTACCATTGCCAGTAGAAAGAGAATGAGGGTTGAAGGACAAGAGTGATCAGTTCTGAGGTTAGGCTCAGCAAGCTGATTTGTACATCATCTTTTCTTTGACTAATGTGGGCACCTTTAAAGAACAAACTGTTAAGGGGTTGTAGTAGTATTTGCCACAGTTAGAATTTCTATGTAATGTCTCTGAAGTGTACAGTGCAATTTTAAATTGAATTTTTAAATAAAAAATGACTTCTTAAAGGGTTTATTATGTAATAAGATTTACCTCTGACAGCTCAACAGTGCTATTAAAGCAGCTTGCATTGTAGCTTTAATTTGAAAGACTGTTCAGAAATAGGTGAGTCGGCTGTCTATGTAGTGCAGACTATTTAAACATGAACATAACCATATAACTTAGTGCTTCATAGTTGTAATAGTTCAGACATGATCAGATGCTATTCATCATATTGCAGGTATCTTGCTTTCTAAATTTGGTTTGGTAGCAGAACTACTTAGCTGAATGACTGACAGAAAAGGCACTGGTGTGTCTCTTGTGAACATTTAAATATATACACCAAATAATACATTACCATGGTTTTTCAACTCCAGTAGGAAGCTTTATTAAGCCCGTGACGGGTTCCCCCCAGGATGCCATCTGGAACTGGGGTACCACTAAGCCCCCCTGACCTACCAGCCTGGGATCCCTTTACACTGCTGTGATCAGTCTGCCAAGCCCTTTCCTGGGCTCCAGCCTGAACTTTTATCAGCACACACACAGTCAGGGACAAACCCAGCTGCAGTTATATGCAGACAGGTTCTTTAACTAGCCCCTGCATGGGAAGGCACAGCTACAACACTTTCCGGGTCCTAAGGCACGAACCCAGCTTCCCCCCACCCCCCGTTCCCGAGTGTAAACCCAAAATTATATTATCTTGTGCTGCACAGAGAACTGTACAGCATAAGCTCTCCTCTCCCTCAATCTGGAGAGGAATATACAACCATTTTCTGCCCCAAGTTATGATTCCCACACACTGGTTTTAGACAAAGCAAAAACAAGTTTATTAACTGCAAAACATAGATTTTAAGTGATTGTAAGGGATAGCAAACAGATCAAAGCAGATTACCTAGCAAACAAACAATACATGCAATCTAAGCTTAATATACTAAATAGATTGGATATGAATAGCAAATTCTCATCCTAAACAATGATATTAGCAGACTGCAGACTCTTAAAGTGAAAGCTTCACTAACTTACAGCTTGGAATCCCCAGGTGTTTCATTCACAGGTTAAAAATCCCTTTTAGCCTGGGTCCAGGACTTCCCCCCCCCCCCCCCAGTTCAGGCTTTGTTTCTTAGGTGTTTCCAAGAGTCCCTTTGGGTGGGGAGTCAGTGAAGAACCACGATGATGTCACTCCCCTGCCTTAAATAGCCTTTTGCATCTGGCAGAAACCTTTCATTTCAAAGCTTGGTTCCCACACCAGTCAGTGGAAAAACAATGGTATCCCAAGATGGAGTCCAGCACAAGGTGACCTGGTCATATGTGCCTGTAGTGTCATAGCAGCCAGGAGTCAGAGGCTGTTTGTGGTGTTCTCAAGAAGGCCCCCAACCTCTCTTTCCTCCCTCCGCCCCCCCCCCCCCGGGAAGAGGCGAGAGAAACTTCTTCTAAGGCCTACTGTTTTTTCTAATGGCCCTTTAAGCTGAATGGGTCTTTCCCAGCCAGCCATCTAGACTGAGAGCATTCTGACTAGTGGGCATTCCTCAGGTGTAAACACATTTGTAATACAGATATATAGTCAATATTCCTAAATTTAGATAATCATATTCAGTAAATCATAACCTTTCCAATGATACCTCACATGACCTATCTTGCATAAAATACATCATAATTATGGCATAATTCTATCATATCTCTATGGAGAATATGGTGTGCAGTGTCACAAAGTCTTCCATCAGTTTGCAGGGTTTTATATACAATTCACAGATAAGCAAACACTATGTCACAATTTCCTTTTGAGGGAAAATAACCCCATAAGTAACACAAAGTACAAGTAAAAGAGTGAAGAATTACAAGAGTAAAAATACCAGGAAAACATTAATCTTGCCAATGGGTCATCATGTGCCCCATTAGCCAATACCAAACTTGTGTCAGATGTGGGGTGCCCAGTACGGTCACATTACTGAAGGCAGCAGGAACAGCAGACCCTAGAGCTGTTGCCCGCACTAACTCACTCTAGCCACCAGAGATGATTGAAAACACCTGCTTTTTCATCCTGTTGGTTGTGTCTAGTGGAAATCTCACTGGGTTCCCTGTAAAGCCATAACCAACAGTTCCTGTCCTACCATAAGATACATCATCTGAAATGCAGAGGAAAGCAGATCCCAGAGGCTCAGTAGGATGGGATAGAGGGCCAGCAACATCTCTGTGTAATACAGGCTATGGTGTAGTCTATGTGGATCGAGCCTTGTCTATGGTTCTGGTCAGAACTGAGCAAATAATTGTGTGTGTGAGTGTGGGGAGTGGGGGTTGATGGCCAAATGGAGAGAAAAATAAAAAATCAGTTAGTTTCTAACCAAAACTATTTTCCCCCTCAATAAACCAAAAACATTTAGTTCAGGATGAAACTCAATGTTTTGAATGTCTATTTCAAATTGATGTTTTCAAAACAAAATGTCAAACTGACACTTTCAGAACCAGCCATTTCAATTTGTTTTCAGGGTTTTTTTTGGCTGAAACTATTTGCTGAATTTGGCCCAGATTTACTATTCTTTGTGAGGGGAAATCATCCGGCAATAGTTGTTGCGCAGCAACAAAAAGCTACTTGCTTATGGAAAGAGAAACAGGACAGAGATTGTTCGTTAGCACGACAGAAGAAAGGAGAATGGGCTGAGGAGGGGTGAGACTTTGGAAAGAGGAAAAGAAAAGGAAAAAAGCAGTGGATTTATTAAATATTACAGTCAAGATTGAGGGAAAAAACCTAGATGGAAAAACAGCAAATGTTAAAAAGGGGAGTGAAAGTAGTAACAAGGAGAAAAGAGCCACCAAAGGGGGAGAGAAATGTGCATTTAAATATCAAAATGACCACTTATCTGATAATTTACATAAATTTATCAGAGCTATGCATCTACGTGCATATACTGGTACTTTCTTATGATCCAGATTTTCTGAAGTATGTATTTCATGTTCATTACATGCAACTATTGTGATTCTGGTAAACCGAGGGGGGAAGTCTATTAGAATTTTGTGGGCTATTGGCAACAATTGACCTTCACCGTTTGTGCTTGCCAATCAGGTGTGGCACTTAGGAAGGAGACCTGGAAAACATAACTGAATGATTTGGACTAGAAGGGAATGGGGGTTGGGCTAGAGAAGACTGCACACACACAAGAGGAACTGGCATGTTCCTTCCCCGCCCAAGGCAATTCTTGCATTGTCAAAATATGTACGATCTGCTATGCCACTAGCCTGCCTTCTGGTTATCTAGCTATTGATTCTGGAGTAAAAGCTTGTCAAATCCTAACATTTAGAAAGCTTATGAAATTCACCCTGGATCTGTAACATTTAAACATTGATCAAACAGGAACATTAGTAAAGCTGTTATACAGTGTGGTATTTTCAAAAGTTAAATCACTTTGGTACGCAACAGATGGACCTTGCTTTGAACTACAGTGATAAGCATTGTAGAAAACCCTAAAACCGACCAATGAGCTTGAGCTCTAACTAAAATATTATACCATTTGACTAGAGTTTTATTAATTCTGCACATAGTCCTCCAGGGAGCATTGAGAAGCAGCACATCATTGACTCCTAAAAAGTCATTATTTCCTTTCACTGAGTATAGCAGCCCGTACCATTATGGCACTCGTGTTTCAGAATATTTTCTTTGAAAACAAGGTGTTTAACAAACAAGTGTCTGTCTGGGACATATGAATTGTTGTTTATTTTCAGACTTGATTGTGTGATGCAGAGCTAACTTTGGTAGAATGATGTGTCTTTATTTCTGACACCTGTGCGATATTTAAGAAATGATTTTTGTGTGTGCTGGTCACATGATGACTAGCATTTAAGGAATTAATTGCTTATTTCCAAGAAAGAGCTGAAGGGACAACGTTCATATGGGACAATGGTTCATATGCCTGGAAGTCATCGTGGGCTGTTTAATTTGTCAGAACTGTCAGGCTAATGGGTTGTTGTTTTTTCCTATGGCACATCTTTTAATCCCATTGCTATGTAGTGATGGCAGAAAAGAGAACCTAATTGTGAATACAGACTGTCCTCAGCTGCCACATTATGCAAGTTTTTAATTTTCAAGGCTTGAGCGTGGGTTCCTAGGAACTGCAATCTCTTATCAAATCTGCTCCTTGCATATGTGTTTTCTGTATCGTCTCCAGATTACTAAGGCCACAGGATTCCCTCAGTTTTGACATCAATATATGTGTGCTGTTTGTAACTTTCTTAACACTGCATGCTTTAAAAAACTAGAGTCTGCCAGGTCGCTGAAGGTACATTCTGGGACTCTGCGATGGCTAGAGTCTGGAATTGGTCCTATACAGTACTTTGTCCATGAAGGATTAGCCATTATGGAGAGCATAAACAATTAAGCCCTACCGATAAGCACATTGCTCAAGGAACTACTCCAGCTGGAGATGTGTAACCTTGAGCCTTCTCCTGCTCCAATATGACTGATGGAGGCAGAATCAGGACCATTTTTGTCAGTAATGCTAATAACTAGAGCTGGTTAGGAAATAAGAGGTTTTGCATGGAAAATTTCCACTCCGTCAAAGCTGGAAACCTAAAAACTTCAGCCACATTTTTGGATTTTTGGTTTTCCAAGGAGAACATTTTTCTGGGAAAGCAGACACCCCAGTGACCATTTTAATCTAGTAAAAAACCCAATTTTCCATTTAACCCCCCCCCCCAACCCTGCTGATAACCATCTTGTTTCCATGATTAGTAGATGGGTACTTAAGCATGATTCATACTCATTTCCACCTCATTCACTGAAATGTCCACTCTGGCTACTGAGCAGCCCTACTGGTGTGGGTATGGTAGCAAGCAATAACAAGCCTGGCCCTTGAGGCCTACTTCTCCAAACCTTGATTCGCTTAAGTTATCTTATTGACGTCCTCAGGACTACTTTGGTCATTACGCACAGCCAGATGCTGCAAGGTGCTGAATGCCTTTTGAGAGCTAGCAAACACCCAAAAGTGACCATGATTCTAATGCGACATAAAGGGAGCACAGTACCTCTGAGTGGATCCTCAGTGCCTTGCAGAATTAGGCCTTTTGCTGCAGATCATGAAAGATGTTGAGTATCTGCAACTTCTGCTGAAATCAGCACATTATCAGATATAATGCATGCCCATAAAGTGACACATACTCCTGTGCAGTAAAAAACTCAGTGTAATTGTTGATTTTTAAAAAAGTAATTTGCAGAATTTTTGCATTTCCTTTTGGGGCTGCCTTTGCCTTGTGCATATCTGTGTTCTTTCATTTTGTATTAAGAGCTTCATAGGTAATAATCAAAGGATAATTCAGTAATTATCAGCATGTGGAATGGTGAAATGGATCAGGCTTTGCCTTTATACACACTTGAATGATAACACAGAAGAAGGTCAAGAGGTTATAGGTAGCTGGTAGGTGACCCAGATGCAGCATCCAGAAATACCTGTCATTCTGAGATTATTATTTTTCATTTTTTGTTAGTGTCCATTTTGCATGTATCCCATAACCAGTGGTTTCCAAGGGATCCTCTAGCCAAATGTTACATAAAATATACAAGATGTAATGTACAATATGAGACAAAATGGTCTACAGTCTAACAACTCCCCTCAATCTAATATTTTCATCAAGGCTATCCTAAAGTATGTTTCACTTGGTATCCATTTTAGCAGCTACTTCAAAATATTTGTTGCAGAGATGTTACAGGAACCTTTCATCTTTTATCAATTTTCAACACATGGAGGCTTATCTAATATTAAATCTTTTAAGAAGTGGGAAAATAATTTGATCTCTTATCAAAGTGTAATTGGATGAGTCACAATTTTAAAATAGTGACAGAAGGATGAACCAACCTTATGGCACAAAGGGTCAGCTTCCACTCTTACACTGATGGAAATCCACTTAAATTCCATTAAAGATAATGAAATTATCCATAGGTGAAGTTTGACTTCTATATTTCGGGAGGCAGCTCGAGACAGGCCAATGGGGCCGTGCGTGGGGGGCAAATTCTGTGCCTGCCTAAGGCTTGCAGTCTGTGATAATGTAGCATAAAGGCCAAATCCTGTGGCTTCCTATACAGGAATGCATAACCCCAATGCAGTGGGAGTCATACATTTCTGCTGTGTTTGACGGTTGGCAGACAAAGCAGCTTGGCGCATACCTCTGCATGCCTTGGAACAGAGCTTGGTAGTAGCTCTCTAGGGGCATGGCAGGGGGATGTCATGGTGGGTAGGCTGGGACGGTAGTGCCAATATTTCCAGTGAACAACACAAATCCTCTGGCCTGAAAGCCCTGTGTAAATATGTGCAATTGGCTATTAAATAGGAGCAACTCTGGGAACAGCAGTAGTGGCTCAACAGTGGAATAGCTCTATGGCATGGCTGAACAGACATCTAGCCAAGGAGGGATGGAGAATTCAGATGCTCACCTTCACTACTCTGTTCTGTTGGTCATGTGTTTGCCTTAAGTAATTTGGCCTTAAATAAGAAGGGGTAAATCTGGATAATAGTAAGATGATACTTACAAATATCATTAATTCATTGTTTGTGGTAATACCACCAGTGTGCTAAGAGCTTTATAATTGATAAATTGAGATGTAGTGTAATATATGAAAGGGACTGTTTTATCTTTATTAAGAGGAGATAGATTATATGCTAATGAATAAGCATCAGAGCTAATAAAAAAATAATCAATTCATCAAATTTTTTGGCTTTTCTCATCTACATTTTAAACTTTTTTTTTTTACAAAATTTGAAAAATGTCATTGTGTTTCTGAAAAGTAAACAAAACTGAAAATATAAAAATTGAAATCTGGAAAATTCAATCAGCTTTAATAAGTAGTAATTATAGTAAGAGCCAAATTCAATTTGTGTTCTGTTGTGGTACTTGTGGTTTCATGTTAACTCATTTTAAGGAAAACATAACTTTGCAATACAGGAGGATGCATTTTTAGGAAAGCAGGCATCACATGACCGGGATGTGGGCAGTCATGCCACCAAGTGATTGTAGCAGGAATCAGGCCTAGAGGTTAGAACAGGAGGCAGGAGCCTAGAGTCAGAGCCAGAGACCAGGTGCCAGAGCTAAGCATCACAATTGGAGTCAGAAGCAAAGGGTCAGAGCCAGTCGGAGGTTAGCAATCGGAGCCAAGGGTCAGAACTAGGTTACTTGGAATGAGGCAAGGCAGGAGCAAGGCTAGGAACAAGCAGCCACAAGAGAAATCACAGTCCTGGGCAAATACTTTGTGCAGTTGCTACACTGCTGCTGGGCATAAGAGCTGGTCTGCTGACTCTTCCAACCAATCTGGTGGCACAGCCAAACAGGCAGCCTACTACAGACCAGCTACTCTCAAGTTCCCCATGGCTCTGCTGCAAGCCCCGATTCCTGAGTGAAGGAGACTTTTAAAAACTTATTTACAATATATAAACACTCCATAAAATTATTGCTCAGTATGGCAGCTTTACTCATGGTGAACATGCATCACATTATCTAGCAATTGTGCCTTTGATCAGCTTTTCTGCTCTTATGACAAGCAAAGGTAGGTGCAATTTAATGTTGGGTTTTAATTTCCATTAAATGTTGGGTTTTAATTTCCATATTTATTTGCCTATAGCTTCTGAAATGAATTCTTTTGGAGTTGAAGGTTGATATATTCAAGAGTTAGATGCATAAACTCCCTTAGACTGCTTTGAAAATTCTGGCCAAAACTTTCCATATGGGTGACGGGATGGATCACTTGATGTTTACCTGTTCTGTTCAATCCTTCTGGGGCACCTGGCATTGGCCACTGTCAGAAGACAGGATACTGGGCTAGATGGACCTTTGGTCTGACCCAGTATGGCCATTCTTAAGTAGCTTAGTAGTGAATATTGTTGTTGAAAACTTGAATGAAATTGTTTCAGAAGCATTTGAGTGCTGTGGGGGAGAGAAACTTCTTTCTCCATAATCAAAATTATTGGGACAGATTTCACTGTCCTGTAGTATCCTGCCTAAAACCAATATACTTCATCCTCCTTTAGAATAATTTTGACCTTCCAGATTTGGTATGGAAAGAAGAGTGTGAGAGCTACCCACCACTGCTTCTGACTATCACATTAATATCCATACATCATACCTGCCTCATGCAGTTAAAATACATATAGGAATAACATTGAAATCAATGGGGACTATTCAGATGCTATTAGTTTTTTGTACTAATTTAAGTACATTGCTGGAGTGGGGTTAGAGCATGCTTCATACTATCCATGGAAAACCCAATGACTTCTGATATGCCCCAGGTTCTCTTACTTAGTATTTAAACATTCTACTGTACTTTACATTTGAAGATATTTTGAAGAATGAAATCTAAACTGAAACCATAAATAAAATTAGAACTTGAGTCTGTGGAAAAAATAATATATTACAACTACATAGAGTTCAGTTCCCTCCATTTCTGGTAGACCCTCTGATTTTTATTAGGATAGCCTTAAAAAAAAAATCTGTGTGGGATGACTTCAGAGTGATGAAATGTTGTGTTATCAGGGTTTAAAGATGTGGAAGTGTATCAATATGCAGAACAGATATTCTTTGTAGCTGAGGACAGCTTGTATAAGCAATTATTCTGGGGATATTTATAAGAGGCAGATAGTTATTGACACCTTTAATTCTTCCTTACACGCTGCATGTTTTTCAGTTATTAAACATGACTTGATGGTGAACCTGGCTAGTTATTAGTTAGCAATCTGAACCAACTTGCTGATGGGTCAGCAGTCTTTCTGCTTTCTGACATGGAATAAAGGTCAATTTTTTCCAGAGGAGCTGTTATCGCTGATCTAGAATGGCAGTCAGCTTGTTTGCGCTTCCGGAGTTTGTGCTTCCATTCATGTTCTGAAATTAAAATTCTATAGTGCGGACACACAAATGGAGTATTGCAGGTTAAAACTCATGAGTAATATGGGTGGTAAAAATCCTTTCCAAGCAGACAAATGCTGTTTAAAAAAATAGATTTTTGACCTTTTCTAAACATTTAATTAATGTTTCAGTGCTATAATATATATGTATAGAATTTTTTTATATATTTCAAGCTCCTTCCCACTCATTTTCAGTTGAATGTCTATGAAGCATGACTTAAAAAAAAAAACCCAAAATTGAAGGATAAAATCTATTTTGCATTTCCAAAACATGCAATTTGGGGATTTTTTTTCTTCCACTGAAAGTTTAGTTTCCTTTTTATTTTGCAAATTATAATCAAGATAGTAAAGTGATAACCAGAAGCTAAGCTGTAAACTAGAGAGTATGCTCATCCAAGAAAATGACAGATTTTTTTTTTTAATTTGTTACCAACACAAAAGTCTGGCTCTCTCATCTGGCCAGTCACAGGTGACTGAATCAGAGAGAGAATCTCTAAGTTATGCCATTGATGAATAACAGTCTCTTGTCAGCTTCTAAGTCATGGTGGTAAAGTAAAACAAGTAGCCTTGTACAAGAATATCATGCATTTGACTACCCACACACTGTGAACGTGGTGCAAGATTCTAGCCAAATCCTTCCAGCATAAAGAAAAAGTGTGTATTTCTTCCTGTAGTGGAATAATACATTTGCTTCTGCTGAACTTGTCACCATAGCATCAGTATTTCCATACAGCATTTGGAAGGGGAGGAGAAGAAAAGTCATTCTTCTTGCTCTCTTTGGGCTGTGACTTTTACCTCCACCCTTTCACTTCATTCTCTGCAACTCCTATCAATTTTCTTTAGTGTTTCTATACAAAGCAAGGCTATTTGGGAGAAAACGTCTCCCACTTAGTGTATAGATCTATTCCTCAGGATTTTATTTTTTTTCCATACCACAACCCAGCAGTCCTAATCTCTTTTGCAATCTCTAACATAAACTCTGGTCATCCTCCTTTTGAGAACAAGTTACCGTTAATGGTGTGTTGGTAGTTGATTTGGTGCCAACTGGCAGAGGGCACTGAGGTGCATAAGGTTATTGGGATCCCCTGGATCTGTTCTCTAGATAATAGTTAGTCAAAGGATGTTATGTAAGGTCTCTAATGAAAGCCTGTGTCACACAGATTAGCATAATCACGTGACATATATGTGTGTGGCTAATATGTAAAGCTGAAGATATGCAATATTGAAAATTATGCTCTAAAGGTCTGTGAGTTGGGGCTGGTCACCTAAAGGTGACAAGTTTCTTTCAGGCATGAGAAGTTTAACCACCTCTCTGGCTATATGTAAATTGTGTTTTGTGTGATTTATGAGCCAAATGCTAGTCAAGTTGTTATAGGTATGGCTAGTCATACTGCCTATTAAGGCTCCATGACACTTCCTGTTATAAGACCCAGGTTTTTGGTTGCTTATAACTTTGCCAGACTCTTTGGGCTGAAATCTTCCACATTGGTGTCTGTCTCCGGCTGAATATTTTTGGAAAATTTCAGCCAAAATGGTTCAGCTGTTTCTGAGAATGGAGCTAGGAGAAAATATGATGTTTTGCCCATGTTAGTAAATTCTGGTGACCTTTTCTTTGAAAAGCTCTGGCATCCTCATGCTTTAAAGCCGGGACTTGAAATGTGGCAGGGGACTTGGCCTTTGTGGGTACATCTACACAGCAATTAAACACCTGCATCTGACCCAGGTCAGTTGACTTGGGCTCGGAAGACTTGAGCTATGTAGATGTTTGGGCTTGGGCTGGAGCCTGAGCCCAAATGTCTACACAGAAATTTTACATGCTATGAGCCTGGGCTAGCCGTGGCTGTGCAGTGGGTCTTTTATATTCTAGTGTAGATGTATCCTGTGTCAGGGATGTGCTCTTTGCTGCTCCCATGAAAATCTGCCCAAATTTGTCCATGTTATAAACCTTTGAAAAATCATGGTTTGCACATGTTCAGTAGAGACGCCTTAGATTTTAGCAACTAAATGCCCCAAAGATCCTATCTGCTCTGAGCATGCTGCAGTGTAGGGGTAAGCTGGATTTCTTGGTAATTCTGAGCTCCCGTGGCCCTGTCAGGTCTGGGGCCAGGCACCTGAACTGAAAGCAGAGGGACCTGTCTCTTCTGTGATCTGGGTGACATGCCACCACCACCACACACACATTGGGCCCAGGTAGCCTGCAGAAGAAAGCTATCTGACTCTAATGCTGAGGGGACGATAGCTGGACTTGCTGGAGTGGGATGGCCCAAGTGGGGTGGCTTGGGACAAGGAGCCTGGGGATGAGAGTTGATTGTGGTGGAAATTGGGCCTGGAAGCTAACAACGGGGGGGAGAGGAAAATTTGGACTGGAAGTTGGAGTGGGGAAGAGACTGAGACTGGCTGGGCAAGTAGACTGGGACTGAGAGCCAGCAAGGCAAATGGGGGATGGGTTGCAGGGGAAGGTAGTGGCTGAAAATAGGAGTGGGGAGGCTGAAAATGGATGTGGAGCCAGGGAAGGGAGAGGAAAGAGACAGTAATTTGCTAGTCAACAACACTGGGATCAAGAACTAGAGTAGGGTGGGTGGAAGAAGTGGGGTGAGGTGTGGAGCTGGATCTGATGAGGAGCCAGGGTATCAGGAGAGAGCTGGGAGTGGCTGAGCAAGGACACTGGGGACAAGTAGTTGGGGGGAGGGGCTGAGAGTGGCCTGTGCAAGGAGACTGGGACTGGGATGAAAAGGTTGAGGAGTGGAGACTGAGACTGGCCAGGTCATTCTCCACAGGTGGACATAAAGAGCAAGGCAAAAGCTGTTTTAGGTTCTTTGAATAGTTAATTGCCTTTGCATTGAAATCTTTTCCAAAATTTCACATTTAAAAAACCCAGCCTTCAAAACATATTCTTCCACGGCAGCTCTAATTAATACTTTGAAAAGATCTCCAGAGGTCCCTTTCCAGCGTATCATGTTGCTTTTAATATAGGGTGACTCGCTTGAGAGATAAATCTTACTTTACTGAGCAGCTCTCGAAGCAGCCACGGCTGAACGTTCTGACAAACTAGGCAGACAATTAAGAAAATGTATAGTTAATTTCCTTGACAGTAAAGTAACCTGAACTCTTGTAGCAACAGTGCAAGAAGAGATGAGTAACTTTATGTATTGCATGCACACACACACCCCTCTACTTACCAGCTTTGAAATCCTTACATGTTGTTTTCAATACCTGTTTGGATTCCTCTCAAACTTTTGCCCCAAACTCAAACCAACTATGTGTTAAGGTTTGAAAAACGTTTAACTTTTTTCTCCTTAGATTTCATTTTTCTGGCTAGGACAGAAAGCAGAAATAAAGTCAGACTTTATTACTGTGAGATTTCAGGCTTGCTTTGAGGCTGTTTATTAAACATCTGAACTTGTGGGTTGTTCCTGATCTTTTTGGGGCCTACCTGTCACTGTTTGATTGTTTTGCTTGCTGCTTTTGAAGAATGAATCTTATTTATATTGTATTTGGCTACCAACAGTGGAGGCTAATGACATCAAAAATGGGTAGGGAAAACTAGTACAAAAAGATATCCACTGAGCCAGTGTATAGCAGTATGTGAGACTCCTACCATACCTTATCAAAATGCAGTTTTGTCAGCATTCCTGCAGAATGTTTTGATTTTGATAACTGACATTTTCCAACAGAAAAACATTATTTGGAAACCTTTCAACCAGCTCTACTTTTGACAAGAGAACAATAAGCAGTAGCATAAGAAAATAAGGCTACATTTTCTGATAACCTCTAGTAAGAGTAAGTCATCTGTGGAAATCTCCATCACAAATTAAAACTGTCCTGACCAGTAAAATCTTGCTGCTCTCTCCACTAATAAATAAACGTGTCTCAAAGCTTGATATTCTGATGAACATCCCTACCCCACACACACTCTAAGCCCTATAGCAATCAAAGTGGTTTGGAATTGAACTAATGCTGTGACTGTCCTAAAAATAATTGGATGCATATCTCTTAGAATTGATGGTGAAATACACACAGGACACGTACCAGTATACAACAGGTTCTACAGAAAATACTTGAATATAAATTTCCATTCTAAATGTACACACTATGACTGCACATGGAAGAAAATCTTTGTGAAGCTACATTCAAATATGAAATCTCTCCAACATAACTAATGTGATGATAGGGTGCTGCCAACACATATGGCCCTAAAGGTATTTTACATTCAAATATGACTTAGGCCTATCAGAAAAGGGGGAAACAAAGAAGGCCACTAGTGCATGAAGGAGTTGTCTCAAAGTGAGCGCTGTTCTCAGTACTGTGCTGCCAATTCATGACAAGGTTTTGAAATGAAGAGAAATGGCATGCATGGAGATACTGAAGCAGCAACCTACAGGAAGTTCTGTATGTGTATTTGGAGTGGCAGTATTTGACCATCCATGCTCAACACTATGCAGATGAGGTCCATGCACAATATACAAGTCACTGTCCTTAGCGGTTCCCTAATGACTTGCAGCTAGTGCTATAAATCCCCATAGTAACTGTAAAAGAAATGAATATAGAGTGCCCCATATGGCCTCAGTTATAAATAAACATGGAATTGAAAGCACGTGCTGCTCAACTACTAGGTTTGTAGAATACTTGGAGAAGTTACAGTGTTATCCTTATGCCCTAGAAATAAAATAAAATAAAATTTGGGAAATTTTAGCACACACTTGGCTTAAGCCCCTATTTATTATATAGTCCTCAAACTTCTCTTTCCATAGAGCAATAGTGTACACTGGTGATGTGTTGAGCTGGATTATCAGCTTCTAATTTAGCTTGGTAATGGCAGAAAGGTCTGGATACTCTTTCTCACCACTCATCTGCTTTGCCATTTACACTTTAAGCATTGAAAACATGAGACCCTGACACGACTGAATTTAGTCTTATTGACATAATATTACAGAAGAGAAAAAACAAAACCTCTTTTATCTTAAACATCATTATATTTAAAATTATTTATCCTCTAGCACTAGAAAGCATTGCATTTATTGCATAACAATCACAGGATACATATATTCATCATTGTAATGTCTGAGCAGTAACTTTCTGAAACATTATTCCCCATTTCTGAGGCTATTTGTATGGTGTTTTCATTAGAGTCCCATCTTTCAGTCCTTATTCAGGCAAAACCATCAGGATTTCAGTGGGAATTTTGCCTGAGTAACAACAGGCAGTATTGGGCCCTAATTCTTTTGCATATGATTTCCCTTCAGGACAATGAGAAGCAGTAGCTTCCAAAATCAAGTCAGGTGGAAATAGTCTTGGATTTAATTTTCAATTTTAAAAATAAAAATCCAAATGATCCTATATGTCGGTGATACTGTTTTTTTTCCACAGTTTCCTCATGATTATCAAATAGTTACTAACAGGTGGTATAATTCACATACACCTTTTACTCAAAAGTGACTGTAAATGAGGCTTTCTAAGGGGAACTAGCCACAGAGTGGCTTATTCCTTTTTAATAATACCAGCTTCTGTTTCTATGGAAACAGCACATCCTGTTTGTTGCTTGCAAGACATGCATTTAGACCTTATTAAAATAGACTGTGCACTCTTAACATCCCTTTCAAACTGAGAGTATCAGTCTGATTGCAGACACACACAACTATTAATTCCCACAAATAAAGGAACAAAATCAGCTCTTGAGCAGTGGCCCATAATTACTAATTATTGTGAAAAATTGATGCTCTTGTAGATTAGTGTTTCAAAGAACAGTCGTATCATTGTTTTATGGACATACTGTGGACATTCTGGAGCTGCATGTAAAAGCGATGCTATCAGATTAAAAATTATTACTGCTCGGCATCATTGAGCATGTACTCCCCTGCATATTCTTCCATATAGTTGAGTTTGCTTTTATTACCAGCATTTCACTTTGAAATTGCTAACCTACCAAATTGCTGGATATGTTAAGATGATGAAAGACTGTCTGTCAAATACCTAATGCATAACATATATTCACATACATATTGACCTATGAACTGTATCATGCCATCAGTTTATAAGCAGAAGACCCCATTCAGTGGAGTCCTACTTAAAAACTGCTGTTATGGACTGGCCCATGTAATTATAATGAAAACTGTAATAAAAAATAAGATGTTTTTAAAAATATCTTATGTGTGGTATAAATAATTTAGATAATTGAAATAATCTTTAAAATTGGGGGGGAGGGGGAACCAAATTTCACACATTTTACAAAGTGAAATTAGACTGGTCTGTTTCAATCTGCGGTGAAATGAAGGACTACAGACCTGAGAGATTGTAAGGCATGAAGATGACAGTCTGTGAATCTATGGTATTTACATTGATGGGGAGAAGTCAGCTGGAGACAGACATTTGAGGCATATTTGATTGATTTTTAGCTTAAAAGGTGTCATCAGAGGGTTGTGTTTCGGGGGAGGAAGAATGCAACGGAGCTCCCACATGCATCTATCCTACAGGTGATAGCAAGAGTGATCAGTTTCCTGAAGTAGCAGCAGTAATGGTATTAAAAATCACTTATACATAAGGCTGTGAATCTGTCATGGAAGTCATGTATTCTGTGACTTTTCCGGGACCTCCGTGACTTCCGCAGCTGCCAGTGCAGCTGATCCCAGGGACATCTGTGCAGCTGGCCCCGGGGCTGCCCGACCAGCAGCTAGTGCTGCTGCCTCCAGGGCCGGTGGAGCAGCAGCAGTCCCAGGGGCCGCCCTGGAGGCTGTCAGAGCAGCAGTCCCCAGGGGCTTTGGAACAGCAGGCAGGGAGGGGGGCAGTCAGCTCCCACTGCCAAAGCAGGGGCCAGCTGTCACCCCCCAGGGTTTCCCAGAGCAGCAGTGTCCCGGGCCCCAGGAGCTGCTTCGTTTTAGTCAGGGGTGTTTATAATAAAAGTCATGGACAGGTCACAGGTCATAAATTGTTGTTTATTGCCCGTGAGCTGTCCATGTCTTTTACTAAAAATACCCATGACTAAATCTTAGCCTTACTTATATAACATTACAAACGTATGTAAAACTTTATGAACACACAGTAGGTATTCCCACCTTTCCAGTAGAGGACTAGGAGGGATAACTAGTAGGAAGATTGAGGGCAAGACAAACCAGCCTAAATTAAGGGGAAATGTAAGAAGCATAGATGATGTAAGGCATGCTCATGAGTGTATTTAGTTAAGGCCAGTTTTGTATAGTCTATGTGTAATCTTTACATTTTTCCTGTCATGGGAGGAGTTCAATCCTGCAGTTCTTACTCAGGTAAGGAGTTTTCATTGAAAAGGGGTTTATTCAGAAAATGGCACCCTTAAATTGTTATTTACAAACAAGTTATACTTCCTTTATTTTGTTATCTCAATCTGTATACATTTTAGCCTTAGATGTGACAAAGTATCTGCTGGGGTTTAGTGAAGGATTTTATAAAATCTTTCAAGCTAGCCATCTTACCGTAGGGTCCAAACATGGATGAGATAAAAATGTCTCTGCCACTCTTGTTTTGGAAAGCAGGAGGCTTATAATATAAAGAAGCGTTTGATACTTTTGTTTCTATGCTACAGTATTTCCCTAAGATAATCACTGTAATTCATAACTACAATGGATCCCCTTGTCTGCCAGTTTAGTAATAATGTTCTTATCCTTAGCCAATTCACAAGAGTCCCAATTTCCTGTCCATGTTATGATAAGTTCTACATTGTTTCTTATTACTGTAGTATTTCCAGTTCTCTATCAATCAATATAATGCACTGTTCTTTAAAAGGGGTATTTTTTCTGGAGCGTGAAAAGATTTTGTGTAATATACTCAGTATTTGTTCTTAATTTGAACCCTTTTTCTTCCTGTCTTATATTGCACTACTTCAGCACTCCTGTTTGTTCCAAAGAAACTTTTAAATGTCATATTTTTAAAGACACAGAATGGACCTATTTCTCATTTGAAACTGTTGACTCACTGGGTAGAAAATGGAATAACGTTTTTGTAGTAAAATAAATCCAAGAGTTTGTAAAATTGTAGTAGGTAGGTTAGCTGTTGCTAAGTGAAGGCAGAGGCATGACTGCCTTAGCCAGCATGGAAGGGGAGGAAATTCCCGCACCCTCTTCTCTTGCTCCCCAAGGAAGCTCTTTTTCCTGGAGATATGTTGGAAAGAGGCTCATAGGTTTGGGGGGCAGGACCCAGGGTTATAAGAGCTGCAGGGCTCCACAGTATTGTATCACCATCCCATGAATATCCTAGTTGGTGTTAAAACTGATTGCTATGGAGCACTTTAGATGCTAATCTAAATTTGGAGGTTTCCCACTGTCAGTAGTAATTGGCTCTTCTAGCTTACGTTGTCTGCTTGAGTCAGTGGAGGCTCATTAACCTGCTTACCCCCTCCAAAATCTTGATTTAATGCAATCAAACATATTCAAGGTGCAGTATGGTGGGTGGACAGAAATACCATGGGTGATGTGCTAAACTCCCCTTGACTTCAATAGGGCCAGTATGTCACCCATAGAAAAGAGCTGGTTCCAGTCCTGCTTAGAACAGCCACTCTTGTGGCATTTCCAGATTTGGTCCTTACTGGAAACCAAACCTCTCAGAAGGAGGGGTAGGATTTGGGAAGGCTGTGCATAGTTCAGAGCTTAGCTCCATAGAGACTTGCCTGCACACAAGAGTGCAGAATTGGGCAAGCCTAGGGGAACTATTGGTAGTGGATCTTCCCCTTCCTTCTTCCTTACCACTACCTAGAGCACTGATGTACAGACAATAGCCAAATTCATACAATAAATTATTTGGTATGAATAATTCACCCCGTTTCAATCTTTGCGCAGTCAATGGGAGGTTGTGGTGGGGTTTTTTATTTGGTTTTTTTTTCTGTGTGAGAAAATTAGGACTTGGAGGGAACTGATTATTTTTGAAGAGCCTTCCTAAAACATTTGGAATGTTTTGTTTGAGACATTGGTAGCTATCTTAGACAGAGGCAGATTAGGGGTTTGTGTGGCCCTGGGCCAGAGCAAATGAGGAGCCCCACCCCACTCCTCCTGCCTGCAGTTCCTTCCACGCCAGCGCTCCTGCCGGGGAGCAGGGTCAGGATGCGGGGAGCTTCCCCGGCTCCTCAGCAGGAGCGCTGGGAGGGGGAGTGGGTTGGGGTGTGGCGGTGCCCGTTTTTCTGGGGATCCCCCAATTGCCCAGCTCCCCTAGGCACGGGCCCCTGAGCTTAGGGCTTGTCTACATTGTGCTGTAATGTATGCAAGAGGGGTGCAATTTGTGAAGCTCACTAACATGTTACGCTATGCTCTTAAAGGTACCTAGTTCATGTAGTCCTTTTTTAAACAGAACTATATCAATATGAACTAGGTTCCTTTCAGAATATGCCAGCAGGGTCTACAAAGGACAGTTAAAGCACAACACATTAGAGTGCTCTACAGCTCAGATCCCTCTAGTGTGATTTGCCCATGCTGTGTAGATAAGCCCTTAGAGCATAGTTTGAAATTCTGTTCCCTCTCCTGATCCCTTTCTCCACTGCCAGACTACATCATAGAAGCTACATGTCCAGTTGCTGTATTTTTAGTCTATTTTTCCCCATCCAACTCCTTCCTACCAATCTTAATTGTCTAAATGTTGGTCCCAAATCAAACAGCTTTTATAAACTCGTGCTCACAAAGGTGAGCATTTCCCTAGCAATGAAGAACATCTAGAAACTCTCAGAACATTTTTTTCTTTTTATCTATTCCCTTCAGTGGCTGTTTTGGAAGCCCAGACCTGGAAACCTAAGGTGACTCTTAGTCACAATGAATAGACAATAAAATGCACAGCTTCCATTTGCAATATTGGGAGATCAGCATCTGATTCTCTTTTGCTACCTGCTGAAAAATCTTCTCTTTGGTGTCTGAATTGACTATTTCCAGTAAAATGAAGAAGAAATGTAGGTTTAAATGTTTGTATAATTCCCAAACTGGATTATTTTACACTGTAACTGTTCAATAATCAGAGAAGTGACTATTTGTCATAGGCAAACTTCAGGAGACTGGAGTTTTGGGTTCAGTTTGAATAAGAACCCAAAAGTATAGATGCTTATCTGAAGATTCATAGATTTATAGGCCAGAAAGATCATTATGATCTTCTAGTGTGACTTCCTGCTTATCCCAGGCCAAAGAACTTGACCTAGTGACTATTACATTGAGCCTAAAAACTTATGGTTGAAGTAGTCTTGGAATATCAATTAAAAATACATCCCATCTTTTAAAAACTTCAGGTGATGCAGAATTTACCAGATCTCTTACTAGGCTGTTTCACTGGTTATTTACACACTGATAAAATTGTATGTTATTTCCTATTTCAATGTTTCTAGCATAAGTGTCCTGCCATTTGATCTTGTTATGCCTTTGTCTACTAAATTTAAGAGCCCTTTTGTGTCAGCTACCTTCTCCCTGTGTAGGTACTTATAGAAACTGCTAAGTCACTTCTTAACCTTCTCTTTGATTTTCTTAAGTCTCTCATTGTAAAGACTTGTTTTTCCAGATTTCAAATCATTCTTGTAGTTGTTCTCTGAATGCCCTCCAAGTTTTCAACATGTTTTGTAACTGTGGATGCAATACAACGTATTCCAGTAGTTGTTTCACCAATGCCACATAGAGGTGGTGGTATCTCTCTACTTCTCTGTTTACATATCCAAATTTCCTGTTATCCCTTTTAGCCACTGCATGGCACTGATAGCTTGTATTCAATTGTTATCCTCTGTGACTCCTAAATTCCTTTCAGAGTTTCTGCTTTTCAGGATAAAATGCCCAATCCTATAAATGTGTCCTACATTCTTTATTCTTAGATGTGTGACCTGGGATTTAGCTGTGTTGCCATAGCACTGGGTCGATGACCAATCTCCCTAAAAACACCCCCTCTTGTTGATGATTCTTCATAAGCAATTACACTTTGAGATCTCAGTTAGCCAGATTTTAATCCATTTCATATCTATCATGTTGGTTTTATATAGTACTATTTTTTAATTAGAATGTCATGCGGTGCAAGTCAAATGCCTTCCAGAAGCTGATTACTATGTCAGCAGTTACCTTTTACAATCAAACTTGTAATTTTGCCAAAGAATGGTGTGACCGGGGTCCCAGTGGGAGCCAGCTATGGGTGAACTGCAAAGATTGGGGCAGACAATCCCCCCCACAAAACTGGTGGATATTCCAATACTTAGATTTACCAAGCCAGCATAAAACAGCTTCTTTATTACCTTACTAGTTACTCAGAAGTCCAGACAACAGTTCCCTTAAAGTGATCCAGCCTCAGGTCTCTATCCAGGTACCCACATCAAATATGATGAAAATTTCTGTAAATCTTATTTCATCATATAAAGAAGAGATTCTACCAATCCCAAAGGATCGGACACATTACCTCTGAGGTTAATGAATATTCTAGATCTTACCCAAATACACGCTACAGTCAATTCTTATTAACTAAACTAAACTTTATTAAAAACCAAAAGAGAGAGTATGGTTAAAAGATCAATATACATACAGACATGAGTTCAATTCATTTAGGTGCAGATTCATAGCAGAGATGGTGAGCTTTGTAGTTGCAAAGAGTTCTTTTAGAAATAGTTCATAGATTATAATCCAGTGTCCAAACAGCATATTCAGAGTGTACCAGCATAACTGGGACCTCAGTCTTGTGACTCAAACTTCCCCTGATGAAGCCTAAGCAGATCTGAGATAACAGAATCAGGACCCCAGGATCTTTTATCCAATGTCATGTCCTTTTTGACAAGTTGGAGTTCATAAGGTAATTAGCATGACTTTGAAGGAGGGCCACCACCGGTACTTAGAATTAACATAAGGCAATTTGCTTGTTCCTCCACCATTCACAGATTATTTGCTATACATTTAGAAGAGAGATGAGTACAGAGAGATTCCGTGTTTACAATTCATTTAAATGATAGGATGTTCTTTTGACCTCTGAATTATCAGAATACAGCATAGAACGGGACTGTTGATTACATTGTTGACCCTACTCATACATATGTAAATACACAAAAACACAAACATTATCTCCCCACATGTCTTTTGAGGATTATTTATTTTGCAGGATATTTAACCCTTTCTGGCCATGCGTCTTATAGGGGAGCACCCTGGCTTGACAGTCTTTTAGATAAGATATTAAATGTCCTTCTTTTTGGGGGGAAGGGACGTTAGGGGAGGGAAAAGTAGTTTAGATCCTCTAGAGCTGTTGTTGCTGACATCTGACTCTGTCTCCTTTTAAGACAAGAACCATGTGGAGGTGGTGGTGTCATCTGAGTCTCTCTCTCTCTCTCTCTGGGTTGGGTCTGATCAGGATGCCTTTCAGGATGAGGATGACAAAGACCCAACAGTGTCTTGGTGGGTTTTGGAATCCCACAATATGATTGGGATGGCAGTCATGATGGTAACGCTTCTTCCAGTCCACCCATCCTGATGTTCCTGTTTAGTGACTTTCAGATAAGCAACGCCTAAGAAGGGGTGACAAACCCCCATCTTATTAAAATTAAATCACCAATATGTGTTTGGATTGGTTTTCAACCATAAATGTTTCTTCCATTTCTAGAGTCTTTCAGCTCATTGTCATGCCAACCAATGACTTTACCAGGAACCTTGAAGACCTCTTAGCACAGTACTTGTAACTTAAACAACACCATTTGTATCAGTCTGTCTGTCTCCATTTTTGCTGACTTTCATAAACAATTGTACATAGAGGCTGAGAATACAGGGCTGTCTGCACAACAATCCCATGCTTGTTCTAGAGTTCTGCTCTGTGGCAGCTCTCTGAGCCATTATGTGGAAGAGGCATTGGTGGGCAAGTTGGTCATGTGTCCAGTGGGTCCACTAACAGTGTGGATACAGTGGGCTGAATCCCCACTCTGGGGCCAGGGCAGCTGTTGCAGCTTCCCATACCCAGAAGTGACATCTGCAATACTGATGCAGTTGGGGCTGAGATTGTCTTTTGGCCATGTGACTTTTTTCTTAAGGAGGAAAGCCTGTTTATGCAGGTTTTGCCCCGTTGCTCAAGATTTGGCATAGTTAGTGAGTGAGTGAGGCTGGGATTTAGGACAAGGAAGAAATGATGCAGATGCGTTCAAGAAAACTTAGTCTCACAAGTTCTTTCTTATGACAGGAGAGGGGAACCAGTTCAGATCAATTAAAAACTGATCTGAATTTTCACCCATTCTTCAAAAAGAACCTGAATTAAACTCTTTGCCCTTTGTAGGTTCAGCGAGGAAGGAAAGGAACAGCATGTTGAAAGGCTTTTCTTTTTAACTTGGCAGTCCTATTCTGTAGACTAAAAGTATAGATAATGTACTAATGAACGCCCAAACACATGGATATTTATCTTAAACTAATATCTGAGTCTCCTGAAGTTCCCAACCTGAATTTTGTGAGAAAATGTTTCCATTGTTGTTTTAAAAATCTTCACTTTAGTTAAAATGTACCAAATCTATTCCTCATTTTGTAAGACCAAGGGAACAGCCCATGTTGGTTGGGGTATTTTTGTCTCCTTTTCTCTTTAAAACCTGAAATGTTTTGCATAGCTCTGCTTAATCTTTTCTGTGTGTAACAAGATCACAAGATTGAAGAAGACTCCGTTCATCTCTGCTGGGTACAGTGAATCACATGCTGACAGGTTGTATGTGTGTACGTATGGATGCACTGAGCCTTCTTAACATGTGCTTTTAAATGCTCAACTTCCCTATTCCACTCCTTTCTTCATCTTTAAAGATTGATGGAATGATTCCCCCTTTAAGACCAGTAATGCTGCCAAGCTGTAGCTCTAGCTTCTTGTGCAAGCATATTTACTCTATATACAATTCATTTCTATATTTTAATTTGTTCATTCAATTCTTATCCATGGTTCAAACTTGGTTAAATGCACCAATCCGAAAATCTACAGGAGAGGATATATTTATCCTTTATTCAAACAGAAGCTCATCAGACATGTCCTCCAAGCTACCTGCTTTAGCTTTTCAAATCTTTTGTTTTCGTGTCATATGTCATGATTTTAAAATCCATTTTATTCCTACGAAGCTGTGAAAATCCTTGTTACAAGTACAGCCTCAGCTAGGATTGTAATTCTGGTAGAACCATTTCTTAATGAACAAGAATTCAAACATGTAATTCATTGTTTGTTTAATTATCTGTCACATATTCTAGCAGCCAGGTCTCTCTAGCTTCTCTAATTAGATAATTATCTTATCCTTCAGCATTTTTCATTATTATAATATTGTCAATCTGTCATTCATGATTTAGGCCAAAGGGAATATGGAAACGTAAGTGGGAACTCGTATAGTCACCTACATAGTAGAGGGTTGCCAAAAAATAAGAGCTTACAGTACAGGTTTGATTCTATAATATATGAATGATATACCAAAAGAAGGCTAACCAGTCCAGAAGTACCCACCTATGAAGTGCTGGGAAGGTCCAAAGGCTACTGAAGCAAGAGCAATGACTATGCTGCAGATTGTTAAAACTTCACTTGTAATAGTGAATTATTCATTTTAAATAAATATTCTATAGGAATCTGAGGCAGTGATTATATGAAATAAAACTGTACATTTGTTCTCTTGAGAAATTAAAGTGAAATCATTGTTATCCAAAAAGGTTAGTGATTTCCTGAAATCCTCTAATATTCAGAAAGCAGTATATTTTAACCTGGGTGGATTCAGGGAAAACACTTGATATTATTTCAGCCTTTCTCCGGCAGGTACCAATAGATCTGACACCACCCAGTTTTCAAGGTTTTACTGGAGCATCTAAGTTTAGTGGGTGATTGACCTTTTGATATGGTGGTTCCAAGGGTGTGGAATTTGCTTCCTGCACAGCTGCCTCATGTGTTCCCCACTCTAAAATAACATAAAAACCCACCACTTTTTCAGAAGATTTTTCCTGTTTTAAAAAAAATTGGGGGGTACTCGTACTGCATCATTTAAAGTGTTTAAACATATTTAGATTTAAACAAATTTCCCTTGGGGACCCATCCCAACCTCCATTTTTGTTCACAGGATTTAGGGAACAAGCAGGAAAAAGTTAATGGTCTGAGAAGTTGAGATCTTGGATCTCATCAGGTAACCAGGCTCAGATGCTTTAAATATCAGGCAAGGTAAGAGAGCCTGGGGCTAAAGTATGCAGCAAGCACACTTCATCACAGGAAAAAGATTGTGGACCAGAAGATCTGAGCAAGAGGTCTGTTTTTCTTCTGGGGCTATGTTGATACATTATAAGGGAAGAGCTTTATTTTGAGGTAGATTTTGTTCCTGAGAGGACACTAGGGTGGGTTACTGTGTGGTCCTAGAAGAGCCCATCCTGTGACACATGCGGTTGTTGTAAGTGCAGAACCATTACAGCATTTTCTGTGATAATGAATGAAATTTATACATGCAATTCCATAAGACCTGAATGACTCTCTGAGGAGATGACAGCTGGAGGAAACGATGTTCCAGAAGTGCAAAACATGAAAATTCAGAAATGCAATGTTAAATTCCCACATACATTTCTTCAGTGCTCAATATATGAATCCCACAATGAATGTGTAGTGTGAGAGTTAAAGGAGTTCAGCAGGTACAATTATTTATGGGTGCAGCCCCATCTTTATATACTAACCTCAGCAACTGTAATTCAACATACACTTGGAATCATAAGAGCAACAATTCTGAAACTGAATAATTGATCTGAATCTGTTTCATAGTCATGAATCAGCTGAACCGCTAAGTGAAGGCATTAAAGAAACTACATCCACCACTAGGAAGTAATAGAAAATATGTATTGTTGTTGATTTAAACTATGCAAAGGCCTGTCTGGGTAGCTGATGAGCAAACGTTGTTTGTTTTTCCTTTCCACACCACTTAATATCATAGTGCAGCAGTCTGTGGGGTCAAATCTTCAGTCAGCTGGATGAAATTATATACATAGAGTAATGAGCAGATAAGCCACAGCTGAGGGTAGTGGTGCATATATACAGAAGCAAACCCGTCTTAAGAGTTTTCTAAATATTGCCATGTACTCTTAAGATGCTCAGTTCCTTTTGGCATTTAGGGTAATTGTACAGCTCAGGTCCAGCACTC
The DNA here is from genome assembly GCF_011386835.1 of Chrysemys picta bellii. Taxonomy (NCBI): domain Eukaryota; kingdom Metazoa; phylum Chordata; order Testudines; family Emydidae; genus Chrysemys; species Chrysemys picta. The sequence continues at coordinate 99,972,756 of NC_088793.1, read as the reverse complement.
TGAGGTGAAATGTACCTACACTGTGTGTGATTCAGTGAACTTGATTATTTAAGTACAGAATATGGTACTCTGATAGCAAAGCATGGTGAGTTGCTGATTACTTTTCATTCATTACTTTGGATTTCCTTGATTTTGTGGCTTTAATTAGACTCTGTTTATTCAAACGTACACTATTATTTTGTGATTTTTAAAATGTTCAACTCTGTTGGTTAGAGGTTGCTGTAGTGTACAAAGCACTGCTCTTTTGTATTACAGTTTTAAAAAACTTAATTTCCCTGCTAATATAAATGGCAATATTTTCTTTCAATTGGTGCTTTGTGGTTTAAAGAACTGTAACGACTCTGGTCACAATCACAGTGGCAATATGCCTTTCTTTTCATTCTACCACAATGAAATAATAAAAAATTCCAATGGCAGCATGCCAGCATATGACTTCTCCAGTACATACAGAGTATTTTGCATCTTTGTAAAGGAAACTACACTGCATGAAATCTAGTTAAAAATCCACCACACAAAGACTTTTTCGTTCATGTTCCACATAACTGTGAATGTTTTATTCATCCAATGGTTTTTTTCCCCCCTTTTAAACACCCATCTGATGTTGTAAGAATAACTTGCACTTCACCTAAAAAGGTCATCTTAGTACATGTTTTATTATCCCAGCCCAAAGTTATAAATATTGGCTCACCTTTTCAAGTCTACAGTTAGGCTCTTAAATTCTTCATATTTATTCCTAAATAATTCATCTATTGAGGACCCTGAATATGTAGACACCAGGCTTGAAAAGTTTGGCCAACATTTATGGTTGTATTCAAATAGATGTACAGAGCTATGTCAGTGGGCATTGGCAGTGACACATCTTAAGTTGATATTTTCTGTTTTATGGATGAAACGAAGCACTAACATGCCTTTGCTTTAATAATGTGTGTTGTGTTTGACCATTTCCACTCCAAAACACAGTTTTTACTTTGGAAATAATTGATTATCCCATCCCTAGTGAAATGTTACTAAGTAAAAAATAAGAACCCTATTGAAGCAAAGCTCCTGCCTCTAAACACACCTGAACCTGTTTGGAGTTGCAGGTTTTCCCCCATTCCTGCCTCAGGGGTTTTATGAAGAACATATTTTTGAGTATTCCAGGATTTTACAATCCATAGCAAACTCATAAGTGTGTGTGTGTACTAAATTTTAAAGAGGCTGATCAGTATGATCCAGTTCAGGGGTCTCCTGGATTCTGATGTATTACAATGGAGGAGCAGACATCTTGTTGCCTTAGAAGAAAATACATAAGGTGACAGGTGAAGTGGGCAAAGTAGGGTGTCTCCTGAAAACACTTGGTATTCCCTGAAGAGGATACCCTAACACAAGAAAGGGCAGCAGTCCATCTGACCACCTTCCCACAAAAGGGCAACACAGCAGTGTGGGAATTCCTCTCCCTTAGAGAGGATGAGAGGACAGGAAGGTGTGTTGGTGATGCCTGATGAGGGACCATAGAGTTTAAAAATAATTTGGAACAACCATCACCCACATATGCATATCTATGGCCCAATTTTTCAATCCTGACTCACTCAAAATACCCATGGACTTTGATAGGAGATTTGAGTGAGAAAAGAATGCATATCTTCCATGATTCATTGTATGGATGGGCAAATTCAGAACTCTAACATCATGGGCTCAGAATTCAAATGTGACCATTTCTAGGGTCGTAATACCTGTAGATGTGATTTAGTTATATTTTATTTACCCCCCAAAACTATATGGTAATTACAGTGTAGTTACAATGTGCATGAAAAGTGTCTGCACTATACTTATAGCATGCAGCACATTTAACTTAAGTGTGCATAAATGGTGTTCTCAATGAAAATACAAAGGGATGAGAAAATATTTGTCCATTGTAGAGACTTTCCTGAACCTAAACCCTGGATGTGAACAACCACAAGCTGCATGTGTTTCACCCTAAAGATAATGCAATGTTTGCTCCTCTCTACAATGGACAGCTCTGCAGTGCAGTATAATGGTATGTTTACCTGCAATATATTTTTCATGCATTAGATGACTGTTTCAGGCAGGGTGTGGTCCCTGGTAAATGAAAGAGACCAAGCTGAAACTAAAGCTGTTTGTTTTTCTATTGTTATCAGCTGTTTTCTTTCTTAAATGCCTCCTGTTTAAGGAGATCCTATTCCCCACATCTATCATGACATATGGAATTGTAAGAACTGTAGCCTTTCATCTTCTTTCTCCTCTGACCCCATTTGCAAAGGTTCATTGCTAACTGAAATTCCTTGTATCTAGCTACTGCCAAAGAATTGCACAAGAGATAGAAACTCAGCTATTCCTTTGTGCACACATGTAGAGCTTGGGCACAATCTGAGTCCTAATACAGTACAAAGCAAACAAAACAAGACCTCAAAGCTATGACTTTATTACCAAGCATTGAGATGACTCAGGAAAAAATCAGTAACATGAAATCACTTTCCTTGCACTACAGTCATAAGGCTTAGAAGCACTATTTTTATGTAGCTGTCGAAAACAACAGATGGCTCATTTTAACTTCCTGCCCTCACATACAACCCATTCCCCTCCCCTCCGTGGATTTTCTGTGCAGAAAGATGAGTCTTGGCTGCACAGTAGTATGCCCAAAGATCAACCAAAGTACACGAAAGCTGTTTTGGTGGCATTTGGATAGTTTATGCTTTATAAGGTAAATTATAACACAGGAATTTCTGTTGGCCAGTCAGCTAGCTGGATAACTGGACATTGGTCCCAAATAAAACAAAACAAACATAAAAGAACAAAAGGACAATGGGTGGCTCAAGGGATTTAGCAATGGGACGCATAGCTTTTGAAATGGGATCAGACGACCCTTAGCTGGTGTAAATTGGCCTAGCTCCTTTGAAGGCAATGGAGCTAGCCTCTGGAGTGCTAATTTAAATTCAGCTCAAACTGGTAATGACTGGAACTTGTTACCATATGATCACTGTTAATTGGCTTATGTGAAGGAGGGAGGTTGTCAGAATAGATGTTTATATCAGACACTACCAATTCAGTTGGCACAAATTGGTGGCCATATTTTCAGTCTCAGAAGAGTTGCCAAGGACTGAATGGGCATAGTGACTAGCTTGCCCTCTCACTACAGGTGGGTGCTCTAGATCAGAACTGGGCACACTGGTTGCAGTCTGGGTATGCTTCTTTTGTTGCTGCCAGTGCTGTACCTGTTCTATGGCTCCATGTACGATGTCTGTCTCCTGGGCTGCCAGTGTGGCACCTTTTTATTAAACAATTTATATTTTTTAAATACTTATGAACATTCATTTGTGATTTTCAACTGTAAACAAAGAGTTGCTGAACGTCTCACAGTCTAGGATGTTATGCTAATAAAAATTCAAGAGAAACATCTGAGGCAGATTCCAGTACAGTTTGGATCACTTTCTTCTTTTTGTTTATTAATCAAACTCAGATACACATCTCGTTTTTAAAATGATCTGACCTGGGTGAAGGAACTGAATATGCAGGAGGAGAAACAGGCATTACTTGCATTTAGTTTTTTGTAGCGGGAATGGTTTTTCCTGATATTTTCTCTATCTCATTCTCCAGGATCTTGATTAATTTACAGGTCATGGGACTTGGCCCTCTGGTGCCCTTCATCAAGTAGAAATCAAGAATGACATTCACAGCTCTAATGAAAACAATTAGAGTTTTTATACTTTTCCCCTCCTGGTGCTTGTCAGTTTGTCCAGATGAGATCTGTGTAATCCAAGCCTGCAGCAAGTTGCATGACGGCAAACCGTTTCTTTTTAATTGTATTGAGGGTCAGAAGGTCCGATCACACACGTATTGATCCAGCCCATGGCTTGGAGCTTCTACCAGTGCTACTTTTTATCTTCTGGTGTGAAAGTTATCACCAGTAGAGTCCCTGCCGTCACATGTCTCCTTCCTTCTTGGCTGCTGAAAATCACTTGCCAGGCTACAGTGTTGTACAAATAATACATTCAGAGAATCATAGAAGATTAGAGTTGGAAGAGACCTCAGGAGGTCATCTAGTCCAACCCCCTGCTCAAAGCAGGACCAACCCCAACTAAATCATCCCAGCCAAGACTTTGTCAAGCTGGGCCTTAAAAAACACTAAGGATGGAGATTCCACCACTTCCCTAGGTGACCTGTTCTTCTTTTTAAATAAGTTCCCCATTTCTCTTGATTGTTGCACATTAATTTCTCAGGTACTGGGTCAGATTCTGATCTCAGTTACAGCAGATATACACCAGTGTAACTGGGATGAGAATATAGCCTGCAATACCATCATATGGATGCACAATTGCTGAAGGACCATATAGAAAGGATGATAAATTACGATGGCCCAGGTAATACCACTATCCATAAATAGCCTTTCCTCCTTGGGGAGTTTTCTCTGCCTTGCATCACAGTGTGGGATCCTCATGGGAGTATAAATGGGCAGGGTCAGTGTTCCATTGTAAAAACCTCACAGATCCCCTCAGATCTGTGTTCTTCTCAGGGATACACTGGGGCCACAGGGCCATCTGCATGGAGGCCCTGTGCCTCTTCACCAGGTCTGGGTCCCCAGTCCCTCTCCCTCACAGCTCATCTCCATTGGACCCACGCTGCCAGAGACTCCCCCTCCAATGCCTGCCTTTAGCACCCCCTTTTAAAGAGTGTTCCCTAGTTTGGAAGGGTCCCTGCTGGGAAGTTACACCCTCTTGTTGGATTATCGTTGCTGTTTCTGCTGAGTGATGGGGTTTAATGTATATCTCACATCCAGCTCAGCCCAACCACTCTCAATGCACAGAAACCTAGAGCTGTTGACAGCCCTCCACAAACAGAGGAAGGAGAAACAATGCCACCAAGGTGGCTGGACTCCTTTCCCACATGGGAGCAGGAGATCCACACGTGGAAAGTCACTGGTCCAGTCTGGTCCAGTGTTTGTATCACTTTTTGGAGGAAATGTCAAGTGGGTTGATGTGGGGATCACTTTTTTGGATCCTGTCTTCATTAATGATCTGGGAGGGAGAGTAAGCAGAACAGTAAAGAAATTTGCTGATGATACTAAATAGAGGGTACTAGAAAATATCAGTGAGGAGGACTGATAAATAATACCAAACAAATCAAGAAATGCCTCCCATGCGCAATTTGCAAGTTAGCTAAGACTTATTTTTCTGGTCACAGTAAATGAAACATTTAGCAAGAGCTATGATGATTTAGTTGGGGTTTGGTCCTGCTCTGAGCAGGGGGTTAGACTAGATGACCTCCTGAGGTCCCTTCCAACCCTGATATTCTATGATTCAGAAACTTTGAAAGGGTACCAAGTTCCAACAGACTAATCCGCTTCTGACAACAAGATACCGGGGAACTCATTCCATTCAGACTTTATGGGTGGCTCTAATAAAAGCCCATGTGAGGTAAAAATGAGGCTACTGAGAGCAGGAATTGCTTTTGAAAGAAACTAAAGAAGAAATTCTAAGGGCAAGATATCTCAGGAGGGAAAATACCCAGCCAGAATTGTAAGAGTGGGACGGTGAATGGCTACAGATCTTCCAACTTTATGTGACTGATTCCTTGCTCTTTCACTTTGATGGTTACTTAGATTAGTATGTTCTATTATCCGTACTCAGTCTCTTATGCTCTCCTCTCTTGCTAGCGGGACTGCAGAATAAAAACTGCCCTTCACCACAATACACAACCCTCCTTGCTCATGTGCCTAGCATAACCACATCCAATATCTGCACCACGACTAGCCTGTTAGTCCAAATAGCTCTTGTCCACCTGTTTTGTGTATGTTTTATTTTTTACCCTTTAATTGCTATTTTGGATTTGTATTTCTTATTTGACCTAAGTAGAGAAATGCTAGATGCATGCAATGACTGCTACAATCCTGTTGATATTGCCAAATGCCTTAATATGATTTAAAATCACCTACCCAGGCATGCCATTTTGAAACTGTGCGCTGACAGGCTAGTTATGTGTAATGTTCACATTATAAAAGATAAACTGATCTAATAGAATGGACTTCCTAACCCACTTCAGAGAATAGATAAATATCCACCAGTAAAGAAAATATTGTTTCCTCCTTTCAGACATAAGAACCCCTCTTCCTCCTTTCCCATCCTCAAAAGTTCAGGAAACAAGATGAATTTTGTACTGTTCCCAAGAAATTTAACAGAGCTTGGCTTTGGCAGATGAAGGGGGTGGGGGGGAAATGAACTCCAAAACTGAGGGCCTCTTACAGAAAGTGTCTTGTGGTTCTGATCTAAGCCAGTTTGTTACAGCTCTGGGAGCTTTGAGGCACACTGACCTACTTTGAAAACCTCTTCACAAACACAGTTCAGCTAAATTAGTTTAGTTTAGTTTTTTCTCCTAGTGGGGCCATTTGCTTATTAGTTTGTATCTGTATTGCAGTAGCCAGAGGGCCAGGAGGAAATAGAATCCTTATCGAGTGCTGTGACTTTAATAAACATTTAACTACACAAGATGTCTCCTAAAGATATTCCTCCAAATCAATATTTTCCCACCAATAACCCAAAGGGAAAGAGGACAGGATTTTGCAGCCTCCTGAAAGGTGAAGCAAGAAGAGGCCTTTACACTAAATACTCCTACTATTTCCTTATACTGTCTAGATAGCACAAATTGGTAACTGCCAGTAAATGTTTCCAGTTTAGCTATGAACTTTTGTTTAAAGATAAACAGAATTGTTGACTTTTTACAAATTTTTAATTTTACTAATAACAGTTACTAATAACTGCTATATTTCTACATTATACAATATTTTTATTGAAATCAAAACATCCAATTTACTTCCTAGATGCTATCTTAATTATATTAAAGGCTACAGGTTATTACTTTTGTAAGTTTTGTATGGATAGGAACTGTTTTGTGAATAATGAAGTTTGCCAATGTAATGACTATATTTATTCACAGACTAAAAGCCTCCTTTATAAATAAGGAAATTGCCATTACTTGCATCTGAAGAAGTGAGGTTCTTACCCACGAAAACTTATGCTCCCAATACTTCTGTTAGTCTTAAAGGTGCCACAGGAACCTCTGTTGCTTTATAAATAAGTTATTGTTGTTGTTTTTTTTGTTATTATTTAAATATTTGTATGTGGGGGTGTATTCATATTGTATCATGTTGGTGAAATACTTTCTCTCCCAACAGTTACTCAGGATGGTGTTACATAGCAAGCAGCTACTCATTTTTAAATCAGAAGGTCTGAGTAACTTGCATCCAAGAGTTTTAAAAAAGATGGCAAAGGAGCTCTCTGGACAGTTAATATTGGTTTTTAATAAATCTTGGAACACTGGGGACGTTCCAGAGGACTAGAAGAAAGTTTATGTTGTGCCAACATTTAAAAAGAGTAAACAGGATAACCCATGGGCTGTCAGCCTGATATTGATCCCTGGCAAAATAATGGAATGGCTGGTATGGGACTCAGTAAAGAACTAAAGGAGGATAATATAATTAATACAATAAACATAAAATCATTACTGAGTAAGTTTACAGATGACAAAGATTGGGAAATAGTAAATAATGAAGAGGATGAGTCACTGATACAGACCAATACGGATTGCTTGCTAAATTGGGCTCAATCAAACCATATGTACTTCATTAAACCCAAATAGGAGGTTATACATCAAGGAACAAAGAATATTGGCCATTATTTTCAAGATGGGAGATGCTTTCTCAGAGTCACTGCTTCACAGGATAGAGCTGGGGGTCATAGAAGATAATTAGCTGAACATGAACTCTCAGTGCAATGCTGTTGCTTAAAGGGGTAATGCAATCCTGGGTATAAATAGGGAAATATAGAGTAAGAATAGGGAGGTTATTTTACCTCTGTATTTGACATTGGCAACCACCACTAGAATACTGTATCCAGTTTTGGTGTCCATGTTTCAAGAAGAATGTTGAAAAAAAATGAAGAGGGTTCAGAGAAGAGCCCCGGGAATGATTAAGGGATTGGATAACAAGGAGCTCAGTCTATTTATCGTATTAAAGAGAAGGTTACGGAGTGATTTCATTCGTCTATGGTATGTCTACACTCAAGGAGACCTATCTGCGTTCGTTCTGAACAAGCTAGCCTGCTAAAAGTTGTCTGAACTCAATTCAGCCATCATTACTCAGTCAAAAAGGAGCTCAGGGTCAGGCCCTTAATTAGCATGCTGTCATTGCACTTGTACTGTATTTGCTATTAAAATAAAACACCCTGTTTACATAGAAGAAACTTCCTTTTCTTTAAAATGGGTCTCTGAATTAAGAACAAAGCTGCAAATATTGAGGCTTAGTCCTTTTACAAAGTGATAAACTATTCAGATTATGAGTACATTTTGCAGAACTGGCCCCTTAATTTGATTAGAATGTGTTTGCCATTCTGCCACTGTTCTGGGTGGATAGTTTCTAAAGAAGAGACAGCAATTCAGGCTTCATGCCCTTTATATCCTTGGTATCTGAGGGTGCCAGTTTTAGTGGTGCTGTGGACAGTTAGGATCAATTACTTTTGATTTAAAATTGTTTACAGTAGGTGGGCCAAGTTTTATCACAAGTTACATCCTTACAAGCTGTGGTTAGAATGTGATCCCTTTGGACTTGATTCCGCTTTCACTTAAAGCCAGTTTCACCCCTGTGTATCTCCTCATGATTTACAGTGGAGGGAACAGCCTATCTTTTGCAAATTCAGTGGGGCAGACCTTTCAGTCTAACCATGCTGTGTTTGTCACAAGACTGGAAAAGGACAGGCAGGAAGGTGGCTTTAAGTCACACATTTTCAGCCCCCCCAGATCCTGAGGACAATCTGCGATCTGGACTTTTGGCATAATAGAGGAGCCTCAGAGCTGTGGACCCCCAGAGGATGTTCCAATAGCCAGGAATCACCAGAGTGTAGAGAGTGTAGAGACAACTTAGTCGCATCCCCTTCCATTGGGCAAGTCCCCTCAAAAGGTAGATATAGGAGCCACTAAGGCAACTCTCTGCCGCCTGAGGGCTCTTCAATGCATGGGAATCCGCAAGAGACGAGCTAAGGAAGCTCTAGGGCTGGTTTGTCCTGCTTGGGTGGTGCAGAGAGAGCTTATATCATCCTTTGTTGTGCTGCATTAGAAGGGATAACATAGAGACAAGGTAGAGTTAAAATACTTTCCCCTGCCATGGTTCCTCTGGACTGTAATTAAGAGTAATTAGAAATAACTTGTGAACAGGCAGATCACCTCCCCGCAAAAACCGCATCCCCAGAATTTGGTCTGGTGTTCACCACTCAAAACATTAATGTAAATATGACTGCCTAGGTTTGGTGCAAGTACTAGTATTATCTCCTTACTGTAGTGGTGTTCAGCACTGCTGCCATGGGATCAAAGAAAATAAGCACAAAAGGGGAAGGGAATGGAGATAAATGGAACTGCTGAGAACAAAAATACTTCTTAATGATGTCTCTGATTCTCTCCTTCCTTTCTGCTTTCTTGGATAGCCCTCCCAGCCCACTGTAGGTAAAACAAATGTCACCTGGTGTGTGTGGCATAAATGAATCAGCAAGGCACACACAGAGCTAAATATATAAATGCTAATTGTATCTAATGTACCTGATGTTAGTTACTTCTCCTGTCCCCACTAAGTAATTAGCTAATACATGTGGGAGGTATGAAGGTTTATGATGCAGGAAAGAAAATGATCAAATAATACTCCAAGTTTAGTCCTTTTTTTCCTTTTTCAGAAAAAGCAACCTATTTTATGCATTTAATTTATATGTTAACAGTACATTATATAATGATTAGTTAGGTAGCCAGTAAGGACAATTGCCATCTATAATGTCTTGTTTGTTTATACCTTTGAAAAAAATCCCAAACAATGCCCCTGATCCCTCCAAACGCTGCACATTTCCATTCTGCATTACTATCTATTCTTGCCACTGTTACCCTTATCCTGCCACCCCAATCCCTCTGTTTGCTATACCACCTTGTTGGGTAAAGTTACTCTTGTAGATAAGCATTTGTAGGATCAGAGACTTCAACTGTAAGCTCATCGAGGTAGGGCTAGTCTGTTGTTATTTGTAAAGGCCATAAAAGCTGGTGAGTATGCTGCACCCCTTAAGGAGGGGTAGCGGTGTGTGTGGTGCCATGGAACTCTGAGAAGCCTTATGAATGCCTCTGGTGCTCCCTTGGCTCCCAAGGGCTAAGTGCTATTAGCTACTTTGATAGTCAACACATACATACCACAGAACAGCTGCATATACGCTTTGAAAAGTTTGCATTCAGTTATTCCTCATAATAGCCTGAGTTATAGGAACAACAAAGCTGTTTCTTGGAGGCAGCGCTGATTCACATTCTAGATCTTGTTAAAAATACAATCAGTACTCACCGCCACCTCCCCACATGTGCAGTACAGATCTGCTGGTGCAGGATTGGTGGACATGGTCCCTCTCCTTCTCCTTCCTGGATGTTCCCCTTTTGGAACTACTAATACAGGCCACCTCCTGTGCCTTGCAGCCAGCCCAACTATGCCTGCACCCTAGAGTGGAGTGGTGTGGTATGCTGAGGGAGAGTTCTATGTACCCGTTGCACGCTCTAGCTAGTGTACTCTTGCAGGGCCAGCCATAATTTGTCCATGAAAGTCTCTTTCAGGAAGTGACTGAAAAGAATCTATAGAATAGAGCATTCAAAGGCATTTAAGTAATGTGCAATTCACATTGTCTAAGGATGAAACATCAGCAGGGCACTAAGATTTGGTCAAGTTCATTAGCCTGTAGTTATAGAAAAGCATTAATCAGAACTGAGAGGTGGTATGGATTATCTACTTTGTGCTCTCCTGTGCTGTTCTATAAACTGAACTGTGTACTGCAGATATTTCAAGGAAACAACTTTTGTTCTTCCTTTTTTTAAAATAATCGTTAATAATATGAATGAATTTAGTGTTGTGAAGGGTTCCAGAATAAAAGTTCTGGAGACTCAAATCCTCTAATTATCTACAGCACCACAATGCAAACTTCCCCTATTGCTATGACAATGTGTCTCAACCCTGCCTTGGAGAAGCCAACCTCAAAGCGTGAGTGGGTGTTTGTCTCTCTGCTGAGATTTCCAGCAGGGCTGCCAATTAGTGCCAATTGTGATGATGATTTTGGTGATGTGGACAGTTATTCTCCAGGAATTGGACAGTGATCCTTCAACCTTTCATAGAGATACTACATTTCTGGCATTAAAACAAATATACTTCACTAGGAAAATAGCCCCAAAGTTCCCAGACCCTTAGCTCTGAATGAAACTTTGGATTTGATCTTTACTTTATATTTAAACTCCTTCTTCCCCCATGTCAGGCTTTTAAAAAGTGTATTACATAGTAAACAATAATATAGAAATCTATTTGGCTTTTTGTAATCCCAGTAGCAATTATATTGCAAAAACTAGGGCAGAGCAAGAACAGAGAATATAATTTATTAGTGTCTTGCTGCAAATATGAATAGTGGCTTCATTGTGAAGAATTATCATACATATTACCTAAATCATTTGCAGAGTATTTCAAAATCACTTGTACCAGCAGCATCTGACTCTCCATGCATAACAAGTTCCCTTATTATAAAATAAATGGATTCTCCAAGATGCTATTGAAAGAGGTTTATGTATTTCAAAAGCCGTAAGCATACTGCTTGAGTTACACACCATAATTTCAGTGGTAAGTGATGAATATTTCTATAGGAAATGAATGACTCTAGGTCAATGCATTTTTCCCTCCCATCAAAACTCATTGTAGGTGTTGGGAAATGTAACAAGGGATAGAATGGGAATATTCAGAGAAAGTAATGAAGATTCAGAGGCTCTTTGCTTGGCATCATTAGCAAATTCTTAGTTATAATACTAAGTATAAGGAAAGCAGAATGTCTCATGTCTTCAGCCTTCAGTGCACACTAATCTGAGTGAGGTGGTGGAAGGCAGAGGAGTTGACAGCCAAGAGGACATGTAGAAGAAGTCCTGAGTCATTGGCAGCAGTTTCTAGTGGAGGGGAGATTTAGGGGATCAGAAGGAGGCAGCTGCAGCTGAGCTACGCTGACCTGCTACTAGCTGTAAATGGCCCTGATGTCTCCCTTGCAGTGTCAGGCCTATTAGCACCATAAAGGCTTCAGGGTTGGGAGTTATGCCCCCACATGCTAGATAAATTCTTCATCACCTTAGAACAGCATGTTATAAACAAACACCTTGCAAAAGGTGTAAAACAGGGAACCAATAAGGCTCAACTGTGGCAACTGAAAGTACTTAACATTCCTCAAAATATGTTCTTATAAAAACGAAATATCCATGCCATATTTTTGGGACTGTTCTTTTTTATTTTCTCCAAAAGTCTCATACATAAATTACTATCTGAAAATACAAATGTGTTTTTCTTCATGGGCTGTTTACAGAGAGTGATCCTGATAAATAGTCGGCTCCTTGATAGTTAGGTCTAATCCAAAAGACTCAGCTCTTGTCGTTCTGCATATTTCTTCCACACAGAAGTGCTCCTGTTTGTGTCAGCCTGCATGCAACCGGGGGCATTGGTTGTAGGAGGGAAGAATTTGGAAGAGGCACAAGGAAGTCAGTCTGTGTCGCTAAGAATGTTAAGGTGCCTCTGGAACATCACTGTAGGTAGTTTAGTTTAATAAGAATGGAGTCTTCCCACGTTGTTACAATACCTACAGAATATGAAACACTAGTTATTCACATCAGATGTTCCCACTAGATTTTAGGCTTCCAAGGAAAGTTATGGAATCCCTGTCACTGGAGGTTTTTAAGAACAGATTAGACAAATATCTGTGAGGGAGGGTCTAGGTATATGTGATCCTGCCTTAGCATGGGAGGGTTGACTACATGACCTCTTAAGCCCCACCTTCCAGCCCCACATTCCTATGATTCTATGATATAAAGTGACTTCAACTTCAAAAGTTGGTTGACCATTCAAGTTTTTTATTCAGTTAGTCGAGAGTTGGTGGCATCTAAAAAAGAGAGAGAGGTACCCACACAGTTTGCGTCTTCTAGGATAGCCATTTTGTGGAAGAAGAGACTGAGAGCCACCTTTAGTGAAGTCTTTAGATATTTGCTGGATTCCAGATTTTTTTTCAGATTTCAAAGCATTTTTGTGCAGTTTTTTGGGCAGACTCTCCTGAAACAAATGTTATACAGTGAGCTGTCTCACTCCCATAAAACAAAAGTCTACTTGCCAGCCAAGCATCAATTCTTTCTCCAGTGCTATTCAACATCTACATGCAGCCACTATGTGAACTGGTCAGACAAATATGGACTCAAGTGCCAACAACATAAGGATGACAAAGTTCTATGTATCCTTCACCACTTGTAACCATCCCACTACCACCAAGATGACCCAGTGCTTGGACAATATCGGCTCATGGATGAAGAACAGTTGGTTGAAGCTAAACCCAAACAAGACACAGGTGATGCTGGTTGGCAGAGGAAAGTACTATGAAGAGTTCGTAGCCATGGTTCACTTTCCTTTGGTTGAAGATACATATCCACAATCCGTCAATTCAGACTGTAGTTCAGGAGTGCTCCTGGGTTTCTCATTGACTGACTTCTCACATAGCTGCATCTCCAAGTAATGCTTTCCTAGGAGACCACATCCTTTCTTGATGGATAATGACCTGGCCTCAGTTATTCATGCTTTCATCATCTCCCATCTGGAATACAGCAATCAATATACATATGTATTGGGAATGAAGCCTTCAGCACACAGGAAATTCCAACAAATACAGAACACTACACCCATTCTCAACAACACAGGCCACCACAAACACATCAGATCTGTTCCGTGTCTTCTATGCTGGCTTCTATAGAATTTTGAATTAATTTAAAGGTCTTAGTCCTTATCTTCAGGGTGCTCTATGGCCTGGGCCCAAGATCTAAAAGACCTCCTAAAACTCCAGAATAAAGATTGTGGTCACCAACTCCAATCCTCTGGAGCAATAGAACTTTCTACCATGTTACACGTGTATGTGGAGGAGAAGGGAATACAAACATGGCTGTAGTTTGGGATGGGCATGGGGGGCATCTGTTAAAGTCAATAGAAAAACTGCCATTGATTGCAGCGGGAGCAGAGCAAGGCCAAAACCTCATGCTTTTGAAAATCCACACTACTGTTTCCAGATATCTAGCATTGCCCCCCCCCCAAAACTGCAAGTCTTGGCAGGCACAGAATTTGCCCCCCCCCATGTGTGGCCCCATTGGGCTGGTTGGAGCTGCCCTCTTCTCCCCCTGTCCCCTGTATAGAAGTCAAACTATGCTTATGGGTACAGATGTCATGTTAAGCATTTATGTTGAAGATATTTAATATTCAGTAAATACATATTTTAAAAAGAAAACTTTGTAGACATTCACCACTGTCTGATCTAAAGTCTGAAGATTAGTTCTCAGCATATAGAAACTTCATCTTTTATTCTTAGGACTTTTCTTGATATATTTGTCACTATGATCACCCTGGGAATTAATTTGCCCCTTTTCTAACACCAGAGAGTACACTGTATAATGTAATTGTCACTTTCAGAGTCTTTAATGGTTTTCATACTTGGTATATAAATCAGTTGCTACAAAAAGACCCGGGGAAGGCTTTAGGGAGCATTGCAACAGTATCTTGTATGAAAAGCAGTGGAATAGAAATCAACATTAAAGTGTATGGTATGAGTAAAGCAAAGAACATATGGAGAGTTATTAGTGTATTCTTTTCTAAACATCATTGTTTAATTTCCACATTCTGAGATAGCTTAACATTTACATAAACTGGGGTGTTAGGAATATGCAATTAAAACCTCCCACCTTTACTATTGCTGAGAATCTGAAAAGAAGCAATTTGTGTGCAATTTGTGAGCTCTCTTCATATGTCATCTGTACTTTTATGACGCTCCCCCAGGGCTACCTGGGAATAATGTTAAGAAAAGTCATACAGCAACATTTCAGAAATATACTAAGTTGCAGGGGCTGATGTACATTTAAAAATGGCTCTGAGAAATTGTTCCTAAACCAAACAAAACTTTTTCAGGTTTATGTAACCTTTTAGAACATGCTCCCTCCAGACTCAGGGTAGGTCTATACTTACCTCCGGGTCCGGCGGTAAGCAATCGATCTTTTGGGATCGATCCCAGAAGTGCTCGCCGTCGACGCCGGTACTCCTGCTCCGCGAGAGGAGTACGCGGAGTTGACGGGGGAGCTGCCTGCCGCGTCTGGACCCGCGGTAAGTTTGAACTAAGGTACTTCAACTTCAGCTACGTTATTGACATAGCTGAAGTTGCGTATCTTAGTTCGAAGTGGGGGGTTAGTGTGGACCAGGCCTTAGTTTCATTTTGGAGACTATCAGAATGAGCTTTATAGAAAAGTGAAGTAACCGTATACATTCTATTTTTAAAAGCTCATTTAACTCAATATTGGACTTTCTCATGTCCAGAAATCGAGGAAATATGGTATTCCTTTCTTTGGTTGCAATTGCATGTAGAGTAGTTAATTTCTTTGGGTTATCCAATTTTTAACAGCTTATGTCTACATTTATATATTTTTTTTCATTTTGACGTGTACACACAATTCCACAAGAGACATTTATAACAAAGACACCGTATACATTTTGCTGCATCAACAGCAATGGAACCTAAACTGAAATTGCATTTTGTCTTTTCTTTATCCTAGTATTGTCTGAGAGGGGACTGAGTGACAGTTTATATGGCTCATTGAAATCTCTTTGGTTAATGTCAGAGCAGATGGTGGTGTACAACAAAACCCTATGTCACAGTCAAGTTGTGGACAGCTAGACCTAGTAGCCAAAGCCAGAGTCCACAGTCACAAAGCAGGAGTCAAGGGTCAGGATACCAGAAGATCAGAAGCAGGAGAGAAACTGGAGATCAGAACCACAAGCTGGGAACCAAAGTCAGGACAGGAAACCAACTGGAGGTCAGGAATCACAGGTCAGGTGTCGAGTCAAGCCGGGTTGGGATGTCAGAAAATTCTGGAGCCAGAGCTGAGTTGTTTGAACAGCGTCCTGTTCCTGCTGCTGGCATAAGTAGGACCAGTGGGCTAATCAGCTGCTCTGGGGCTCCACCAATTGGAGCTCAGGGATGGAGCTTCACACTGGGGCTGGGCTTCATGGGTCTCAGGTAAGCCATTGTCAGAATGCTGCTAGGTGGAGGCTTGGAGTGTGGTTGCTCTCATGAACCCTGTGGACTTGGGTGTGAGACCTATTGGTCATGACACAGTGTTTCTAGGAAATGTCAAGATCATCCTCATGAGGAATTAACCTAACAATCTCCCTCCATCCCATGTCCACAATTATAGACAAATAGGCAGGCAGACACCCATGAAAATATTCCCTTTAAAATGCCTAAATGAATATTAAATCAAAATCAATTGGGGCTTGAAATGAAGTAGGTATATGAATGCCAGACAGCCTTCTTGTCAGAATAGTCCCATAAGGCTTGAAGCTTTTACTAGGCAACTTCACACAGGTATTTTCATTTAAAAGTCATCTTACTCCTTGTGTATGGTCTTGAAAAGAAATCTCTAGTGGTGCTCCAAGTAGAGGCATTATGTTTTCCTCAATTGGGAAGCTAGCTCTGTGTGAACAAAGAGGTAGATATGTTACCACTTAGTCAGATGCATGCATGAAGGATGGATTACATTGTATGTTTGCAGAAAAGAAAAAGGGTTTGACAAAACAGGTGAAACAGCCCAGTGTAAATTAAGAAAGGTTGTTAATATTGTGTGTGAGCAAAACAACACCCTGCAGCAATTTTAGCTCCAAGGTTGTGACACATTTTTAGTGGGTAAAAAGCACCTTTTAATTGCAATTACTCTAAGTGAAATGTACATATATGGCTGAAAGGGGAAAATGTGCTCTGGATGCAAATCTGCAAGATGTCAAATCAGAGGTTGCTTTTAGTATGATATTAATTATACCCAAAAGCTCATGCAGTCTCCCTTTAATAAAGTATTCATATGAGTGATGCTAGTAGGCATTTCCTGGTTAGTGTGCACAGTGTGACATTAGCGCTCAGAATAGACCACTTAATTAAAAAAGAAGTGTGCAAAATAGGAGCCTATTATATTACAAGACCTTACACTCATTCTAGGGTGTCTTCTCATTATGGCTGTGCAGCGCACAAGTCAGTATGAGCTTGTCTTCCCCTGGAGGGACAGGCCTCAAATCTACTAAATTGAATTTTAATAACATTCTACAGTTCTGATATACATTATACTGATAATGACTGGGAACAGAATGGGATAGATCTTGTTTCCAAAGTCCAAAATCTTTTATGTATTTATTTAAAATTTGTATTAATGCGGTGCCCAGATATTCCAGTTAGGAGTAGTATCCAATTCTGCTAGGTGCTGCTGTGGAGGGGGGATAGCTCAGTGGTTTGA
The DNA here is from genome assembly GCF_011386835.1 of Chrysemys picta bellii. Taxonomy (NCBI): domain Eukaryota; kingdom Metazoa; phylum Chordata; order Testudines; family Emydidae; genus Chrysemys; species Chrysemys picta. Next base: position 99,955,383 of record NC_088793.1, on the reverse strand, counting down.
GCATTAGCCTGCTAAACCCAGGGTTGTGAGTTCAATCCTTGAGGGGGCCATCTAGGGATTTGGAGCAAAAATCTATCTGGGGATTGGTCCTGCTTTGAGTAGGGGGTTGGACTAGATGACTTCCTGAGGTCCCTTCCAACCATGATATTCTATGAAATGCATATGAAGAAATGGTCCCTTGACCAGAAGAGCTTTTAATCTAAGATGACCATCTGCCATTTGTTCCTAATTTCATTATTTTGCCTTTGGATATGCATGTTCCTCAAGTCAGAGCTACAGTTTCTTTTGTGAGGTTGTAGTTATACCACAAAGGGCAGAAGCTGTACAAAAGTTAGAGCCGCTGTACATTTGTCCCTTAAATAAATGTCACTGCACATATATTGGGCTCACATGTACCATACGATAATGTTCCTTACAAGTGTTTTACCTTTACACTGGATTAATTTCAGGTGATGTTTAGCACTGACATGCATCAATTTTTCCTAAACAAATTGAGAGTTATTAATTGAATTTATTCACTAGTTCTACTTGTCTTTTCATTCTGTGTTTGTACATCTCCTAAAGCACATTGGGGTCTGGCCCAAGAGAAGGGCTCCTAGGCACTACGGTAATACAAGTAGGGGGCGCGGGCGCGGTCGGAGGAGTGTGGGGGTGTGTGGCATGCGGCTGGCAGCCGTGGCCGCATGAGCAAGGGGGGGCGCAGGCTGGCGGCCCGCAGTGCTGCTGGCAGCCATGGGGGCGATGGCGGGCACGGCTGGAGGAGCGGCGGGGGCACGGCCGGAGGAGTGAGGGGGGGTGCAGTATGCGGCCAGCAGCCGCAGCCGGTGGAGCGGGGAGGGGCGCAGGCTGGCGGCCGGCAGTCGTGGCCAGAGGAGCGAGGGGGGGAGTCCACGGGGGTGGCACAGCAGAGCCGGAGGAGCCATGGGGGGGGGGGGGGGGAGGGGCAGTGCAGCCGGAGGAGGAGCCAAGGGTGGGGGATGCCTTTTTTATGTTTGCTCTCCCTTCTCTTAGGAGCTGGCTATGCCACTGATTGAGAACCCTTGGTTTAAAGTTAAGTGTTTGTAGGACCAAGCCTTAACTGAATACACGAGGTGTAAGAGAGTGGAGAATCAGACCCAGAATTCTGTATGAATGTAAGTGCTACAGAAATTGGCCCACAAGGAACTGAATTCCTTTGACAGGCATTTTTTATCATCAGGAGCTGATTTAAGTGACTTCACTACACATCTAAACTGAAAATAGTAGTTTATCAAAATGGTGGATCGGAACCTTTAATTACTGCTTAATGATTGATCTATAAATGGCCAAGATAGATAGATAAATAAGGAAATGTATTGCAACAATTCTAATCTAAAGCTACAAAATATATGTAGGGTGGCAAGTGGGGAGGGAGACCATCCAGTAACCATGACAGTCTGAAACTTGGCATACAAAGTCTCAACATAGGAATAATATATTTTAAGGTTTCATAGGATTCCACAATGACCTAAGGGCTTAAGTGCTGTTTTTTCTATTGTCTGAACAAAACGAATGCCTATAATGTTTCAGAAATCTCAGTAAACCCAATTTGTAGCGGCGCTTAATTATTTGACATTCTCTTTGTCAAAATATCAAAAGGAACTAATTCTACATTAATGAGCAAGCAACCCACAAGATATTCTGTTTGCAAATTAGGTTTGGTTTAAGTTCAAGGAAAAGTTTGTAGAAGATCAAAGAATGCATCTAAACTACTGAAAAATCAGTTTAGTTAGTGCTGCTTAAAATATCTGAAGCATTTCTGTTATAAAAACAAAGTTTGAAGTGAGAATCTGCATATGAGTAGCAGTGCCAGCTTGCTCCCTGCTAAGGGCAGTGCCTCAGTGGCATGATCTAGCTCTTAGGCTGTATTGTCACTGCCAAAAGAGTTATGTATACACGGGGTAGCACTAGTACACATTCGTGATTTCACTGTAAAATCCTAATGGAGACGAGGCTATGTAGTTTTCATTGCAATGTATCCAGGTGAGGTCATCCATGGGTGGAGGGTCCTCACCTAACTACCTTATGATAAAAGCTAGCTATGGCTTGTCTCCACTAAGATTTTACACCAAGATAACTGACGCATTATTATTATTATTTGTATTACTGTAGTGCCTAGGAGTCACAGACTAGGACCCCATGATGCTAGGCACTATCCAAACACAGAACAAAGACAGTTCCTGCCCCAAAGAGTTATAATCTAAGTATAAGACAAGAGACAACAGACGGATACAGACACAGATGGGAGGTACAAGGAAACAATGAGACTGTATTAGTCAGTGTGATAGGCAGAGGTCTCTGCACACCAGTTGCCTACCTAGGCCTCACTGCTGTCAATGGAAAAGGAGAGTTTTAAGGAGTATTTGAAGGAGCATACCAAGGTGACTTTGTTTACAGGGAGCTCCTCCCAAGCAGAAGGGGAAGACTGGGAGAAAACACGAAGGTGCGTGTTTGAAAACGTTAGTGGATGATGGATTCTAGTGTTATGGGCCAGTCAGTAGAGGGACTTGACATTTCAATAGTGAATGAAAGATAATTGGTAGGATGTGGAAAATGAAGATCGTCAGTCTACATCTGATGCAATAGAAAAGGGATTCAAAGAGAGGAGTGACATGGTCAAAGCGATGGGCTAGGAAACTATCTTTCAGCAGCATTCTGAATGGATAGGAGTGGATTGCATATGTCAAGGCCAGAGAGAATGTTGGAATAATCATGAAATGAGATTATGAGAACCTGGACAAGAGTTTTAGTGGCACAAATGGATAGGAAAATCAGTATCTTACAGATGTTACATGGAAAGAATTTGACATAGACTGTATGTGAGGATCTAGACCAGGGATCGGCAACCTTTGGCACACAGCCTATCAGGGTAATCCCCCTGGCGGGCCGGGCCAGTTTGTTTACCTGCTGCATCCTCAGGTTTGGCCGATCACCACTCCCACTGACCACGGTTCGCCGCTCCAGGCCAATGAGGACTGCAGGGAGTGGCGCGGGCCGAGGAATGTGCTGGCCGCCACTTCCCGCAGCCCCCATTGGCCTGGAGCGGCAAACCGTAGCCAGTGGGAGCTGTGATCAGCCGAACCTGAGGACATGGCAGGTAAACAAACCGGCCCGGCCTGCCGGGGGCTTACCCTGGCGGGCCGCAGGCCAAAGGTTGCCGATCTCTGATCTAGGCAGAGGTCAGATTTGAAGATGATGCCCAAGTTATGGGCCTGAGTGACTGGCCAGGGTCTATTTGCTGTTGCAGAGCTGTGATTGAGTGTGGGTGGAGCAGGAGATTTACAATCAGTGCTCTGTCACTGATAATCTGTGAGATCCTATTGGTTTCAACTGGTGCTGTGGGTGTACCTCTGAAAAGTCAGTCTATTAATTTCTTTCAGACTATTTTCCTATCAGCAAAATAATACTTATTTATCTGACGATGGTGTCACGGAGCTTAGTTAAATTCATGTTTTTATGTAAAGCCCTTTGAAATCCATAGATGAAAGGAGCTGTAGAAGTGCAAAGTATTGTCAAAAACTCAAATAGTAGAACCTATCAATTTGTAAATATTAATGTATTACACACAATATACCTCTCTGTTTGTACAGCACCTAACACAAAGATGTCCTGGTCCATGACCAGAGCTCCTAGAACTAAAGCAATACAAATAATAAATAATAATGTTCCTGAATGAGGCAGCATCACCACTGCATAAAAAATCTCAGTTGTTGCCAATAGTTGGAAACAAAATAATATATTGTTATTGCAGTAATTTTCAATAACAATGAGACAAAATGTAGCACAGCCTCAGAGGACCAAATTTTCTCTCAAAAGAGACTTCAAGTAAGTAATTTGTCAGTGAAAAGTAATTGTACAAATGAATTTTTGGAGGTGAAGTATCCCAGCCTACTGTGCTTAACAAAGCTATAGCATATTCCGCAGATACAGTACACTGCTTTATGATTAAATCAAGAGACACAGGCAAACTGGTTAGGCTGAAATCCTGCAGTGTCTCCAACATTAGTGGAACTCCATTGATTTCAGTGAGAGTCTGCCTGAGTGGCCCCCTGCACTCATGTGAATTCCCCTTAAAGGCAATTGGGAACTGCCTGCATGAAGTTGGTTGAGGGATCTGTTCCTAGTCTGTTTAGCATATAAACAAGGGAAATAAGATAAACAAATCTAGTTCATTGATCTTTTTAAAAAATATTTCATTTTTTGTCTGGCGAATCCTTCTCAAATGGAAGGAACTCAGCGATCGTTGATGGATTTTTACTTTTATATAGACATATGGAGAAATTTGTTTAAGCAGCTTTCCTTCTCTTTTTTATCATAAATGTAATTCAACAAGTTGTTTCCTGTATTACATATCTATCACTGATCTGAATTCTAAGGAGGCATTAAGAAACATAAAACACATAATATTTGCTGCACTGAGATAAGAAAAAGCCTTGATTTTTTTTTTAATATTACATATCCCACTTGGATTACTGTGAGGGTAATGCCATTTCTGAAGAAATATCAGGAAAATATGATTGAATTTCTGAACTTTTCTGTGTTATTTCAGACACCTTAGCATAATTAAGCCAAAAAAATCCCCCCCCAAAAAATCACCCCAGAAGAAAAGCAAATCTGTTCTTGTCAGTCAGCACAGTAGGGCAGCTGAAAACTATACAAAGCTCTTCATTATTAGCATATTAATGCATGCTAGATTAATACAAATTCAAAACTTTTCTAAGGATTGTCTCTATCTATTGCTACAGTGGCTTTGCTAAGTCAGGAGTCTATCTGCATACAGAGGGAGGGTGGAAAGTCACATTATGGTGCTTTGAAAGGAAAGGAAATTGCTCTTATTTTTGTTAGTATGTATTCTGAAGCTTATATGATCTAAATAATTTTCTTGCACTGATTGCATATGGGGGGGGGGGAAGAGGGGTGGGAAGCCTATATTTTGCTAGTTAATAGCTTGATTAAAAAGTTCTATGTTTCAACATTAAGCACGCAATCCTGCAGACATCTAGCACTCAGATATTACAGTGATAAGCACAGCATAAGAACCCTTATAGACTAGATTAGGAACACTTACGCATGTGTTATATTTTACTACCATGAGTAGTCTTATTGAAATCAATGAAACTATTCATGACAGCGAAGCTAAGCATGTGCCTAAGTGTTTGTCAGATCAAGGCCCTAGTCTGTAGTTTGATTGTTAAACCAGTAATGAAGTAGGATACGAATGTGTTTGCCACTTTTGGCTACTTCTGGTGTGTCATATGGTATCACTTTTTCAGCATACTGTCCAAAATCAGAAATAGGCTCAAAAATTGTGTTTGACTCTCTGAGTCAAAAGACTGTTTATATCAAATCATACAGTACTGCTTGGCGCTTGTGAGGAACACATCCACGGATTCCTAAAGACTGATATAAAGATTAATGAAATAAGCATCAAAATATTAACGGGAGGTACAACAAAAAAGTAGCATTGTACACATTTTACCAAAGCGGGGGGAGACAAGAAAGTTCAAAATTGTCTAGAGGGTACATTAATTTGGGTAGTGAACTTGAAACACTCATGGCCTGATTTTCAGGGGGGCGACACCTATAGCTCCCATTGATTTAAAACAGAGATTGTTTGTGATTTGTCACTGGAAATTTGAGGCAGAATTGAGAATAGACTTCTTGAACAGAATCTCTTGACTTCTAGTATTTTGTGTAGAAGCTTTTAAATTATTTATTATATTTAAAATGACTAAGAAAAAGTAATACTTCACAATTACAAGTTAATAAACAATGTACCTAATACTGTTCCTTTTGAAATAGTTGAGAATAAGAAAATGAATAGAGAATCTGTTGTATGCTTTGAGTTATAACTGAAGCATTAGAATTAACTAAAAATGTTCAAATACAGCCTCAGATATAGAGCAAAGTATTGGCTAATTACACTAGTGTTAAATCAGAGTAATTCCACTAAAGCGAATGGAATGACTCCAGTTTTACACTGGTATGTGAGAAGAGAATCTGGACCTAATTTTCTGCAAATCTCCTCTCACACTGCATATAGATTCCACCCCCAGCTCTTCAGATCAACAGCTGTGTTAGTGAAAGGGATGAATGTAGCAGGAATTTGTTATGCACTCTGAAACTTATATACTATAGAATATGTGGAAAAATTCACACCAATGACAAATTCAGTGAAAATCAAATTTTATGCTAGTTTAATGAAAATAATAAAATTATTATTTTGTACTTCTCTAGTACCTTCTATCCAAGTGCTTTAGAAATAGTAATTAACTGGTGAAACATAAGTAGTATTATCTACTTTTTACCAAGCAACTGAGAAGTTAAGCTAATGACACAATGGAAATCAAGAACAGAATCCACACCTTTCTGTTCCTAGGCCTGTGCTAGTTCCTAGACAATGCAGGTTCCTTTCTGACAACATCCACGACAAGTGGGATTTTTGTCTTTGTTCTGATTTTCCACAACATGGCTTTGGTGAAGATGGCAAAATTTCACCTTGGGCAAAAAACTTGGAAACTGGATTTGTTCCCAACCAGAATGTATCCATTATTTTGTCATACAAACAGCGTTTCTCACAGAATGGCAAAAATTCTCCTTTTACCAGTTCATGTGTTCCTCTAAAGCATGAAATATTTCAGTGGTTGTTTTGCATGGCTCTTCATACAGTGGATGAGTAATTCATGCTTTTACGGTATTTTTCTTTAAGGAAATTACCTACCATTCCTATAAAGTATCCACTTGATCTGTGTTCTTATAGCTCATATGCCATGGGCATATATGTTGTTTTTTTATTTTGCTAGCAAGAAATAGAATAGAAGCAGATAGTGAGCATTTCCCTCTGGGACCCTACCCCTAACGAATAAGAGAAAATACTTCAGAGATACAGATTTCTTTTTCTTCACTAAGATGTTAAATGACATTATATTGGATCATGCTTAAATCAGCAAAGGATGATATCTTTGGAATACCCATTGTAAGTCATACTGGTATTAATCATCTCCAAGGTGATCTCAGTTACTATGGAAACTATGATGTTTGTTTGTGTTCCTAGCACTGCCTGGTCTCCAAAGTTTGGCAGTCTCCACATAGTAATAGAGCTGATTAGAAATGGTAAGTCTCTGTCATGAATTTTTCATTGCTGCTGTCAGGATGAATCCATCCTTTACAAGAATAATTACTAATTAATAAATCCTATTCTGTGTTCAGATGAGAAAGGTTCTCTGTGCTAACCTGCCCTTTTGTAACCAGGCTCTTTAAACTCCTTCAGGTTTGTTTGTTTTTTTAAGCAAAAAACACCATCTTTAACTAAACTTACTTTATGAAAATATAAACCCTTTGCAACCCATTTTTCTAATGACTTTTAGAACTATTGATATAATGCAAAAGGATATTCTTCTTGAATGGAAGCTCAACTTGAATCTTTCCCTCATATTTAATTCATTGCTATTCTCCAGCTTCCCAAGAAAACTGTATGAATAAAAGACTGTGCTATGGTGTGACTAAGGCCCTATCTGCCCTACAAATAAAACCAACTCAGGGCATCAGTTATAACACAGCTGTCCAATAACCCAGCTACAGCACGGTTAAAATGTGTAGAGTAGGTGCAACCTGGCCATGTCTTCAGACATTCATGGGTTAAAATCTTGAACTGTCTGTGTTTGTACTTCGGTCCCATGATTCAGTTATATTTGTAGCATAGATGAGTCCTGTCGGTGCTATCACTGTACTCATTCACTTTGTGTTATCAGTCAAGCCCCATCTATAATGAAAGTGTCTGTGATGCATTAAAACTAATAAAATCCAATTCTGAGTAGTGACAGGTTTTATCCCCATATTCCTTAGGGGCAAGGGGAACCATCATATAACTTCCCGTAACCAATAGAAACACTATGTAATTTGCTTTAATGAAAAAAGCAAAGCAGCACATGATAGGTAAAGTTTTACTATTAAATAATATGTACAAAAACTGAATGAATTATTGAGAATGGATCTTTTTCAGAGTTGGGAGGTGGCTAGAGTGCATTTCATTTTCCTGTTTAAAAGGCATTTCTTCTTTTTGTGCAGATAGCTGCTTCACTTTCCTTTTTGGCAGGAAAGAGAAGGACAAAGCTGATATGGCCTGGCAGGTCAGTTCAGTTTGGATCAGCATCTAAAATCTGGATATTTATCTGAAGCTTATATAAGCCTTGCATCCACCTTTTATTATTTTGTATTATTTATACTATCATTGCACCCAGAGGCCTCCATCAGAATTGGGGCTAGGTGTCATCAGGGCTGGCTCTAACTTTTTTGCCGCCCCAAGCAAAACAAAACAAACGCCCTGCCGTAACAACCCCACCCCCAGCGCCGCCCCGCTGAACCAAACCCACCCCAGTGACACCCCGCTGAACCAAAACCAACCCCTGCCCCGAGTGCTGCTCCGCCGAACCAAAAACAACAACAACAACAAAAAACCCAAGCACCGCCCCGCCGAACCCAAACAAACAAAACACCCAAACGCCGCCCCGCCACCGCAAGATTGGCTGGCCGCCCCTTACAAAGTGCGGCCCCAAGCACATGCTTGGTTGGCTGGTGCCTGGAGCCGGCCCTGGGTGTCATACAAACACATATAAAGACATGTATAAAACCTCTGCCCAGAAGAGGTTACAATCATCTCACATCCCTTCGCTGCTCCTAAAAGCCCCTTCTCTGTCAGTCCTTCCCCTTCCTTTTCTATAGAAGGCCTGTCCCATCCATCAACCCCACCTCCACCCTTTACCCCACCCTCGTATATCATGATTGGAGCCCAGATTTTGCAAAGAAGTCAACAGTGCTCCTCATGGGCTCTGGCGTCTACCCACACTGAACTTTTTGCAAGATGGGGCCTTGGTGATCAGGTATAAGGGAGTTGGAAACCGTATGAGAACGAGGGAAGGAAGAATAGGAGGAGGCTGCAAAACATGTGGGGAAGGAGAATGAAAGAACAAGCAAGAAGATAATAGTTGGGACTAAAGGAAAAGTAGAATTTTTTTGTCTGGCCTCTGTTGTTGAAGGATCATTTTAGCCAAAATAAATATTCAGCTCCTCTGGAGCCCTAACTAATTCAGATCAGTTTGCTTCTCCATTGTAATCAATGCTCACTTACAAAATGGTACCTGAACAAAAATGTAAAGAAAAAAATCTTTGGAATAAAAGGAGCTAAGCTGACTAAAGTAAAAACAAGGAAATATTTAATTAGAGAGAACTGAAGGAAGTTTTGAAAGCACCCATATTAACATTGAAATAAAAACACATATAGCAGTGCCAGACACATGGTGGTTATTAGCAAATGTAGGTGACTTATACTATGCTGATGACTCTTAGAAGTACAGATATATTTCATTCAAGATTTGTAATATAACAGTGTACTAGTCCTATAACAGGGATCTGGGGAAACAAAATTAAAATAAGATTTAAATAGAGACAGCTATATTAAATAAGTTTTTACTCACTCTGTTTGAAATTACACATAAAAATATTAATATGAAATTTTGAGAAATGTTTCACCATGATTTCATGGCTCTACAAATAACCAAACAGATAATAATAGGAAGATACATAATTCAGCTGGAAGGAAGTTAATACAAAAGAAGTTGATTATTGAATCTGTTAATGAGGATATGGACATGAAATTGTTACCACAGCTTCAAAAATTTTAGAATATTTGTAATGATAAAATATGTCAAACAAAAATTGCAATGCACACCATTGAAAAACTTCAGGTTGACCCCATAGCATCACAGAAGGATCAAAATGACCAAAGATCATCTAGTCATATGGAAAATGATGGGTGAACAACTAGAGCATTGGTTGATGAAATAATGAAATGATCTGAAGTGCCATGAGTCCCTGAAGCCAAACTGAGAATCTAGCTTCTGTGGAAAATTGAGTGACATTGCAATTAAAGACAAATATGTCCTACCAAAAACAGATGAAGTTCTGGAATTTCTAAATACAGCAAAATATAGTAGTCCTTCAGATTTATCAGCAGATAAAGATGATCTCAGTCATCAGCCTAAAACAACACTTGGATCATAGAGGGTGTAGCTACACTTCATTAAAAAAAAAAATCTGTGACAGTGAGTCTGAGTCTGGGTCAGCTGATTTGGGCTCGCAGGGCTTGGGTGGTGGTGCTAAAAATAGCAGTATAGATGTTCGGACTCGGGCTGGAGTCCAGGCTCTGAGAACCTGCGAGGGGGGAGCATTTTAGAGCCTAGCTCCAGCCAGCCTGAGTCCGAACACCTATACTGCTATTTTGAGCCCCACAGCCCAGCCTGACAAACCTTAGTCAGCTGACCTGGGCTTTGGGACTCTGCCATGGGTCTTTTATTGCCATGTAGACATATCTATAGAGGCCTTTTCAAATTCAACCTAATGCCATCTGACTTATGCCATTGAAATGGTTCAGCCTTGGTGGGACCTGTGACTTGCATCTAAAAACATGAGCCTCTACTGCTAAACAACCAGGTCCATGAGTTCATAGGCAGTAATGAACTAAACCCTCTGTGTGGTCAAGCTACTACAGGCACAAAGGACAATGAGCCACACTCTTAGCATGACTTATACCATGCTGCACAAGCCTACTTTCAGAATTTCTTCTTTAGTAGGACAGGGTTTTTTAGCATTTCGTTACCACAAACAAAGAAACCTGAAACCACCAAATTCATATCTGTCTCAAACTCAGATCTAAAATCCCAGGATCACTGCAAGTTGGAACACTAGAAATGGTTGTAACAGCTTTTCCCTAGAAATAAATAAGGTGAGGGGTTAATTTTTCTGTTCAAATGCTATGTAAAGGATTGTTTAAGAGGCAAAGAAACATAAGGGAAAATACAGGTTTAGTCAGTTTTTTCTTAAATGTTTTTATATTGTTGCATGAAACTTTATTAATAGTATTGGTTGCAGATCAGACATCTAGGGTCAAAGTAAGGTTGTGCAACACTTACACAATTAAAATAGTATTTACAAAGTCTATGACAAAGGCTCCTAGGTGCTATGGTAATACAAATAATAAATAAGAATAATAAAGAGCTTGTGCCTGTAAATCAAGTTTCCAGTCCGTGTGTGTGACTCACAGCTAATTACTTTTGTCCAAATCTTGCCGGGGAAGTCCTCTTGATACAAACACTATAAAACTGAAATAACAGTAGCCATGGAAGTGCATACTGACCCCTATTGCATGACAGGGGTATTGACCCAGATCATGTGACTGGGGCCAGGAAATAAAAGCCAGTTTCTTACCAGCACTCCATTTGCATCAGACACGTATTATGGGCTCTGCTGTTTATTTCTATGTAATAGTCACTACAAAACGATTGCAGACAAAAGGTATTCCTTCATAATTACAATCTTCCTCTTTTTTTCTTTCACATTAAAATAGACTTTCTATCAAAACAGGCCTGATTTAATCTGCATTCCCTGGTTTTATGGATTAGTATTGTTCCAAAAATCAAGAGCAGTACAGGCAGCACACAAATCAACATTCCTATCCTATTCCTAACTAAATATTAATCTACTTTATATTCTTGTCTACTGTATGTGAATCAAATATATATAATTTAAATTAAGCCTTTCAACGTGCTTAATTTAGAAACAAAAGGCATCCTCATATTCAGTCAAGTGAACTTTTCAGTATCAGTTCAGTCCATCTCTAACTGTATGCATCAAAGAAATGCCAAAGATTTACATGAGTATTGCAATGTGGTTTATAGTTGCTTTAAATTTAGATACAGTATGTGAGTCACACATGTATATTTGATCAAGTCAGAATTAATTAACATTCTTAGTCACACTGAGTATGCCATAAATCAAAGCCACAGTTAAAAGAAAAAAACTCATTATCAAGATGTTATACGAAAATGCCACACAAGAAGAATTAGGAATTTGGGTTACTTGCTCAGACTGCCGTATTTAACAGGAAAATACTCACAGAGATTCAAAACTCATTTAAGAGGATATCCTTCCTCATCAAAAATGAGAGAGAGTATTACATGAATAATGATGAGACTGAAATTAGCTCTTGTTCCTTAAAGGAGTACTAACTTTATCTATTTTAGGAATGGTTACTGAAGAAAGAAGGCTCTCCTGTTACAAGTATTTACCAAAATCAAGGTGATCTGCTTCTTTAGTGCCAGATTCTGGCACCCTTTCTCCTGTGGAGTGATAGCTAACTACTATAAGATACTACTTTATGTATGGTTGGCAGAAACTGGTCTGTAATTTTTTTAGTTATATTTAGTACTTGTGAAAGGTGCCGGACGATAGATCAATTTTCAGTGCAGTAGTAGCTTCTGGACACTGTCCTGTCAATCTGCTTCAACCATGAGAGAACAACCCTCAAGATAAGAGCGCAGTTCAGATTCTATACTCATTCAATTGTAATCCTTTTTGTTGGGAATTTTGCAAAGATACTGAACTGGTCTGCCAATTAATTTCACATAGGCTCCCTGTGACAAAGTCAGACTGGACAGCCACCAGAGAGTGGTCCTGTTGGGTTCCGGGAAGTGGGCGGGCCACCAGAGAGTGATGGAAGACAGGGATTTTAGCCCCAGAATTCTAAAGGCCCTTTTCCCTATGAGTTAAAAAAGTTACATCAGGTCAACTAGGGACACCTAAGTCCAATTAAGAGTTGCCAGTGGCCTTTAAAAGCCCCTCTTTTGATGGAAGAGGTGACAGACAAACTGCAGAAGCATTAATGGCAGCAGTGAGAAGGCCCACTTTGTAAATATTAGAAAATAAAACCCTAGTGATGAATAAAAACTCTCTGGAGTGGGACTGATTTTACTGTAGCCTTCCAATCCATCACCAGAGGGGGAAACACTGAGCCAAGCGAGTCAAAGGAGGTGCCTTGCCACACACCATATAGTATTCTGTAGCTGTTGGATGGTAGTAACTAAAGCTGGTTGGTTGCTGCCAAACACTATTGACAACCATTCATTTGAAATTTGATCGGATTTTTTTTTTTTACTTTTGTGCAAATATTTGTGAAAACAGGGTTTTGATCTCACAAATGTTTGGAAATGTTTATTCTTCGTATCTCCACATATACCCAGAGAAGGGTATTTGTGGATTAACAAGAGTATTTATTATTTGCTTTTATTATTCTCTTGCTTAGAAGGTTTCAGTCATCTAATCAGGGGGAAAAACACCACCATTAGGTTGGGGTTGGGATTTTCAAAGGATCCTGATGAGTTAGGTGCTGAAATTCCCCTGACGTTCAGTTAACTTCCTTGGGCTCTTTTGAAAATCTCAGTTTAGGTGAACAATCACACACCACAAATGATGAATAATAACTAGTGAATATTAAAAGTGAACAGTTTGCAGACATTCCATAGGGTGAAAATTGTTTAATCAAACTATCTGGTAAATTGTTAAAAATATCAAATACATGAGTGAAAAGTGGGATGAATTCACAAATATTCAATGAACAGGGGGGAAAGACCTAATTTCACACTGGATATTATTCAGAATTAATTTGACCAACCTTAGTAATAATGGCACACCATTAAGTTCTAGGTGAAGGTCTCTGTATTGCATTGCTAGTCCCCTGAAACAGCATGTTTGTTTTACTTTTCCACCGATCCTCCTTTTTTTGTATAATGGTCCTTTCCTAATTTTTCAGTTGTGTTTTGTTCTCACATGAATGTTGTGTACGACTCACTGGCAGTCCTGAAAAATACTGGTAAATATGAACATGTCCAAGAGATCAGAGCTGGAGGGGGTAAAGGTTAATACTAGGTTAGCCATAGTCAGCTGTGGAGATGGGAAGCAGAAGAAAATAAATTTTGTGCATTAGGAAGGCAGGATATCTGCTCTGGACTGTACTTTTGGAACAGAGCTTTGGTTTCAGTCTGGCCCCCAGAAAGAAATAGTTTTCCAACTTCAGCCTTAAAACCCTAGTGGACGGGAAGTGGGTTATTGTTTGAAACATACCAGGCAGCCTAGGGATAGCAACTGTCTGTGTGTTTTGCCTATTTTTAATACCTAGAAGAGCTGTTACTGGAACAAAAACAACATGAGATTTGCACTTCTTGCAGTGTTTTCATCATCCAGGAACTGAAATAACAGATATGCTGATCTTTTTCATATGTCTGTGTTGTTGAAGAAGAAGAAATGAAAATTTAACCCCAAGTAAATATTAGTATTTGGAAGAAAAATGGAAATATTAAATCCCAGATATCCATCAGCCATTTTTATTCCTTCTCTGGGCAAACAGACATCATTCAGTTATGTGGGCCATTGCTGAAAATATATTGGAATACACTTCAGCCTTATAAAGCAAAGAATAAAAGGGAAGACAGCTCCCTACTTTACCTGGTGTGAGATGCTCACACTAGTATGTGTCTAATGAGGGTCTGACTTTTGATGTGGTTCACTTGACAGACAGTTCTTGCAGGCAGTTTGTGGTAATATGGAGCTAAGGGAGTAGTTATTTCAAACTGTACAATACATCTATGGATGGATAGATTAAAGATTTAGCTAGCCTTAGGCACAACATGAAATTACATCCTCCTCCCCTTCCTCCAGCTTTTGGAGAGAAAGAGACATGGTCTCTTTGTGAGACCTGCTTTGGAGGATTTATTTTTAAAGGATGCAAAATGTTACATTTTGGACATATCATTGTTGATTATCACCATTTACCTTAATTCTTGGTCTTATTGTACTTATTGAAGATCCGCAGCCCAATAGTTGTCAAATATAACATTTGCAATACCTTAAAGCTGTAATATTATAAATGGGTGTATCTTGGAAGATACCATAATATCAATGGAGAGCTCTGCTTTCACAGTAGCTGATGTGCCACTTTTAATACTAGCCCAGAGTACAGCAACAGTATTATGTGGACATGTCGTATGCCCCCATGCTCATGCATGAGATCAACCAGTGTGATACCAGTGCTAACATATCGTGTTATCTCTGCTGGAGGGGCAGACTTCAGAAATGCTTCCACAATGCTGTCCTCAGTTAATGCCTGCAGTGCTTTATGTGGGGGTGGGAGATTGAGCTCTGCTTTGGACTAGCTGCTTTAAAAATAATGTCTGTGGGCAATTCATGTTAATTAGCTTTCATGGGTGTCAGAATGATCTGTTGAGTCAAGGGGAAATGACAAACCCCATGGACATGCATGTCAAGGCAAGTGACCCAAAGAGCCGAATTCATTCTGACATACTCTTTCCTATCCTTATGGCTGGGTGGTGACGGGATACCCAGTGTTTTTGAAGACTTGGAACCTGATTCACATTAGCTCAAAGGTCCCTTTACACTGCAATTTATTCCTACTGCAGGGCTCCTTTAAACTGACCGAGCAGGGTAAAGGGGCCTCAGTGTAAATGAGAATCAGGCCCTACACTACCAATAAACTGGAAGGAATATAATGTGTGTGATGATAATGACATCACAATAATTCAATGAATCACCCAGAGAACTGAAGTAATGGCTTGCTTTTTCTTTTAATTGGCTTTCCTATTACTAGATGATCTAGACTCTGTTTTCTGTCCAAACCTTCTCACTAGTAATTAGAGGGTGGAAATAGCTGTCAGAAGTGAATATTTTTTCTACAGTCCTCAAACAGAAGTAGGTAACGGGTAATTAGGGCTGGCATTTCTAATTACAACTCTAATTATGTAAAACCTTTTTGCCCCAAACAGCAAGAAACAATTCCTACTGCTTAATGGAAGTAAAGTTCTTACCAATCAACATTCTAGTGTAATATTCATTCATTTATATAAAGGCCAAACACTACATATTACCCACTACCAGCTATTACCCACATGTAGTTTGAGTGGCAAAATCCATCCAGCATTATATGCTCCTGCCAGCTTTTTCTAAATCACGGTCTCAGCATGATGTATGGTTTTTGAAAAAGACTGTTATGTGCAATAAACTAATATCAGAAGCAACAGGTAGCTGCTGCCCACAGGACAGCAAGTTCTGGTGTTTGTTACATTGCCTGTATTAGTCACCCATGCAGCCCTCCCTGTTCTATATCATTTTATTATTATTTCCGTATCTTAAGCTTGGAAAACCATTTCCAGCCAATAATCCTCCCAGTCAAATATCATGGACTGTTACCCACTCCAATATGAAATCATTCAAATGGAACATAAAGGAGAGAAACAAAACCAATCATCAAAATATAGCGGAGCTTCCAGGGCATATAAAATGGAGTAATTGTTACTGCTCCTACAGATTTTTCCCATCTCCTCTTGATGCACTAGAAATTTGCCACATTGCACTTTACCTCCCAGGTTGACTAGCCATCTAAAGAAACCTGTAGCCCCATGTGACAGTCTGACCCGTTATATGGCAAACAGCATCACAACAGGCTCAATCAAAAGTTTGATCAGGAGAAAAAGAATCTTTAAGAATGCATATGAGAAGGCAAAAGAAGAAGCCAAATTTCCCCGCCAGCATGATTTTCCATCTGCAGAAAACACAAAATAGCTAGCAAAAAGAACCACCTCTTTAAAATACCACAGATGCTCAGATTGTGTCGGGTCCAGTGGAGATGAGCCAGGAGTCTTTCACTCCTATACACAGTGCAGTTGGGAAGCATAAAGCATTGTATAAAGCTAGCACTTGCTTTTGGTGTGAGCATCCCCAAAAGATACAAGATGAGACCATCCTCTTGTCTCACCAGCCAGTGAAGCTGGACAAGTCTGGAGGGGTCCTGCAAAAGGATGGTAGAGCTCCCACTAGGGTATTCACTCCCCGGGAGTGTAGGCAGCATTCTGGTTAAGTGAGCCAGAAAGCCCCTTGGGGTTCCCACTGCAACAAAGCATTTCCACGCTACTGCAGAGCTTTGCCTCTAAGGAAAGATCTTCACTCACATTCTGCTTGGTAGAGTGCAGCTGCTCCTTAACAGCTTCCACAGCAATCAGGTTTCACTTCTGGGTAGTGGACAATGGATGCTGTCCTTCCCCTCCAGTTTCTGGCTGAGCTGCACTGAGAATTTAACCACCCGCTTCATGTGGCGTATATCAACGTCAAAGTGGTTTTTGTTTCAGGTGACAGGTCAGCACTCTGGCTCACACTGAGTGGAGTTGGTGTCCCAGATGTTCATATTCCTGAACCTACGGTCTTCCAGACAGCCCTGGTTCTGCTAAGTCCAATATTGCCAATGCTAAGGATTCCTAAATTTATAAATCAGGCCCTAAAAATCATGGGTTCCCCCTTATCTTCTGGTTTCTGAGTCTTTAGCTTATGTTCAGGCAGTGGTGCTGGAACAGTTTTTATAGTGGGGGTGCTGAAGGCGGAAACCATGTATTTGGGTTGTTGTTACTACCTCAAGCAGCACCCCTATTTTCAGCACCCCTATGTGTGCAGATCAGGTTTTCAAGCTTTTCTGTGCAACCATGAGGGCTAAGGTCCTCAAGGAATCCATTTAGAAGCACTTGGAGGAGAGGAAGGTGATCAGGAACAGTCAACATGGATTCACCAAGGGTAAGTCAAGACCAACCTGATTGCCTTCTATGATTAGATAACTGGTTCTGAGGAAAAGGGGGAAGCCGTGGATGTGATGTATCTTAACTTTAGCAAAGTATTCTTGCCAGCAGGTTAAAAGTATGGATTAGATGAAAGGACTATAAGGTGAATAGAAAGCTGGCTAGATTGTCGGGCTCAACGGGTAGTGATCAATGGCTCGACGTCTAGTTGGTTTCAAGCGGAGTGCCCCAGGGGTCAGTCCTGGGACCAGTTTTGTTCAACGTCTGGATGATGGGATTAATTGCACCCTTAGCAAGTTCGCAGATGACACTAAAATGGGGGGGGGGGAGAGGTAGATATGCTGGAAGGTAAGAATAAGGTCCAGAGTGACCTAGACAAATTGGAGGATTGGGCCAAAAGAGATCTGAGGAGGTTCAACAAGGACAAGTGCAGAGTCTTGCACTTAGGAAGGCTGGGGACCGACTGGCTAAGCAGCAGTTCTGCAGAAAAGGACCTGGGGATTACAGTGGACGAGAAGCTGGATATGAGGTAGCAGTATGCCCTTGTTGCCAAGAAGGCCAATGGCATATTGGACTGTAGTAGTAGGAGCATTGCCAGCAGATCGAGGGAAGTGATTATTCCCCTCTATTCAGCACTGGTGAGGCCACACCTGGAGTATTGTGTCCAGTTTTGGTCCCCCCCATTACAGAAAGGATGTGGACAAATTGGAGAGAGTCCAGCGAAGGGCAATGAAAAGGATTAGGGGGCTGGGGCACATGACTTACGAGGAGAGGCTGAGGGAACTGGGGTTATTTAGTCTGCAGAAGAGAAGAGTGAGTGGGGATTTGATAGCAACCTTCAACTACCTGAAGGGAGGTTCCAAATAGGATGGATCTCGGCTGTTCTCAGTGGTGGCAGATGACAGAACAAGAAACAACGGTCTCAAGTTGCTATGGGGGAGGTCTAGGTTGGTTATCAGGAAACACTATTTCACTAGGAGGGTGATGAAGCACTGGAATGGGTTACCTAAGGAGGTGGTGGAATCTCCAGCCTTAAGGCCTGGCTTGACAAAGCCCTGGCTGGGATGATTTAGTTGGTGTTGGTCCTGCTTTGAGCAGGGGATTGGACTAGATGACCTCCTGAGGTCTCTTCCAACCCTAATATTCTATGATTCTAAGAATTTACTCTCCCGCCTCCCCACAATGAGAGCTGAGATCCTCCCAATGACAGGAGCGGGGCTTTTAACAAAAACACCAAATATTGTAAGACTTGCGATAAATTCATGAGAGCTGGCAACCCTGTAATGGTGGGTATTTATTCTGCTACTCCTACCATTCCAGACTCAGCTGCCCCCTCCAGTGTCCCTCAGCCTCCTGTAGTCCAAGTCTCTTCCCATATGAACAATGCAATTCACATCTCTAATGTAGCCTATTCTATTTTATTTTAAGTGAATTTAGTAATGTTGTATTACACCATTGTAGGTTCAGCTCTTGTGATTACAGTTTCAAGATCAACAGAGTGAAAGTCACCTCTGCTACTTGTTTCAGACTTAGAGTTTCTAGGAACACATAAAGACAAAGGATAGTGACCTTCACAAGTACAAGGTCTACTGTGGTTTACAAGGTTTATTAAAGGTTTAATTAGGATTATGATTACCCAAGCATATAGAAGTCCTATAAAGACTTGTGCACAAATTACAGATATATTCATACTCACATCCTTAGCGATATTCTTTGGGTTTGATGGATGGCTTGTAAATTGATCATCAGTAGAGGGATGGTTCCTGCTGGATTTTTCCCCTAGGGAACTCATTTTACCCAATCTGGGAGCCCTCGTTTATCTTGTGATTCTGACTACACTTAACACTCTGCGCATCTGTATGTGTTAGAAAAATGTGACTATTGGGTATCTTATAGTCAAAATTACTCTTATGGTTAATTTTTTGCAATACCACCCACTGGTACATCTTTTTGCGTAATCTTGTAGCATCGGGTCATTCTTTGGTTGCTTACTTATGTCAAGTCTTTCTTAAGCCAATGGCCTAGTATGGCTACTCTGACATCTTACAGGCCTCAGCCTGTGGGCCTTGTGTTTTAGCCCTTCATAGATACTTAATGCATACTTATTGCATCTGACTACTGATCAGTCTTATACTTCTATAATCCTACAATTTACATCTATTTAGCATATATGACATAGCATGTTAGTTAATCATAACATTACACAACACAGAATAAATAGTGATAAAATGAAGTAATTGGCTACACTAGGTGCTGGATGCCTAGGGTCCTAGTCTTCCCTGTACCTCTGTTCAGGGAGCCAACACTCTCTCTTCACTGGAAAACCAGGGCCCTGGAAACCTGCCTGATTTCTCAGCAACCTACTCTTGTTAGCAGACTGGCCAGCTCCTGGAGGCCTCCCTCCCCGCTAAGCCCTTTTCTAGCCCTGCAGTCTCCAAGGTCTGTGGAGGAGACATCGCTGCTGTTTGTCTCTCAGCCACTGGTGGGGAGGGTTCATCTCCCCTGTCCTGCCCTTCAGCAGCAGGCTTTCCCTCCATTTTCTGTTCTGGCACTGGGACCCCAGCTATTCCTGGGCAAAGTAGAAACCTTGTTTTCTCAGGCCTTTGGATGGGTTCATCTCTTCCCTGCCCTGCACCTTTCTGGCAGTTTTCCCTTAGGTTCTTTTTTAGCATTGCTCTCTCACTCTCACACAGCAGGTGGATCTCTGTAGCACTCCCCAGGGCCAGCCTGCCTGAAACAGGGCTCCTCTCCGCTCTGTCCTTGGTTTCCCCCATTATTGCATCACCAGGATCACACTGAGGCATTTATAGGACAGCGTGCATTAGAATGTGCAGAGGTATGGAGGAAAAACAACGAGAGGATAGGTCCCGCTGGAGTTGTTGCTCTCTCATTTCTTTAAACTGTTTTTGTAAGCAGCCTACCATTCATGAGGGGAAAGAAATGCAAGGAGCTGCTGGGCTAGTTCCTTCAATTGCTGGTTTCTTAAGGATCTGAAACCAAAATCAGTCTCCAGCCTCTTCTGATTTCAAAGTAATGGAGTAATCACAAAAATGAATGATTTTGAATTATCTCACTTTAAGATTTTGTGACTTTTCATTTTCTTGCTATTTTCTCCAAGTGAGGAGAAAACAACACCCCTGCCACAGTCACAAGCTGTAACACTGAAAACCAGAGAGTGACTCCATCACAATGCTCTTCCCATCCCATTAGGTTGGCTTTTTAGGAGTTGTGGTCACACTCCAGGCATTCTGGTAAATTTTCCTTCTTCTGTCTGATCTTTGTTGTGGTTCTCAATTATTATTGGACAATGAAAGTTAGGGCAGGATGGAGCACTGGCCATGCTTTTCCAATATGCTCCCCTGTACCACGGGAGCAGTGAGCCCTTTAAGAGAACGTTGTGACTAAGGAGATGTCTTTGAGGCCATGCTTTGTGTGACAGATCCAGACCAGTGGGGTACAGGAGTCTGGTAGAGGGCAAATATACTGGTCACTGGATGAGTAGTTTTCTGTTCCCTGAGTGACCAGACCAGGGGCTGCACTAGAGTAATCAGGAACCTGCTAGAACCAGTTAAGGCAGGCAGGCTAATTAGGACACCTGGAGCCAATTAAGAAGAAGCTGCTAGAATCAATTAAGGCAGGCTAATCGGGGCACCTGGGTTTTAAAAAGGAGCTCACTTCAGTTTGTGGTGCGAGTGTGAGGAGCTGGGAGCAAGAGGTGCAAGGAGCCGAGAGGGTGTGGGTGTGCTGCTGGAGAACTGAGGAGCACAAGCATTATCAGACACCAGGAGGAAGGTCCTGTGGTGAGAATAAGGAAGGTGTTTGGAGGAGGCCATGGGGAAGTAGCCCAGGGAGTTGTAGCTGTCATGCAGCTGTTACAGGAAGCACTATAGACAGCTGCAGTCCACAGGGCCCTGGGCTGGAACCCGGAGTAGAGGGTGGGCCTGGGTTCCCCCAAACTCCACAGTCCAGGTCTATTGGGAGTTCTTCCAGAGGGGAAGGTCTCTGGGCTGTTCCCCAACCCACATGGTGAATCTCTGAGGCAAGAAAATCCGCCAATAAGTGCAGGACCCACCAAGATAGAGGAGGAACTTTGTCACATCTGGTACTGAATAATAGTTTTATTTTTTCAAACACAATAAAGGTAGACTGAGCCACTCAGGTCACTGAAGAGGAGTCCAAGTGAATCGGTTTTCCTTTCACATGCAATTTTTAAACCAAACAAAAAGAAAACTATTGAAAAATAAATGAGTCTTTGTTTTTAATTCACAGGCTAACGATGTCCTGTTTTGTGTGCACATGTGACCAGTTTCTGTGACAGCTCAGAAATAGACCCTTTAACAGGTTGGTTTGGTTTGGTTTGTGGTTATTTTGGTACTTACACAATATTCACAGTAGCACAATCCTGTGATTCAAAGGTATACATTATGTAGTTCAGCTTTTTCCAGGTAATTATCTAGGTAGCAACGCTGCTTCTGTTGTTCATTCTGCTAAAGATAAAAATATATTTAGCACTTTAGTTTTTTAATAAACTGTGAAAAAATTGAAAGGGGTTTATATATACAGGGGTTTATTTCATTTCCAACAGGTGTGCAGTGCATTTTGGGGTGCACTTGACCAATGGAAGTCCAGTCTTGCGGAGCTTGTGAACTGAGTGGTGTCAGTTGTGTGCCTTGTTTAGACTCTAGCAGTGGTGGTGAAATGAGGTAAAAGGCAGTGAAATCAGCTATTCTCTGTAATTAAAAGATTAGGAGGATCCTGAGAAAGCGAGCCAGCTAGGTGGGAGAAAGCAAAAAGATAAGAACTCGTTCTGTCCATATGGTGAGGAGGATGGGATGGGGGTGAGAGGGAGAATAGGGAAATAGATGGGATGAGGGTAAGAAAATAATTGTGGAAGTCCCATTGCCCAAATAAGTTAAAGCTGGAGTGTAGAATACATAGGGGACAGTTTTTCCTTACCTGGAGGGTGTTATCATTGTGAGGACACTGTCTCTGTTGTCACTATCATGACTCAACTTACTTCTCAGTGAGTCTTTTCCTCTTTGGAGTGAATGACTTACAGTATCCACTGCGCCCATTGAAACCGGGCACATTTTGCAGAGATGTCTAAATGGACAGGTTTGGGAGAGAGAACCAATTCTAAAAGAGCAGTAGCAGGTACAAGGAGTGCCTATGGGGAAAATAAAATGGACAGCTGGGCAGGATTGTTCCCTCGCCAGCCTGTACTAAAATCTGACTAATTTGAACTCCCACTGATATAAACCATCAAGTTTGGCACTACACTAGTTAAATTACTACTATTTCTACATATGCATATACTGTGGATGTTCATATACTTTTCAACATATTATTTATGTTGCTTGGAGCAAGCAAATGTTGTTTTCCTTTTAGATAACATTACAGCAGTTATATATGTCCTTTGTCAGCATTACTTGTGTAGGAGAGAAAACAGATGGTTTGTTCATACTGAAAAAGGCAAATAGCGGAGACTGCATTCTATCATTTAAGATAATGCCTCCAGGCTTGAGTTACACAGGGATCTCAAAGGAACTGCTTGTAAATTGAAGCATAGCCTTCTATCCAAAAATAAATGCAGTAATGCAAACAAGTTTAAAGGGAAATTGGCCATGATGGTACAAGAGACTAATTATCGTTGTTCTTTGTAGTCCAGTAGTACACAGAGGACCCAATCAGAGCAAGAGCCACATTATATAAAGAATAGAAGATCCTTACCCTTTTTCAATGTTCAGATGTAATTTTGACTAGCAGTATTTAAATGTTATTACCATTTCAAAACAATCCAGTAGTCTATGTGAAATGAGATTGTTGCAATCTCATTACTAATGGACAGGGCTCTTCATCGCCAAACTGACTTCTGGCATTCATTGGTGCCCTTTTTTTGTTAATGTCAGAGAGGCATAGGAATGACTGAGCATGGAGAACCAGCTCCCTTTATAGCTGTAGGAGGTTTCCCCTCTAAAACAAGTTTGAGGCATAGTTATGGGATAGTTGGTGGTGGGGGGACCTGCACTTCCATGGAGGCTGTCATTCTAACACCTTTGACCAGCACTTAAGTTACCTAAAGATAAATACATTTCAGTCTGCCATGTAGCAAAATGTTGGCCAAGGTGAATTTCTTCAACAGCTTTCTGATCTATAAATAGTAAAAGCAAAATAATCCTCATTTCAAACTTGTCCATATAATTTATTGTTTCTTTAAAGTGACATGCATTCAGTTCCTTCAGCTGTGATTTTTGTGTGTCTTTCCCCCTCTCTGTCCAAAGTACTCAGCATGTATTTGGGATTGTGATTTTGGACAAGACATTGAAGAGTCCTTCAAAGTCTATTCCATTCAATTTCTACATGTTCTTTGACAGGACTTAATCAGAACAAAAATAGTATTAAAAATATAGGCATTTATTGGTTGTCTCCTTCATGACGTCATTGTTCCTTCAGCCTTGAAAGGAATAAGGAAGATGCTAGACCTGGTTTAAGAAAAAGGGAGGTGGGGGAGAAAGTTGAAAGTTCTAACTTTGCCCTGTGTGCATGTGGGGTTTGCTTATTTATTTAATTTTGAAATTCAATAGAATTTTTTTATCAGAAAACTTCTGATCCACTCTAGTAGATACCAGTTTTCACTTAGAGAGAAATTAATCTGTGGTACAGCAGGTTATGGCACCTAGCCCTATCTCACCATATAAGCCACGTATAGGATGTTGGTTGGCTGAGTCCTTGTAGAGGGTTGGCCCTGCAACCCCTGTGTGTTCAGGAAGTGGGTCTTTGGCACAGAAAATCACTTCATGGGTGGACTAAGAAGGGGTCATGGATCTGTGTTTACATGGATCCTTTGGCTCCAGAACTTGCCCAGCGAGGAGGAGCTGGGCAATTTAAAGAGTATAGGAGGTTGTGGTATTCCTGGCTATGACTTGGGAATGTGAATTAACCCTCAGTACAGCACTTCATCAGATCCTGAATACCTGGGCTTTGTGAATTTCACCCTTAAAGAAAAGCTCTTTATACACTCTAATATTCTTTATTTATTTATCCATATTCAGTTTTTAACTAATACAATCACTTTTGTTTTCTGGGGTGCATTTATACACTGTACAATTACTATAAGTGGTATAATGTACATTGACACCAAACCCACATTTTATTAAATGCCAAGACAACTCTCATGCAGTGTTAAGCTGAGAACTTAAAGTGAGAGAATAGTGGACTTTTTGTCTCGAAAATATTCATTCGAGTTTGAAAATGAATTTCAGTTAGACCATGTGCATGACCCATTCATATTTGTTTGGCACAGACAGTTATGCTTTACTAGCATTCGCATTTGCGGGAAATGAATTTTGAGCTTAAATATTACCACAATTCAAATTTTGCTTTTATTTTTGATTATAACATTCAAAATAGCAAATTCATGCTGTGTTAGTTAGTTAGTTGGTTGCATAGTCATTTGATTAGGTGACAGAAAAAAATACCCTATGATTTATGTAACTAACTCCCCGCCTTCTGAAGTATGTATATCAAAAATTCAAAATCAGCTTTCATTAAAGGTAAAATCTTGGAACAACTGAAATGAACAGGAGTTTTGCCATTGACTTCAATGGGGACAGACATTTACCTCTAGTAGTCATGTTGGAGGAAATTTGCAATGAAAACTTCATATACATCTAAATATCTACATTTAAGAGTGGTTGCAATTTGCTTACAAATGTTATGTAAACTGACACAAAAGTGAAATTTGCTCAGCTCAGTGAAATGCACAGGAACATCTTTTCCCCAAATCAGTTTTTCAGCAACAGTAAAGGCTCCTATATTTTGATATCATAGAACCTACGAAACTTTTCTCATTGGATTGTTTGCAATGACATTGATAACTTTTCCCCTGTGTGATGGTTTTTTTAATCTGTAGATCTCATTTGAAAGTGCAGAGTACATGTAGCACTCAACTGAATATTTTTGTATGGTCATGTCAATCCTTATGATGTTAACCACTGCTGTATTTTAAGTGTAATACAAGCTCATTTAACTGTACATTGAGCTGCCAAAGTGCAAAATGTCTGCAGCTATAGAAGACTAACTTTCTTTTCATATTAT
Source organism: Chrysemys picta bellii (assembly GCF_011386835.1). Classification (NCBI taxonomy): domain Eukaryota; kingdom Metazoa; phylum Chordata; order Testudines; family Emydidae; genus Chrysemys; species Chrysemys picta. The sequence continues at coordinate 99,929,803 of NC_088793.1, read as the reverse complement.
CCTCTTCTTAGCAAATGGCCAAAGACTGCTATTATCATATCTTTTGAGGCATGTGTGTGGTTTTGGTTTTGTTTAGTTTTTTTAAATGATATGAATTTCTAATGCTAAAGGAGGGAGGAAAAAAATGTGTGTGGTAACACAGAAAGCATCACATTTGCTGATTATGTTAATGAGAGAATTTGCTTTTCTGGGAAATTGAAAATCCCTCAAGAAAATTGTATTAGCAGGTAAGAGCTGATTTGCCTCTCTGAAAGGAAAAAAAGATTATTGAGCAGCAGATGTCTTGCATATATGAGGGGGGAAATATAGCACAAGAATGCAAATAACCTTTAACTTAGAATCAAGCTATCTGCTTTTTACAGTAAGTGAATTACTATTTAGTTACTTAAATGACCCAGTTAGTTATCTGGTTTGTGTCTGAGTCATTAAGATTGGACATGCTGAGGGTGATTCTAAATCTTATTAAATTAGTTTCTAATAATACATATCCTAATTATTATATCCCAAATTACAAATTGACAAATTATTTGTTTTCTAATTTAATTCATCTACTGTATTGTAGCTTCATTTCAGTGTATACAACAGAGGCCAAATCCTTATATTGTTTTAATCACCAATGATACTTTCACAGAATCACTAAACCGTAGGAATGGAAGGGACCATGAAATGTCATCTAGTCCAGTCCCTGTGCTAAGGCAGGACCAGTGTCATCCCTAACAGGTGTTCATTTTTTTTTTTTTAAAGGGCAAGGATTCTGCAACCTCCCTTGGAAGTCTATTCCAGTGCTTATCTACCCTTATAATTAAAAAGCTTTTCCTAATATCTAACCTAAATCTCCCTTGCTGCAGATTACTTCTTGTCCTACCTTCAGAGGACATAGAGAACAATTGATCACCATCCTCTTTAGAACAGCCAGTAACATAGTTGAAGACTATTATCAGGTCCCCCTTCCCGTCCTCTCGTCAAGGCTAAACATGCCTAGGGTTTTTGTTTGTTTGTTTGTTTTTTGGTACCTTTCCTCATAGGTCAAGTTTTCTAATCCTTTTATTATTTTTCTAGTGATCCTCTGGACTCTCTCTAATTTGTCCACATATTTCTTACAGTGTAGCACCCAAAACTGGACACTGAGGCCTCATCAGTGCTAAGTAGAGTGGGACAATTTCCTCCTGGGTCTTACATAGTACACTCCTGTTAATACTCCCCAGAATGACATTAGCCTTTTTTGCAACTGCATCATGTTATTTATTGGTTTTGTATACTTTTGGTATTATTCTCCCTGTACAGTTATTTCTGTTTTGCTCTCCTTCTGCTGGCCTGTGTGTAGCTGCTCTTACATTATCTTGAGATTGTGAGGGGGCAGAAGAGAAGCTTGAACACAGGATCCAGGATTCAGGCTACTCTTTATCCTTTCTCTGATTTCATACCATCAAAATGCTCAGAAATAGTTTCTTTTTCATGCCTTCACCTCTGATGTCTTGATCCAGTACTTCCATGCAGAGATGGACTATCAGAGCCTCAACAACTGGCATCACAAGATATACGCCAGTGTCTCCTCAGCTTCAGTTAGACTTGAACGCCTCAAAAGATTTGAGAATTCATATAATAGTCTCTGCTAGCCTTTACTCTCTTTGAGTCAGCACACAAGCTCACTTCCTTGAGGCAAAAGCGAGTGTCTGTCTGTTCTCTGGTTTCTCAGCATAAAATATGGAGTTATTGTGTTGCTACATTATGGGACAGATATTTGCTAATGAAGGCCAATTTTTGCTTATAGGATGTTGTATTCACAAACATCAGTGGAAGAATGCTTAAAATTGACAGCTAACTTCTGGACTCTTTGAATAGATTGAGAGAGAGATTGATCTCAATCTCAGAGTCTAATGCAGTATCCCCTTTATGTTTAGTAATGTTCTCTAGCAAAGATAAAATTAGAACACACCTTTTTTTTTTTAATTTGAGTGAATTATTTAATGCTGAAGGAAATGTGGGTAGTTCCACTCCCTGAGTAAAGGGTGACTTCCTGTGAGAATTGAGTAGTAGTTAGAGTAATTTTCCCCCCCCCCCCCTTCATCTCATGTAAATTAGTCTCCATCCTCCAGGAACAAACTGAGAAAAATTACCTTCCACAACCAGGGGCGGCTCTAGGCACCAGCAAAGCAAGCACATGCTTGGGGCAGCCCATTTGCAGGGGCGGCAGGGATCCAGCATGGGAGCTGAGAACCAACAGGGGGCCCTGGGAGCTGTAGTTCCTTGGTTAGCTCCCTGCCTATAGAACCAGCCCTGGAGCAGGGAAAGAACTACATTTCCCAGCATTCCCTTGGCCACTACCAACAAGGATCCCACCCCCTACCTGTCCCCTGACAAACCCCTGGGACTCCCATGCCTATCCAACTGCTGCCTGTCCCCTGACTGCCCCCCCAAACACCTGACCCATCTAACCCCCCCTTCTCCCTGCCCTGACTGCCCCCCTGGAACCCCCTACCCCTTCTCCAGCCCCCCAGCCCCCTTACCGTGCCACTCAGACCAGCGTGTCTGGCTTTGCGCAGCGCCAGACACGCTGCTGCATACATGCTGCCGTGCTCCCCTGCGGAGCCACAGCCCTCCTCCCTCCCCCCCAGCACCTGCGTTCCAGATTTGAACACCTCAAAATTCAGGAGTGCTCAAGCTCAGTTTGGGCGGCTGTTACTTCATTTCTCCCAAATCAAATATACTGATCCACTGTAACTTGCTATAGAAAAAGTAGGATCCAATTGAGCAAGAAATGCTTCCCAGTGGTTATTAGGACTGGAATTGCTATTTTCAACAGCCGTTGTTTGTTTGTTTGTTTGTTTGTTTGTTTTAAAAGGAAGACAGTGATATTGCATTGGCAAATTACCCATAGAAAGAAAGAATGGAACAAAATATTTTTTTTGTTTATTTTTAAACAAAATATTTTTGTTAAAACAGATATTTAAGAGTAGGTTAGATAAATGTCTATCAGGGATGGTCTAGACTGTATTTGGTCCTGCCATGCGGGCAGGGGACTGGACTCGATGACCTCTCGAGGTCCCTTCCAGTCCTAGAATCTATGAATCTATGGAAAAAAAAAAAGAATAATAAAGGCACCTCAACTTTTCCTCATTTATGTAGGACAGTCTTATAATATGCATCCAGATATCCTCCAATCACTCAAGCTGAAAATTGATCCACTTCACTGCAGTTCTGTAACCATATGGGAACCAATTCTGTCAGTGTTCTGTGCATATCCAAAATTCCTGCTGAATGACCTGCCCTGGGAGCGAGTTACCAGTGACCCAGGGCTGCAGCTGAAGGAGGGTGCAGGGTGGGGGGTGGAGAGCCCAGGGCTGGGGCAGCAAGAGGTGTGTGTCAGAGGCAATGGTGGGGGGGTAGGGGGAGCCCAGGGCTGGGTCAGCAGGGGGGTGCATTGAGGAGCCCAGGGCTGGGACGGGGGGCAGCCAAAATTTTTTCTGCTTGGGGCGGCAAAAAACCTAGAGCTGGCCCTGTCCACAACACAATTATTCAGTGCGAGCATAGGCCCCTCCCCCCCCCACACACACACCATCCAGGAGAATCACCAGGGGAGCTGCAGATGTATCCTCCCTGGAAGTAACAGGCATGACAGAAGATGGGTTTCCCCAAACTTACTCCAGTATCCAGGGCATGGGTGGTGGGCTAGGCTTCTCATGTCATGTCACACAATCCTTTGTTGGGCTTCTATTGACCAGGCATATCAGAGCTGTGGGCCTTGGCCTTAACACTTGATTGAAGTAGCTATTCTGTTTCACTTTGCTGCCTTCCCAGATGGCTCCTGACACTAGTTCTACCTCCAAAGTGTGTTGATTCCCTTCCAGTGGAAAGTTACAAGAAGTCCCAGATAACGTTTTAGTATCTGGTGACAAGACCACAGAGGATCACAGAGTCCATGAGTCAGTGGCAGTATAGAGGGTCCACAGGAAGGCCAAGCTTTTCACAGTCCATTGTCCTCGCTGATGGGCCATCCGCCCTGTCTGGCTTTTCCATTGTTGTACCTGAAGTGCTAGCAGTGGGCGTCACCCAAAGTAGCATAGTTGAAATACAAACACATAGTCAATATTCCTAACTTCAGATACAGAAATGATACAGGCATACACATTGGATAATCATAATTCAGTAAATCATAACCTTTCCAATGATACTTTATGCAAGATGGCTCATGTGATGTCATTCATAGCATGTAGCTACTAAGCATATTTTCATAAAGAATATGGAATAACACCTCACAATAACCTGTCAAACTGAATTGATGTCTAAAATCTTTTTTTATGAGATTACAAGTTTGGATACTAAAAATAATAGTGTTGATGTAATATACTTGCACTTCTGTAAGGCATTTGACTTGATACTGCATGGCATTTTGATTAAAAAACTAGAAGATAAAATTAACATGGCACACATTAAATAGATTAAAAACTGGCTAACTGATAGGTCTCCAATTGTAACTGTAAATGGGCAATTGTCATTGAACGGGTGTGTTTCCAGATGGATCCCCAGGTATTGGCCTTATGCTATTTAACATTTTTATCAGTGACGTGGAAGAAAACATAAAATCATCACTGATAAAGTTTGGAAATAACACAAAAGTTGGAGGAGTGGTAAATAGTGAAGAGGACAGGTAACTAATTCAGAGCGCTCTGGATTACTTGCTAAACTGAACACAAGCAAATGACTATATATTTTAATATGGCTAAATGTAAATGTATACCTCTACGAACATAGACCATACTTACAGGATGAGGGGCTCTATCCAGGGAAGAAGTGACTTTGAAAAAGTTTAGGGATTGTATGTATAATCATCCAAACATGAGCACCCATGTGACTGTGGCCGAAAGAGCGAATGTGATCCCAGGATGCATAAACAAGGAAATCTCAACTAGGAGTAGTTATTTTACCTCTATATTTGGCACAGGAGTAACCTCTGCTGGAATACTTTGTCCAGATCTGGTGTCCACAATTCAAGAAGAATGTTGATAAGAGAAGAAGAATTAGAGGATTAGCAAACATACCTTTTAGTGATAGACTAATTTAATCTTTTCTTTTTAAGCTTGATTAATCTTTTTGAGTCTAAGTAGCTACATGGGGAACAAATATTTAATAATGGGCTCCTCAATCAAGCAGAGAAAGGTATAACACACTCCAGTGGCTGGAAATTGAAGCAAGGCAAATTCGTACTGGAAATAAGGTGTAAATTTTTAACAGCTAGAATATTAATAATTGGCACAATTTACCAACGATGGTGGTGGATTCTCCATCATTTTAAAATCAAGACTGGATGTTTTTCTAAAAGATAGGCTTCAGGAATGATTTTGGGGAAGTTCTATGGCCTGTGTCATATGAGATGGAAGACTAGAGTTGATCACAGTGGTACTAAAACCCAAGGTCACAATAGGTCAATGTCAGAACAGAGATCTGGAATCACACAGAAATGGAAGAGGCAATAGATATATCCCACTAGATCATAGTGCCTTCCAATGAGGTGATTTGCCTGAGGAGTCACCAGGGTGTCGTCATTGTAAAAGACAGAAGATCTGGGTTTTAAAGTCATAGACTGCCTGATGACATTGAGCTGTCATTTAATCTATCCGTTCCCTTACTAAAGAATACCATAAAGCCACAGTAAAGTACAGACAGTGCAAGGAAGGGTCCCAAACCTTGCAGCAACCAGACAGTGTGAGACGTGTGGAGATAGATATTGTGGAAGCAGAGAAAGAACTGACAGGAAGGGGATGCAATGTATGACAGTTCATTAGCAAGAGTCAGGCTAACTGTAACCCTAATAACGCGAGATTTGTAGAAGTGAGGAATGTGTGAGGCGAGTGGGAAAGAACTGTGTGAGAAGTTGTTGCGACCTTGTGTAGATAATTAATATGGAATGTAGACTAAGAGTCTACATTAGTGAGCAAAACAAGATATCAGAATGACCTATGTATAAACAAAATGCAGCTGTTGCTCATTGTCTGTAACAAAAGGTATAAATGCTTGCTGTAATTATTTACCTGTTGAGAGACCTGTTTAGCTCTCTCCCTCTACGCAATTGCTTGAGAAAATAAAGTATCTGACTTACTGTACCCAAACAAAAAGTGAGAACTCTGTTATTCTCCGACAATTTGGGGGCTTGTCCGGGATGGCAACGTCCGCAGAGGCACCGGCAGCTGCTACGGATCGTTCCCCTTCGAACCCCATGGTGCCATAATAGAGGTAGGAGACCTTTTGAAATCTCTACTGGGGTGTCGGAGGAGGACTGTCCGTGGGGCTGTCTGTCCCTGTTGGGCTCACGCCATCCGAACTTATTGACTGTGCAGCAAGATCAGATGCAGAGCGGTTCTGGGGAATTGTTTTGCCGCCTCCAATAAGGTAGTTGTATGCGGTTCTGGGGAACTCTTAGTTTGGCCACCCCCATATGCATAAGAGAGATGCATAGGTATGCACCGGTGCTGAGAGGTTTTTACCGCCTCAAGAGGGGTTGTTACCGCCTCATAGTGCATTGAGTCCGGACATAAGGTACAGATGTATCGTGGTATTTGGAGATAGAGACCTTGGGGGGGGCGTGTGTGTGTGTACACACCAGTGTGAATTGAGAGTTACCGGAAGATGCCCAGAGTACTCTGCGAAGTCTTTTGGCTCGTGACCAGAACTACTCTAATGCAAGCCCGGTAACTAGAGGATCTTTTAGGAGATCCGACCTAACTCTGCCTGGCATCATCCGGCGAGGAAGCTACCTGGGTCTAGGAGTGTGTGAACCCATCTTCCCTCCCCTTTTCCTCTCTGTGTGAGCCACTGACAGTCTGATCATCTCACTGGATGCAACGAGAGTAAGCGGCGCCGTCTGTCTGAGACTAGCTGACGCTCTTTGCTGAAGGGAGGTGTAGGAGGGTCGTGGCCATCCTCGTTAGCCTCTCCTGTGTGAGTACCCTGTAGGGAGAGATCCTTAGTTTATGTGCTGCTAGAGTGGACAGGGCATCCTCCTTGTGTGTGTGATTGGAAAATGGGTGGGGGACAGTCTAAGCATTCCCTCTCACCTCCTAAGGGTACCCCATCTGATTTCATGTACGTACATTATGGTCCTAAAACCTGCAGGTATTTAGAGAATTGGAATCATTACACACATGAAAATTCATCTAAAAAATGCCCATTAGAAGGTACCTTCAATCTAGATAAGATCATACATCTCAGAGGAGCTTTTAATCACCAAAAAGCCTCTGACACACAATGGGAGCAATTTGTCTATTGAGGAAAGGAACGGATTAATTTGAAATTCAGCTTGGTCCAGAGATAAAGAGAAAGTTGCTCTGTGTTCAAGGTCAAGAATCAACGCAGACCAGGCTAAGTTCAAAGAAAAACTGCTTTCGGCCCCAGCTGGCTGTGAAAAAATATAGACATAGTCAAACCAAAGGCAATACAAGTTACAGTGCTGAGATTACATTTGCAAAGCTTAACTGTCCAGTGAGATCCAACAGTCTGCCTTTGCGACCCTGGAGCCAGCGTGGTTTGGGGACACTGAAGAAGCCACAGGCAGCCGGCCTGGACTGGAATCACTGAAAAGACGCCCCAGGAGACCCCAGGGCGTAAAAGAACTGCCCTCTCAAGAGAGGAAGCAAGTTGGAGATTGCACAGCACCTTCTCTGAATGTTATACACAGACGTGGCCAGTCTGGACGTACGTGTGTGAGGATGAAAGTGTGCCTACTCTCAGCCGCAGTAAGTCTGAGAACTGGAGAGGGGGTTAGCATTCCTCTCTCCACCCCGGTTGACCGGGAAGGGTGTCAGGTGAATCTACCCCAGTCGTAGCAAGACTGGGCAATAGAGAAGTTGGAGAAAAGGGAAGAGTTGTGTACTTGATCACTAGAATTGAGCAATTAAGAGCATAGATCATGAACCAGGCAGCAACTCAAACCTACGCCCAGGGCAAGTTGCAAGCCTTGAGACAGGACTTCCAGGCAAGAAAAGGAAGCACTGGCTAAGCAAGTACCGGTCCTTCAGGGACTTGTCAAAATTTAATTATTTGTGCTCAGCATATGCTGTAAGAGCAGAGTGTTTGCCCCAAAAGAAAATTGAATAGTTAAACGCCAATGGGCCAGGCGTTTTGCCCAAGTGGCAAGCCTCACAAGGGAGGACTCGGGTAGCCTTGTGAGTAAGAATGTTTAAGGGAAGAGACCAGGAAGGGTGGGGGCTAGTTGAGAAGCCTACCCTCCTAGCTAAATTGGTAGTGAAAAAGCTGGTGCCCATGGAAGGGACGGTTCAGCGAGAAAAGCAGGATCCGGCCCAAGCGGGCAGGCAACAGATAGAGATTGGAAAACAGGTTGGAAACTTTGAGGGCATAGTGGAAGGAAAGGAGTAAGTAATTATAAGCATGGGGATTTCAAATCCCCAGGATAATAATTGGAATGGTAAAATGTAAGACAGAGTCTTTGTACCAAGGTGCAAGGCTCTCCTTTCTTCTGCAGAATAAAGCAACTCTTCCTTATCCCTGTCTGGCTGTAATTGGCTCTCAGCTAGGTGGACCCGATATTTTGGTGACAGTTTCTGGCGACTCCACCGGGATTCTCCAAGCTTGGACATTGGACTCCGGATGGCTGCGGCGAACTGGGAACTGCGCCAACGGGGTGTTTCGCCCCTTTTCTCTGCTTCACCACAGCCTCTGGGGTTCGTGTTCCAATAAGGTGAGTCCTAATAGGATAAGGAGACACTATCTGGTTCTGGTCTGGTTCTGTTCTGGTTAACCGGTTAATGAATTTCTGTCTTATGTATTTGGGCGTTAGGTGTGTGGACGGAACTGAGCCTTTCATTCATAATTCCTCAGAGTGGAAGCCATTGCGTGCGATGAAGCTCTGAGGTTGAATTGGGATCCTTCTGTCCCGTAGAAATTCCTGTAATAGGATCCTATTAGGCCATAATTCCCTCTGTTCTCTGTGTAATTCTCTGTTAGAGTGTCAGCAGGCAGATGGGTGGGTCTCTGGTAAAACCCTCTAAGGATAGCCCTTTGGATTATATGTTAAGTAAATGGGCTTTACCCGGTGTTCAGAAAAGAATGTTGAAGAGACGCTTGTTGCAGCTTTGCACCCAGGATTGGCCAGCCCTGGGCACTGATTGGCCCGAATCCGGATCTTTTGACATTCCGACTTACTTAACTCCCTTGCGCCTGGTACTGGAAAACCAGGCACCGGGACAAATAGATTATTGGTTTTTGTGGGATCTGTGTTTTATAAGTTTGAGATGAATTGGTATTGTTTAAAGTTGCAAAAACTGAGAATACTTTTGCCAGACACAGGAAACTAGTGTTGTTTAATATGGTATTTAGCATTTAATCCTTAAGGTGACTTAATGCTTTACAAGATTTAAAATGTTTTAACTAAAGACCAAAGGTTGTGGCTGCAGCAGGATAGTCAAAGCCAGGAGAATAAAAGATTTGAATTTGGTTTTGGGTAACAAAATAGCAGATAAAAGATCTGGTAAAGAGAGAGAAGGACAGTGCCCCTGGCTCTGTGTGGTCGAGCTGTCACTTTACTAGGGGTGCATGGAGATTTTGTAAGCACAAAAGAAACAGTTACACCTTTGTAGAAATTGATGTGGCTAGTGTTGTGGAAATTGAATTGTGGAGAGGATGTGCATTTTCCCCAGAACATGTGCAGTGTATATTGTAGTAGAGGTAAAAGAAATGCAAACCTACCAATATAGGTTGTGTTGTCTTTTTCAGATCACTGTGTGTTTGAAAGCAGAAGTTAAAAGTAAAAGGCAATCAAAAGTCTGGGAAAGTTAATTGTGTCCCTTTTTTAAGTAAAAAGAACAGGAGTACTTGTGGCACCTTAGAGACTAACAAATTTAATGGACATTCTATATGCATCCGAAGAAGTGGGCTGTAGTCCACGAAAGCTTATGCTCTAATAAATTTGTTAGTCTCTAAGGTGCCACAAGTACTCCTGTTCTTCTTTTTGCGGATACAGACTAACACGGCTGCTACTCTGAAACCTTTTTTAAGTAAGAATCTTTAAGCTGTGGATAGCTTTGGATCTGGAAGCAAGCCAGAAAGCATCCGTATTAATGCAATTTTCTAACTAATAAGGTAGAAGCCACTGAAACCTGGGCTGCCTATGAAACAAGCAAGCTCAGTCAAAAGATAAGATGCTGGCCCCATCCACGGACATTGTTCATAGCTAAGACTTGGCTGACAACCAAGAAAAGGGGGGCCTGAATGTGCCCAAGCAACTATTTGATCTGCAAAACACTGCCAGGCATTAATGAAACGTGTTAGGTTTCTTTTCTCACAGATAAAAGAAGTGCTAACCAAAGACCCTAGCAGCCCTGCCATTCATTGAAACAAGGAGACTGAGTCTACGTAAAGTCCATCAACGAAAGACTGCTTTGGTTCCACACTGGAAAGGCCCTTTCCAAGTCCTGTTAACCACCAACACCGCTGTGAAGTGCCAAGGACTACCTGCCTGGACCCATGCTTCTCACTGTAAAAAGACCCCTCCACCTCGGGAGGACTCTTCGACTGATAAGCCTATTTCTCCTTCTAGCTCTGCTGTGCCTTCTGGACAGCAGGAAAAAGAAAAAAAAGACAAGGTGAAGTGCTAGTAACCTCTCCCTTGTCCACTGACAGACCTACTGTGCCTTTGGATTTTTCTAGAAGAAGCAAAACCATTACAGGGTGATGTGCTAGTAACCTCTCCCCTGTATGATGCTGATCACACTGTTTCAGGAAAAGAGAAGAACAAACACTTGCTTCATTGAAACCACAAAGTCCAGGGATTCCTGACTACAAAAGACATTAAGAACTGACCCTGGTGAAGAAACAAAGAATTATACACTGGCAAAAAGAAACTTGTGGGACCCATGCTTGGGAACGTGGTATTGATTCGATTTTGAGGTTTATTCTACAGGCTGCGCCCTGTGTTTTGGATAAGTCCTTCAGCATGTATTGCCCTCCCTAATTGGATTTTAAATTATAAGTACCGAAGGCACCTTGTTGCCATTGCCCCGCCATCTCCTCCATTACACTATTACCCCTGTAACACATCCAAATACAGACAACGCCATATATTTGATAAAACCAATGGCCAAGGCCTTCACACTTTAGTGATTTATTTAAATATTGTTTGAAAAAAAAATATTTTTAAGGTTCAGGATATCCCATAGAAGCGAACAATTGAATGGAAAAGAATGGATCAGTGGAGATAAAAGTATATGATATCACTACCAGTGAACCCCAAGAATCTGTAATTGCAATTGATGGGTTCTATAGCAAATGTTCCTGGAATTTGCACTGTGTTAAATGAGAGAGGCCCGTATTGTTATTTGGTCACCCAATTAGTGAACAATTAAACGAATGCCCAAAGAGTTTGTTTTGCCACTGGAAATTTTACCTGCATAGAATTATTCCAGTGACTAATAATGTGACCTGTACCTTATTGCAATACACCCCTTCTTATGCCATTAATATCAATGCCTCCCAGAAGTACATAAAGATGTTCAACCAACAGATGTGGTATAGTACTACACCAAAGAGAGATGTATTAGGATATCAATGGACTGTGATTAACACTACACTAGGGACTGTTAAATTTTCATTGCTTATCCAGTTTCATTTCTTTCTTATCCAGTTTCCAGATTACCTCTACATACCCAAATTGTTCAAAGAGGGCTGCCATTAGATTAGCACAACAGAGGGCTTGGGTTATTTCTTCTAGAAAGAAGAGAGACTTGACCGGATCCCTTTGGGATGGGGCCAATAGTGCAGCAGCAGTTTGGAATATTTTTAAGAACCAAGAACATGATGAGAAATTGGGGCAACTAGAGAAGGCCATTGGCCTTGTTTCTGGGGCACAACTAACCCAGGTACAGGCTGGAGTTGGTGAGTTACATTTTATTTCCACCCTTAGTTCAATGACCCAGAAGTTGCTGACAGAGATGGTACTGAATATCACTGAGGCTAGGAAGGCATTGCAGTGGCATCTAGCATGTTCAGAAATTCAGGATTTCCTGAATGACCAGCTAATGGCCATTCGGAATGATCTAGAGCATCAGATTTGGCCCACTGCCCTTACAGACACATCAGGAGTACCATCTGATCTGTGGCCATGGAGACATACTTGGAGACTGGGTGGAAGTGCGGACGTTCTCAGTGCTCCTTCCAAGCATATGGACCGGTTGGGAGGGGGTGGGCTCCCACATACTGAATCCTGCCGGGTCCATGGGGAAGATGCATGTGGGATTGGGTAATTCACCGAGACATCTGGGAAATTAGACCTCCTGGTATGCCCAATCGATTTTTAGTCAGTGCTCCTGGGATTACATCTGACATTTGGATGGGGTTAGGGAGTCAATGGACATTTTGGCCGTTAGAACCCCCACAGCTTCAGTGTATCCGTAAACTGAAGCCAGGAGCAGTTGTTACTCTTCATGACTACTGGGAGGGTAGGGGACAAGGAACTACCCTGACAGGACACTTACTTTTTCCAAGCTAATGATAGCTGTGTGTATGTTAAAGCCACCACATAGCAAGACATACATTTTAATCTCATTACCACTACAGGCAATCATATTATTTACTGGACTGCAGATAGAATTTTGCAAGTAACCCTTAGGTTCCAGATACCCTTTAATTGGACTAGTTTAGTACCTGATCAATTTCAAAATTTGCTTTCACTGTTACCAGAGGTTCAGAAGATCTCTGAAATACAAGGGCAAATTCACATGCTTCAATATATATATCAAGTTGAAAAGTAAGCCTTTCATACAGCTTATAGAGTGTCCACCTTATGTACTAAGTATGATGTATTGCGTTTTATGACTAAGACTGTACAACAACCCCATCATATTATTGCTATGGGAATATTATTGTTTGTGTTGGTGTTAGTTAGTGTAGGAGTATGTTGTTGTTGTAAAGGATGTAATAATAGTAATACCTTTCATGTCCATGCTCATCATGCATTGTCATTACATCCAATCAAAACCCCTAAGGTTGAAGCATCTGAAGTAGAATCTGAATTCCAAGACTTAATGCAAATAGAGATTTGAAAATGTTTGTTGTACTAGTAGTACAAAAGGGGGGGGGTTGTGGAAGCCGAGAAAGAACTGACAGGAAGGGGATGCAATGTATGACAGTTCATTAGCAAGAGTCAGGCTAACTGTAACCCTAATAACGCGAGATTTGTAGAAGCGAGGAATGTGTGAGGCGAGTGGGAAAGAACTGTGTGAGAAGTTGTTGCGACCTTGTGTAGATAATGTGTAGATAATATGGAATGTAGACTGAGTCTACATTAGTGAGCAAAACAAGATATCAGAATGACCTATGTATAAACAAAATGCAGCTGTTGCTCATTGTCTGTAACAAAAGGTATAAATGCTTGCTGTAATTATTTACCTGTTGAGAGACCTGTTTAGCTCTCTCCCTCTATGCAATTGCTTGAGAAAGTAAAGTATCTGACTTACTGTACCCAAATAAAAAGTGAGAACTCTGTTATTCTCCAACAAGCTGCATGTAAATACTGTCCAGCCTTCAAGCAAAATTGGAGTCTGCCAAAAGAACTATTTTGCCAGACAGTGTAGGAAAAAGAAATCTATATGTGAAAGTGATGAAATGCAGTGATGAGACATTGTACATTACTTCTATACAGCAACTGTCATAAGCCCCATTAGACGAAGAGAAATATGAATTCCAGCTGCTTAGAACACAGTGAATGAGTGCCACTGAATCTATGAGAGACCGAAAGTGAATTTCTGAATTTCAGCATGGAGACAAAATTCAGAATCAACTTGGTATGAAACCCATTCTTAATCTGATTGTGAAACAGCCCTCCTCAAGTTAATTTTCAAGGTTGTCATTTTTTTAAGGAACACAAAAGTTCATTCAAAAGTCACTGGGCCAGAAATATATCAGATTTGTTCCTTAGATGGACATCCAAGATAATCTTTGCTGAGAACAGGGAAGAGACCACCATTTCTGTGTTAAATTACAAAAGGTGCCAGATTAACAAATTGTAGTTTAATGGGATTCTACCATACCTTTTTAAATTTTTGAACACTTGATGTACTTTACTCATTTTCCCTATCTAGGCCTATGATAGGTCTAGAGAATAATTCCTTTTTCATTCTTTTAAAAGTTGTAAATCTAAAACCTTTTCCACAAAAAGAGCAAATGCAGCACACTGGTAAACAAGAGATCATATAATCCACTCATACTACCTCAAAGTGCTTCCTGTCTATTAAAATGATAATGAGCTCTCTACACGTAAAAGTGTTTAATTATATCCTATTCTGTGAGATTCAGTATTTGAATGCGGTTTATATTCTTTTACTCATATATTTTAATTTGACATGAGAGCCTTGAAAGTCATGTGAATGTAATAAGAGTAAAAAAAAAACTGTTGAAACATATTCCCTAAAAGTTAGACTAGAACATGTCAGAAATAATTATAATTTTTGACAAGTGTAAGGAAATGCATATTGGAAGGAATCATTTGAAGTACTCCTACACTGTGGTAGGTTGTAAACTAATTGTAACCACTCAGAAAGTGACCTGTGTGTCACAGAGGGCAGTTCACTGAAAACCTCTTCAAAGCACAGGAGCAAACAAAAAGCAAATAAGGTGTTTTTGTGCCTTAAGAAAAGGATAGAGATTAATACTGGAAATAGTATATTGCTATAGAAATCAACAGGATACTCTCACCGTGAATATAATGTTTAGTTTTATCTCTCCATCTCCAGAGGGCATAGTGTAGAAATCGAAAAGGTCTTGAGCAGGGCAAGGAAAATGATTAGAGGCACAGAAAGACTTTCAAATGCAAGAAGATTTAAAAGATAAGAAAGAACTGTTCAGAAAGGAGATGAATAAGAGGGGACTTGACAGAAACTTATAAAATAATGACTGTTATAGCAAATGTAAATCAGGTGCTCCTGCTACTCTCTCAAAATCAAAATGATGGGAGGTTGCAATGAAATTAGGAGAGAGCCAATTAAAAGCTGTTAAAAGGAAACACAGTTGTACAACACATAATTAACCTGCAGAATTCTGCAAAAAACAACATTTAGTGAGGTGGAGAGCTTAGTAAGAAAAAAAATAGATATTTTCATGAATACAGTCATCTGCAATTACATTAGTTGGGACAAAAGTTGATAAAGGATAGCAACCTTTATGCCTGAGGGTGTAAGTTTGTCATTAACTACTACTCTTATGAAAAAAAACCACCTTCCTTATAGGTACTTCATGGTGGTTTTACACCCTCCTATAAAACATCTGCTATGAATTAGTGTCAAATGCAAGATGTTGGACTAGATGGACAGTTGTACTGATCCAGTCTGGTATGTGCTATGTTCCAGTTTCAACAAAACGTAATGGTCCAAATATAAAAATATTTTCAGTTTAGTTTCCACTCTCTCCTGACTAAGGGACCTAATCCTGCAAACACCTTACTCTCACAAGTAATCCATTAAAATCAGGGATTCTGTGTGTGATTATGAATTATTTATGAGAGGATATTTTGTGGTTTCAAGTCCAAAAATTTAAATTACAAACACCCCCTGCAGGTGTACATGTTTAACACTAATGAACAAGTTGAAATGGGTGAACTGAAAGTTAAATATGATTTTAGATATATTAGCTGGAATTAGTTTGACCCTGTGTTTAGCTTGAATTTTTTGTAATAAAGACAAAGAATATGAGATTATTCCACAAGAGATAAGGAGTCTATTGACCGGAATGTTCCTAAACCACACGTCCATTTGCACTCCTAGAAGGAGAAACAGAGACACAAACTGAAGGGAAACAGAATGCGAGGTTGAAAGTAACAGGAGCAAGTCTGGCAACTGTACTAGCCAGTGTGTAAGTACAAAGATTATTCAGGGAGAGAGCTAGGCTAGAAGTTAAAAGTACTTCTCAGACTTTGTTCACTAGAGCCTGAGGGCTGATAACTTAGTACTGTAGTGAGAGGCAGAATTACCCTAGGTCACAGAAAGGCACTCTGCACCTTAAAAGCTGCTGTAGCCTGCAGGATAAAAGGTTAACACTTTAAAGTGTTAATATATTGTTTCAGCAATATAATAAATTTTTGCCTAGCTTGAGCCAGTTATTTTTGTAAGTGACAATAAATGCTGTTAACTGAATGTAATGTGCATAAACTGAATTTTGGTTGATTTTGTAGTGTAATATAAAAGCTACAGAGTTACACTGTGTTTATGATATGACATGCTTTTTTGATTTCTTCCTTTTAATAGGTAGCAATAATAGTAGAATTTAGCTTAGTACATGGGTGGAGTCCTGAATCCACTGTCTTAAGCTATATCAAAATGTGAATTAGTTTGGACTTTTTCTGTAGAAAAAGTCAGCTTTCTGATAAAACTTTTCAGAAGTTTAAGACTGTTTACCTTGTATTCCAAGTGACTAATACAACTATTTGGGTGTAAATTCTACAGTATCCATCTCTAAATTCAAATTTCCAATTACCAGCTATTCTACTACACCTCTAGCCCGATATAACGTGACCCGATATAACGTGTAAAGCAGTGCTCCGTGGGGGCGGGGCTGCGCACTCTGATGGAGCAAAGCAAGTTCGGTATAACGCGGTTTCACCTATAACACAGTAAGATTTTTTGGCTCCCGAGGACAGCGTTATATCGAGGTAGAGGTGTACTTAGAAAGGACCACTACTCTTCCATAAAATGGTGCTCAAAAGCCAGCTTTTAGGCTAAGACATAATTTAACTAATCAACTAATCATGTCATCCATTTTAAATAGTCTTTTCAATCTTTATAAATGCAGTTATACAATTAAAATGGCTAGAGGTGGCAGATTCCCCTAGATAAGGGTGACCAGACAGCAAGTGTGAAAAATTGGGACAGAGGGTGGGGGGTAATAGGCGCCTATAGAAGAAAATGTCCCACATATTGGGACTGTCCCTATAAAATAGGGACATCTGGTCACCCTACCCTAGATCTAGCCCAGGTATGAACATATTTCATATTACACATAAAAACTATGTTAAAATAATTGTATGCAGTGGTGTTGTAGCCATGTTGATCCCAGAATATTAGAGAGAGAGGTGGGTGAGGTAATACCTTTTATTGGCCCAACTTCTGTTGGTAAGAAAGACAAGCTCTTTTTTGGGTCTGAGGAAAAGCTGGTCTCATGTTAAAATAATATAATGTAGGTTTGCAAAGTCAAGAACACAAAATTAGGAAATGCCAGATTTACAATTGCCCATCCAACCTTAATTCTGCCCCTGTGTATATCCGTTATGTGCACTGAATGGGGTCATTTGGAAAAAATAGTATGTGATCATATAATTACAATATTGTATCATAATGCACACACACCAGGAGGCTGAATTAAGGTTGCACACTCCTAACTTTTGAGTTTTTGACTTTGCAACCTAAACAACATTCTTGTAACTTATTGTAACATTGTGTAACTTCCTAGATTGTTTTAACCTTTTGTTTTTCTTAAAGAAAAAAGTTGGGGAGGGGGATTATTAAATGGGCCATTGTGACCATGTCCTGGGTCTGGTGATTTACAGAGTGGAAGCATCCTGGCCCAACTCTGTTGCTGCCTCCCACACAAACACTACAGCCAGCTGGTCCTGTCACTCCATGATGTTCCCCCTGCAATGTGTGGTGCTGCTGCGACAGGAACACCCTGAGCCCAGCCTTGGAATGTTCTGTGAGTTGGACAGGCTGCCAATACTTTCCTGAGGAATGCAGGTGAGGAAAGAGAAATGATTTTTAACAGTTGGTCTCAGCAAAATCTGAACAGAATTTCATAGGACATAGCCAGAGGGATTCCCCCTACCAAATATCAAAGGCCTGCTGCAACTAATAGAGATGTGAGAGCTTCTCAAAGAAAAGGTCCCAAGAATTCTTATAATGGAAAGTATTAGGCAACCTAAAATAAGGGTGTTGCGGGCAAGTATAGCCTGTCACACCACCATGCCAGGGCAGCAGTGTTATGGCCCTGTGACCAAGTCCAACAGACCGTTCCTCCTCTCAGGGTGGTATAGCCTAATGGTTAGAGTCAGGGAGCTGTCCTTAGTTTCAGGACTGTCTGGCCAAGCAACCAGAGTAAATGGGACCACCCTTAAGCAGAGGACAGTAGAACCTAATGGCCAGAGTCAATGGGACCACCCTCCTCTGTGCAGGATGGCGTGCCCTAGTGGCCAGAGTCAATGGGGCCACCCCTCTGTGCAGGTCAGCATGGCCAAGTGGCTAGGCAGGGGATGGGCCACCACCCAAGGGTAGGTTGGTGTCCAGGGTAGAGGGACCCAGGCACTCCCTACTCCACCGGGTCCCAGCCCTGGACCCTAACAGTAGTGAGTGTATCCACCATGAGTCAGCGGGGATCCCTCCAAAACACACTGACTCTGTTCCTGGTTCCACAACTGGATCAATGTCTGGTTCCCCTAGACTACTTCTTACCCTGTCTTCCTGCTCCATAGTTCACGGGTCCTCTGATCCTCCAGGATAGTCAGCAGGCAAAGTTCCCAATGACTGCTTCCCCTTGTGGGCGTTTGTGGACCGCCAGGTATTTGCCTGGCCTCTGTGGTCTGGGCTCCGATAGCTCCCGGACAGAAGCTTGCAACAATCTCTCTTCTCCCCGGGGGGGACTGAGCTTAGGTGCTTCATTTTATAGTGTGGTTCCAGTTGGAGTATGCCCAGCAGGAGTGAGGGGGAATGGCTTCCTCAGCACCCTGTATAGGGTTAACCCCTTCCTCTGGTCACAAGAGGTCAATATCAACTACCTCTATAATATTCTAATTTCTGTTGGGCCAGATTGTGATACATGGACTTGTATTATACAATGCCTTATTCCTCTAGCAGTATTACTGAGTCCAATGGCATTGCTTGAGAAAAAAAGGTACCTGCTGACCTTCCATTTTGGGCACCCAGGGCATGATCCTAAGCTAATGAACTCAACTGAAAGACTCCCATTGACTTCAATGGCTTTTTGGCTCAGTCCCCCATAGAATGTAATAGATTTCTCTGCAAAGACAGTAAAGTACCTTACTCGCCATTGAGCCTGATAATTTTATTCTCAGAATGTATAATGTGGAATTCAACTTTACTTACCTATTCATTATTATATTTACCTCCTTTGTAAAGCACTTTAAGATCCATGGAGGAAAAGCACTATATAAGAGGAAGGTGGTAGTATTATTATTATTAATATTTAATGGCAATAGCAAAGTAATCAGCACCTTACTTGCACCTATAGTGAGGATCAGCCTCTTTTTCCCTCCTTCCACGTGACACCAACATTGCTTTATGGGTTAGTCAGCGGGGAACTCTGAGTAGATTGGCTGTCATTCTGGCCAAGACTTGACACAATAGAAAACCTTCAGAATGTGGAAAGTACTGGAATAGGCTTCTATAATAGTACGTGGATGGCTGAACTAACGTGTTCCAAATGCTATCCTGATATGTGCACATGTGGCTGTCAGGCAAAAAGAAATCAAGGAGAGGCACAGGCAAATATCCAGTAATGGACCAATATGTTTGACAAATGTAATGTATGATATTCCTAGATATGGAGAAATCCTATATATGGAGGGGGGGGGGAAACAGTCTTACCATAGACATAGATATACATTATATTTTATTTCAAAAAATAGCAAATGTATTAAGAACACGAACCAGAAAGTTATTAAAAGCTTCATAGCAAAATATTGAGCCAACTCTGTTACAATATATAGGCTTGAGTTTCTAACAAGTAACACTATGCCTCAATTCACTGAGCAAGTAATGGAGCTGGAAATTAAAAAAAGAAATATTTCTGTCTTTCATGATCAACTGAAGTACAACAACATTCCAACTTTTGATTCTTTTTTGGGGAAAGCCTTAAAAAAAAAAAAACAATTCCTGAGTATTTAGGTTAAGTGAAAATATCAAACACCTGTTAAAGATGACCAGTTAAGGCCCCAATACTGCTTGGTGAATGGGGGAAGGAGTTCTCAAGTGTGGTTGTCATGACAGGATCAAGGCCTAAATGGCTTAATGGAATAAATGAAAATTTTCTAGTAGAGTCATTCGTATTAACTTTCTTAGCCTACATGCAACTGTGAAGTTTGCTTTGCTGAGAGAAACCTTTTAGTCTTAAACATCAATCCTTTGCAAAAGCTTTCTATGCAATTTATCACAGTTAAGCCTCCCCTGAGCCATCAGCTATAATTATGCAAAATATACAAGTTTAAATTTAGCCAATTGGGCTTTCGCATTAACATTAGTGTAAATATTGAATTGTTGTTTGTTGTTTCAATTTTTTCAATCATAGCAATCCTGTTATTTAAGATTTGGCTACTATAAACACTATATATAATATATTTAATTATTCTCTTTAGATTTTTGTCACAATATCATACTGTACAGCAATTCTAAAATCCTGTTATTCATCATGTTCATATCATTTAATTAATTTTGTACATTTTATTTGTAAAGCTGTTGCCAATTAATGCACTTTGGATAACTAATCCCAGAAAAATCTGCAAATTTCTAAGCCATGGTTATTCTACATATGATTTTCTTGAATTGCAGTACTAAATTATAGTGGATATAGAAAGTTATCACATAAAGCATAGTTAACTAGAATTCACAACACTGGTATTCAACTTGACCATTTACAGTGAGTTCACAAAAATGGTTTTAATCTGCCCAATTTTCTTCTACCCTCCCTCCCCAACATGTAAACACAATGACATTCTAGGATTGCAGTTACCAAGATGTATCATATGTAAAAGAAAATATCTAGAATGCCGTGTTTGGATTTGGCAATTCCAGTAGATACTGCTACTCACTTTCCATCCTAGACTGGAAGTATCATTGTTAGAATGTTGCAATCACTAAAAAAAAAAAAACTAGAAGCTCATGGGAGCTCCAGTTCTGATGCAGGTTTCTTGACTTTTAGTGATGAAAGGTCATGTGCTTATATAGAAACAAAAGAGCAACAGATTGGAGAATATGGGACCTGTGGCACGAACATATATTTGAGTGGTGATAATATACAGTATTGCAGTTGTATGTTACTAACACATGAAACTCTTGGCATTACAGAGATGATGATCTCTGTTCACCCAAGCCAATCTGAATGTGCCATAAGCATTTGGTAAAAACAGGCTTGTGCCAGTTTCACTGAAAAAGAAACACTTGTCAAAATATTTTTAAAAATACTGTATGATGTCTTGTAAATTGTAATTTAAATATTAAAATCTTGTTTCTGAAGTTCCCCGCTTTAGGTTGTTACTCAAAAACTCATCATGTTCAAAACTCAAATTATTATGAGATCTTGATATCATAAGAAGCTTTTCCTTATTAGTAAAGTCCTTTTTAACTGTGGCTTGTGGTACAAGTAACCTATCCATTGGGTCCTCTTTGTTTTCTAGTTTCATGTATCCTTTACTGTTGCTTCGATCCAATCTGGGCCAGCTGGGGTGTTTTCTTTGTTCAGCTTGGACAGTGAGTGTAGATGGACCCCTCTCTAAATCCAAGGATTTTGAATGTGCAGACAGAAGATGCAAAGATGTGTTGGACCCAAATTGTTTTCTGGCAGCACCAGGTGATAAAAGTTTTCCAGTGCTTGGTCCAAGAGTCATAGAAGATTTGAACTGACTGGGTGGAGATTCTACAAATGAATTATTTCGCGGTAGCATTGCATTGGCAGGTTTGTAGGATTCATTGGTATCAGTTAATGGAATGGCTAGAGAGTCCATTGACAAATTTCTAGACTGGCTTCTAGTGATCTCAGAATCTTCAGTGATATTGTCTATACTAGGTTCATCAATAACACAGTTATTTAGTTTAATTACAGGCAGTGTGAAAGCACTAATGGAGGATGATACAATTGACTTTGTTTCACACTTTATAGAGCTACTATTTTTGTCATCCATTGCTTTGCTAGTGTGAGGGTAGAGTCCAAAGACAGAGCCAGAATGCTCAGTCAGCAAAGGTGGTAGAAGGTTAGAAGTGTTCTTGTCTTCATTTATGGCAACTTCATCTTCTTCAGCCGAACTATCCATTCGAAAGTTACTCCTGAAGCCAGAGAAAGGTGCAATTGTGTTTGCAGCCAACCGCGATGCACATGAGTTCCTACTATGCTTGAATTCACTTTCCCCCAATAAACCAGTATAAGCACCATTCAACTGCTTTTGTTCCTTGATTCTCAGACTGTGCATGTCTATTACAGTGGAATATAGGTCTCTCATATGTATGATTTTTGTTTCCTTGTCACGATTTTCATGTAGGATGGCATTTGCACAAATAAAAATAAAGATTCCAATGCCCATAGTAAAGGGGCCCAACATTTTCATCTTATCTGAGTGTAAATGTTGTTCAAAGAAACGAAATATAATTCCCCCTTGGTTTGTTATGACCTGGGTTTCATTTAAGGCTAGACTAGCTTCAGGACTTAAAAATTGTTCCTTTTGTGGCCAGTATCCAAGGATAGCCATTGCAATTCCCATGAATGAGATGAGCACTCCCAAAACAAGAAAGAATCCTGACGGGGAGTAAAGTCGGATTTTGCCCCTGACAATTACTACATCAGCCCTGGGCCGGCGTCTGACTGGCTTTTTCTCTTCAGAAGTTGGTGATGTGGCAAGATTTAGTTGATGCTGAGATCTGGCAGAGTCTTGCCTCTTTAAGGCTGCCAGCCCTGTTATTACTCCACCAGTTGCTATCATAGTTCTATATTCTGCCCTGGAAAAGAAAACAGAAATACTAATATAAGTAATTTCAATACAATATACATATACATTTGTTAATCAGACATTAACTTTTTATTAAAATAAATATTACTTTAAAAAGCCATTACATTTTAACAACTCTTCATAAATGGCAACTTTCACATGTACATGGAATTTGAGAAAACTGTAATTTGTTTTTTGAGCACGGTAAAGCTAGGTAATATGTATGACTTAATTGATAGAAATATAGTGGGAAAACTAATAAGATGGCTCATGGTGAGTTATCAGGAGTATATAAAATGAAATTATTGAAAATGCATAATATATGGCATCATTCAGAACTGGTCTCCACCAAAGCAATCGACTTTATCTCATACCGTTTTCATACCGCTGTTAGACAATCTTGAAGTTTTAGCTAAAAAAGCTAAATTCAATTGTATTGAATATCATCTTTAGGACAATGATTTTATCATAGATTTTAGTGTATTTTTAAAAATACATTCTATTATTACTACTACTACATTATTAAGTTTATTAATACTAGATTTTAATTCCTAATTACAGGATCATTTTTGCCTTTTCCTAATAATGCTTGCCTTATCCACATGGCAATCCTAAGGTTTTTCATTGTTTGTTTTCTTCGATTTTTCATGGAGCACAAGGCACCATGATTTAGTTTACATCCTTCTTTCTGAATCAGCATCATCTAGCTGTCCGAAGTAAGTTTTCCCCCTTAGGTTCACCTGTATGCCCAGGTGTCTATAAATGATGTAGGAAACTTCAACAAATACTGTTTTAAAAAAAACTATCAGGAGAAATGTGCACAGCTGTAGAAATAGTGCTGGTCAGTTCATTACATTTGAGAGTGGCCAAGAAAGTACCCATCCAACAAAATACAGGGAAATAAAACTTTATTTTGTACAGAATCTTTCAGAATGCTTTCCAGGGTTAAATAATACATCAGAGAATGTTAACAAATAAGAGAGAGGATGAGTAATTGAAAAATACGAGACAGTGAGTTTAGAAATGGTGCTCAGGTGGAATGGAGACCTGATTAGGCTGAGATAAACAGGACGATAGTTTTAAATGGCTGTAGAGGAGAAGGCTGTTGCTTCAAGAGTGATGAGATTTTGTGAACAGACAAAGAAAAAGCTGAGTGACAGAGGGGAATAAAGAAAGACAAGATCTGTGATCTATAGAACCATAGACCCATGGAGTTAGAAGGGACCACAAGGATCATCCAACCACTCCCACCCCGCACCAAGACACAGGATTTGTTTGTGTTTAATCATCCAAGACAGATGGTTATCCAGCCTCCTTTTGAAAACTTCCAGTGAAGGAGCTTCCATTACCCCCATAAACAGTCTGTTCCATTGTCCTTCTGTTCTTAGTTAGGAAGTTTTTCCTGAGATTTAATCTAAATTATGGTTGTTTTTAAATATAAGAGGGCAGATTCTGCCCTTGGACTCATGCATACAACACCCTTTGGCTTAAATATGTGCACATCTAAGGACAGAACTGGCCCAATATAATAACAGTCAACATTACCACGACATGAATAGTGAGCAGGTAGAACTGTTTGAGAATGGGAGCAAGGTGGGAGCACTTCTCCAGAAGAAATGTGTCCAGTGTTCATTATTAATTGTTCAGACATTGCTTAGTGAGTGGAGAGACATCCTAAGCTACCTAACTGCTTCATTGCTATTAAGGAATAGATAGCTTCCGTGAAAAGTCTCTGAGTTTTGCCTGAGTAAAGATTGCTAACTTGGGTACACAGAGTACTTTATGAATTTTGGAGAACTTTTGACACAATCAGATGTCAAAAGTTTTTTGAATAAAACTTCAGTAGGAATTAGATACCTAAGTCTCTTGGGGCTGGTCCGCACTAACCCCCCAGTTCCAACTAAGATACGCAACTTCAGCTACGTGAATAACGTAGCTGAAGTCAAAGTACCTTAGTTCGAACTACAAGGTACTTACCACGGGTCCACACGCGGCAGGCAGGCTCCCCCGTCGACTCCGCATACTCCTCTCGCAGAGCAGGAGTACCGGTGTCGAAGGCGAGCACTTCCGGGATCGATTTATCGCGTCTAGACAAGACATGATAACTTGATCCCAGAAGATCAATTGCTTACCATCGAACCCCGGAGGTAAGTATAGACGTACCCTTAGACTCCTTTGAAAATTCCTGCGCCTGTAATTAAACTGGAGATGCATTTCAGTGCTATTTTGGTAACTTCAATGTGTTACTGCCATGTGGTCTCTTGCATGCTTCAGAAAGGATACATTCTAAAAATATGTGTCATTTTAAAAACTCCAGAATGGAGAGTAAAAATAACTGAGTATTTAAGGTTCAGATTTTTTTTTTTTTTTAAAGATAAATGAAAACAAAATTTGCCCATACACATATGTGCTTACGAGGTTTGTGCCAAAACACAATCAAACATCAAGATGACTCTTCTCAATTTTTGTAAAACATTGTTTTGGATTCCAGACAAAAATAAACAGGACCTAGTCTGTGGAAAATGTTTTCTTTTGTTAGGGTTCAATTTAAACGTAATCAGGGCTGGTGCAATAGAGCATTACAATTTGGGGGGTGGCGACCGCAGTGGTATTTCGGCGGCGGGACTTTCCGCTGCCTCTGTGGGGGACGGCATTTCTGGGCGGGACCTTCTGCCGCCTAGGGGGGCAGAAAAGCGGCAACACTCTTGAACGTAATTAGTTTTTCTATAAAGTAAATGAAGAGAAGCATGCCATAACTGTACTAATATTGACAGATAGAACTAACCTCAGCATGTTAGCCTATTATCCTTCTCCAGGTCCTAGACATTTAGAATGGGATTTTTTTAAAATACATAAACTCAGGAGCACAAGTCCCCCATTTCCTTTGGGCACACAGTCATTACGTGCTTCTGAAAATCCCACATTTAAATGTCCCCAGTTTTGTAGAAAAAGCTTCCCATTTGCAGACTTCACAAAGGTTGCAGAAGAAAAGCATCTACTATTCATTATTAATTGTTCAGCAATAGCTTAGCTGATGGAGAGAAAGAGAGACATTCTAAGTACCTGATTCCTTATATTCTTTAAAGACAGATTACTCCCTCTCCCTCTGGGAAAACCTGTAGTAGGAGGGGGCTGCTGGACTGGAAAAGTCTTTTTGCCTGAGTAACAGTTGAAAACAAAGTCTACATTCCCTTATCTTTCCTATTTCCTGACCTCACTCTCACTGTAGAATTATTTCTAAATTCATTGCCAGAAAAATCTCTCTCCCCCTGCCTTCCCCCCTCCCGTTCCCTCCTCCACCACCAGGTTTATAAAGCAAATAAGGTGCAGGTCTGGCAAAGATTTAAGCTTCACCTTGGTGCTAACAGAAATGGCTAGATGCTGATCTCACTTACCTCCCTGTAAATCTGGAGTAACTGCACAGAAATCAATGTAATCACTATGGACTTAGATTGGCAGGAGATCAAAACCTGTCTTTATAAGAAAGGATAGCAATTAAACCTTACATAGCAATGCTCCAATACATTGCATCTTTGTTTATGGCACAATGTTTTATTTACTTATTAGAATGAAATGCATTTTAACATTAGGAAGCTTTTTACAAACTATATTATATTAATGTTAAAGAGGAAATACAGATAACTCCAGTGTATCTCTATATTCAGTTTGACTGAAAAGAAATCTCTGAATGCACACATCTGAACAAGCAAATCTTAAGAGATTTTGACTCAGAGCTGAAGTGGAGTATGTTAAAAGTTTCAATTCAATCTGTTATTTTGGTGGCATTCTGAGTGACATTACAGCCCTGCTATAAAATGGATCAGATAATGATTCAATGGATCAGAAGGAGAAAGAGAGGGGCAGATTTATATTAATTATTATTAATCATTTGTATTACCATAGCACCTTGGAGCCCCAGGCCTAGCTCAGGGACCCATTGTGCTAGGTGTTGTACAAACACGGAACAAAAAGATGGCCTCTGTTCCAAGGAGTTTACAATCTAAGTATCAGACAGCAGGTGGATTAAGACAGAGGAGTACAAGGAAACAATGAGACAATACTGTTTAGTCAGTGGTCGCAGCACACTTTTGGCCTAATTCATTTTATAAAACATAACATGTTCATCCTGCTGGTGCAAAAGCACCAGTCACCATCCAGCTTTTAAAGAACAAAGATTTTTTTTAAACTTCTGACCTTCCAACTCGTAGTTGTACTAGTTTTCATGCAACAAAAATGTCAGCTCCAAAGACAGTTTAGTGATTCAGCCAGGAAAGAGAGAATGCCCCAGATTCCCTCTCTATTAAGGCCATTTTGCATTGTGCTACTGCTGCAGGAAGGAACTCAAATGTGAAATTGCAGAACTGTATTCTGTAACCTCTCATTTAAATCAGCTTCTATACCAGATGACTGGAGGATGGCTAATGTGACCCAATTTTTTAAAAGGGCTCCAGAGGTGATCCCAGCAATTACAGGCCCGTAAGCCTAACTTCAGTACCAGGCAAACTGGTTGAAACTATAATAAAGAACAATATTGTCAGACATATAGATGAACATAATTTGTTGAGGAAGAGTCAACATAGTTTTAGTAAAGAGAAATCATGTCTCACCAATCTACTAGAATTCTTTGAGGGGGTCAACAAGCATGTGGACAAAGGGGATCCAGTGGATATAGTGTACTTAGATTTTCAGAAAGCCTTTGACAAGGTCCCTCACCAAAGGCTCTTACACAAAGTAAGCTGCCACCGGATAAGAGGGAAGGTGCTGTCATGGATTGGTAACTGGTTAAAAGATAGGAAACAAAAGGGTAGGTATAAATGGTCAGTTTTCAGAATGGAGAGAGGTAAATAGTGGTGTCCCCCACGGGTCTGTTCTGGGACCAGTCCTATTCAACATATTCATAAATGATCTGGAAAAAGGAGTAAACAGTGAGGTGGCAAAATTTGCAGATGATACAAAATTACTAAAGATAGTTAAGATCCAGGCAGAGTGCGAAAAGTTAGGGAAAGGATCTCTCAAAACTGGGTGACTGGGCAGCAAAATGGCAGATGAAATTGAATGTTGATAAATGCAAAGTAAGGCACATTGGGAAAGCATAATCCCAACTATACATATAAAATGATGGGGTCTAAATTAGCTGTTCCCACTCAAGAAAGATCTTGGAATCATTTTGGATAATTCTTGAAAACATCCACTCAATGTGCAGCAGCAGTCAAAAAAGCGAACAGAATGCTGGGAATAATTAATATAAATTAATATAACTATAAATCCATGGTAACGTCCACATCTTGCATACTGTGTGCAGATGTAGTCACCCCATCTCAAAAAAGATATATTGGAATTGGAAAAGGTTCAGAAAAGGTCAACAACAATTATTAGAGGTATGGAACGGCTTCCGTATGAGGAGAGATTAATAAGACTGGGACTTTTCAGCTTGGAAAAGAGACGGTTAAGGGGAGATATGATTGAGGTCTATAAAATCATGACGGGTGTAGAGAAAGTAGATAAGGAAGTGTTGTTTACTACTTCTCATAACTCAAGAACTAGGGATCACAAAATTAAATTAATAGGCAGCAGGTTTAAAACAAATAAAAGGAAGTATTTCGTCACACAATGCACAGTCAACCTGTGGAACTCCTTACCAGGGGATGTTGTAAAGGCCAAGATCATAACAGGGCTCAAAAAAGAACTAGATAAATTCATAGAGGATAGGTCCATCAATGGCTATTAGCCAGGATGGGCAGGAATGGTGTCCCTAGCCTCTGTTTGCCATAAGCTGGGAATGGGCGGGTGGGGATGAATCACTTGATGATTACCTGTTCTGTTCATTCCCTCTGGGGCACCTGGTATTGGCCACTGTCGGAAGACAGGATTCTGGGCTAGATGGACTTTTGGTCTGACCCAGTAGGATCATTCTTATGTTCTTTTGTGTTCCTAAAATTAGCCTAGTCAACCACAGGGGGATCACTCCAATTTGGCAGGAATCTACAAGGGCACAGAGCTGGTGTAGTAGCTCCTGCACCCTACTCTGTCTGCTGACAGCAAGGGAGCACGGCCAGAGCTTCTCTGTCCCCAGTAATCTCTGGAGTCTGTATCAGCCCCTCAGAGCCTGTAACAATGTATGCCGGGCCCTTTAAGGTAGGCTTATGGCTCAGCACAATTCTGTTCCTCTGGCAAGGCTTCATAGAGATGTTGCCCAAAAATGTTGAATGGGAGTTATGGTGTACTTCATAGAGAGGAAGAAAGGAAGACCTGGTGAGTAGCAGCTACTGATGCGTCTCTCCAGTGAGGAGGATGACTGGAGACTGGGTAGGGCCTGAAGAGAGCAGCCTGGGATGGACAGTGGGAAGAAGCCTGAGAAGGGCTGAGGA
The DNA here is from genome assembly GCF_011386835.1 of Chrysemys picta bellii. NCBI lineage: Eukaryota > Metazoa > Chordata > Testudines > Emydidae > Chrysemys > Chrysemys picta. The sequence continues at coordinate 99,900,739 of NC_088793.1, read as the reverse complement.
TGAGACCTAGAGGCATGCAGGGCAGTAAGGACCCTAGGGAGAATAAGTTGTCCATTTGGTGGTAAGACCCAGAACAGTGAGCCCTGCATCAAAGGATGAAGGATTAAACATGTCTAGACAATACTTCGTCCTGCCATGAGTGCAGGGGACTGGACTAGATGACCTCTTCAGGTCCCTTCCGTTCTACGAGCTAGGTGAAGGAAATAGCTTGGGGTAAAAATAGTAGTATGGGTTTGGAACCTGGATTTGTACCTGCTTCTTGTATAGCGTTCCCAGGCTGGGGTTTCCAGAGAGGCTGGGAGGAATTCTCCCCTTTCACTTCCCTGCATCAAGTATGGGGGAAAAGTTGCTCAGACACTTGAGGGAGGGCTGTGGCTCAGAAAAGAACCAGAGAGAGAAAGAGAGAGAACGAACAGCTTGGAGAAGCCAGTTTGTTGTGGTCTGCCATTGGATGTTTGTTTACCCCAGAAGGGGTGGAGTTCTTCTAACTTAGTCAGATGGCTAAATTAAACTACCCACAGGCTACTGGGGAAACTGAGGTAGCAATTGCACCCAATGATGGGTAAGTAAGCCCCAGCTATATGGCTATGGGCAGCCAGTGTAATTTAGTGCAGGGAAAACAGAATCACAAGAGTGCATATCCCAGTCCCTTCTGATTTGTATTGTGCACTCTTCAGCCATAGCTCAGGATCTGGGCAAATTAACAGTCATGTAGGTGATTATTTCCATGATGCCAGCAAAGCATGAAGGGTTTTATTCCTGCAACAGTTGCTTAACAACTAATTAATTATAGGCTAAGCTTTCATCGAGGCCCTGCCAATATTTTAACAAGAGGCTCTGTCATAGAGTGAATGGCCCCTTTCAGAGGAATTGGGGTTGAGTGCCCCAGTGACTGATAAAACCTGATGGGCTTCCTGAAGGTTAAGAGAAACACACTAGAAGCAAGTACAAAATGCTTCCAATGGGTATAATTGAGCCAGGGTACTTTGTGACACAATATAAAGTAAAATACCAAGCAGAATCTGCAGTTGGAGACGGTGATTCCCAAAACCCAAGGAAAGCCTGGGAAGGGCTGAAAAGCTGTGCCCAGCATGGAAATGTGAAGACAGGACCTCAGGGGAAGGGAATGTGCCAAGTGAGAGACTGGGGCAGGGGCAGCTTTATTTTGAGTTTATTTTATGCTAATAAACCAGTCCCCAGGAAGGTCTTGTTTATTAACAGCTTCCCAAACAATGTATAGCAAGCCCTTCCCTTCCATCAGTAACAAAACACCTGTTCTGAGATGAATTCCAGGTATAAAACCCACCTGCCTCTCCATCTTTGTTTGTTTTATAAAACACGTTTCTATTCTAAGGTGCTGTACTATACCAGCTGAGTTCATGTCTTGTTGACAGACTAGCTTCTAACGGGGCAACAGCCTGAATGCATTATGTTTAGTCACAGTGATAGCTTGATAATAAAAAGTTGAGAACAGTAATCCTTCTAGAACTGTGCATAATGAACTTTTCTACCTTAAGAGGAGACTATACACACACACACACACACACACACAAATATACATACACACACACACAAATATACATACACACTGCTATGTGAGGATATAGTCTATGTCACAGAACAGAGACAAGAAGCAAGACAAGAAGAGTGAGAAAATAAAAATGGCAAGAAATTCTATGGTATGTGAGAAAAGGCTGCTTTACAAGGGGGCATAATAATAAAGCAGTTGTATTGTTTGAAAAGGAAAGAAGAATAAAAATGGCATGTGCGTACAGGAAAATAAATCCAATGGGGTTAGAATTTCTTGTGCTTGCTTATAATTGATTGAATTTCCAGTTTATTTGAGAGCTGGCTGTGTAATTTCTTCTATTTACTTTGGTTTAGCTTAAGTAAGGTACTACCAAGTATGAGTAAAGTGGCAGAATCTGGCTCTAAGCCATTTCAGCTTTTATTTTATGTAAAGTCATTGTTTACAGCTATTTGTCCAAATATATGTATTGAATATACCAGTTCATTCATAGTTATCAGTCCTAATTTCTAGGAATTAGAAAAAAGTCCATGGCAAATTGAACCTCTAGATGAAACACGTACAGTATTTTTCATCTTTTATGTCATACACTATATCTGCTTGTGATACAATTGAAAGAAAATCTGTGTGTTGAAAACTTTAGGAGCTCATTTTAATTTAAACTGCGTAGGTGAAGGATGTGGGTTTGTACATATTTATACGCATTTGACTTTGTTCTGCTTTTGTCTTCTAGAGATTGAGAAATATGGGTAAAGAGCTTCTTCTAGAATTAGAAAAAGGATACTGGAAGATTATTCCATAGCTCAGCATCTCTAAACCTAAAATCCCAAATATACAAAAAACTAATGGGAATTTAGATCGATGCTTACATGATACAGATGAGAGTGGAGATTAGACATCAACCATGTCATGAAATAAATATTTCAAAGGATTCTGACATTTCTGAGGTGTAGCATGTGGTGGTGCAGAATAGAAGGCTTACTCTCTGTGGTATAAAGCAAAGAAGAGGTTTGTATGACTTGGCATATGAGATTGGATATGAAATCAGTGCATGGTTAAACACTCTGGGGCTCAGAGTGCCAGAAGTTGGATGAATGCAGTTTTCCCCCTAAAACTAAACAAAGAACAATGCCCAAAACACTCAGAAATAAATTTAGTTTATAAATATTGGGCTTATTTACTTGATCCCTTAATCCTTGTCCCATTCACTTCTGTACACTGACCCAACATTAAACAAATAAGGAGGTGTATTTAAGCCACAAATGTTTGTGGAGCATCTAAACTAGTATTTAGAGACATACTAGCTAACAACAGTTAACTGGCAATCTTTTAACTTGAGTTAAAATGAGCAAAAACTCTAGTCTAGACACAACATGTCCTTGTCTACACTGTATGCTAAATTAATCGTGTTAATTAACGTTCTAACAAAATGTAATTTCCCACTGCATACATACTCAGTGAGTGGCAGACAGAATAACAGACACAAAATTTGCTCGTGAAGAGATCCAAAGAGAGGGTTAAGGAATGTATACTGACAGATGTGAAATCAATGTCTGCATAAACTGTGTGGTGCCTTTAGGGTGACCAGATGTCCCGATAAAATCGGGACCGTCCCGATTTTGAGCTGTTTGTCCCGCTTCCCGACCGATCTCTGGTCGGGACGCAATTTTTGTCCCAATATTTTGTGCCAGCTTTTTTTTTTTTTTTTTTTTTTCTTTCTTTCTTTTTTCTTTCTTTCTTTTTTTTTTTTTTTGCTCTTGACCGGCCAGCAGCACTCTGCTTCCCCCGCCCCCAGTGTCCTGATATTTTCTTCACCTCATCTGGTCACCCTAGGTGCCTTAGAAGACCTTTCCTTTTTGAGAGGCAGACTTTTAATGAAGGACAAATCAGTATTAGTAAAGAATAGAAAATGCATTGTTTGAAAAAAATATTCCGTTTGCTAAATTACATTGGCACGAACAGTTGAATTCTGTTTGTGATATCTTAAAGAATATGAAGAAATCATTATAAAATGTATGGTAAAGCTATATAGTGCTTTCAATTTCAGTAAGTATTAAATTAGTGTGAACTAGCTAAACGTCCACATGAGGGCATCATTAGAACTTCTAATCATTTACACTTATACTCACTTTGTTGACAGGTAGCCAGAAGTTATGAAAGCTAAGATACCAAAAGCAATTTAGCAAGGTTGTTGTAGCCATGTTGGTCCCAAAATATCAGACACACAAGGTGGGTAAGATAGTATCTTTTTCTTGCACCAACTTCTGCTGGTGAAAGAGACATGCTTTCAAGCTACACAGTCAGCCTTTGCTCCCACCTCCTATCCCTTACCTACTTTGCCATGGAGCACCCAGGGTTCCCTTGCACTCCCTGAGACTTAACTCGCTGTCCACTATGCACTCAATACTAAATTTCAAATACCTTTTTCTCACTCCAGCTCTGTCCTGGAGTGTAGCCACTCTGAAGCAAGGCAAAGTTGTTGTTGCTTGGTTGTGCAACTATAAATCAGTATACTTCTGCTCCGCTATTTGTGGAAAATGTATCACACCACATTCAAAATTAGTACCAGTTGTACCAGTCACTACTGCTACAGACAGGTTTCCTGCTAAAGAGTTTGTAGAACTGTAGGCTACCAGGCCTGAGAAAAAATGAGAATGTCCCTAATATGTCAAGAACAATAAATAGAATACTGGCTAAAGAATTGAGGCACCAGTTATAGACCTAATAATGGATGTGTCTCAGGTCCTGTATTTAGTTGAAAATGGAAGCTCTTCATTCAGAGTCTAAGGCTAGGTCTACACTACCCGCCTGAATCGGCGGGTAGAAATCGACCTCTCGGGGATCGATTTATCGCGTCCCGTTGGGACGCGACAATCGATCCCCAAATCGACGTTCTTATTCCACCAGCGGAGGTGGGAGTAAGCGCCGTCGACAGAAAGCCGCAGAAGTCGATTTTGCCGCCGTCCTCACAGTGGGGTAAGTCGGCTGCGATACATCGAATTCAGCTACGCTAGTCACGTAGCTGAATTTGCGTATCTTAAATCGACTCCCCCCTGTAGTGTAGATGTACCCTAATTTATGAGAAGCATAAAACCAGATGCATTATGTGGTTTGTGGACAGGACCTCAACCTGGCTCAGAACAGATGTTGGGATTGATCGGCAGGACATAAAGCTTTCATTTAGTTATGGGTCACTTGCTATGTCAGATTTTATTAATGCACATCATAGGTTAAAATATATTCACAGTTACACATGCAAAGTTCTTTTTGAAGCTATTAGGGGACCCACTTCTACTTGTAGGTAGAATCTGGCCCTATGTTATTAATAAGCTACCTTATCTTGCTCCTGAATCTGACTGCTCTCAGTTACAAAGATGTACATCAATTAATTTCATCAATGGGAAATGCCCCTTATTTACACCAATTTGGTGTAAAGATCAGAATCAGTTACCTAAAATATAGGTAACTCATTTGTGTTGAAATTAGAAATGAAAATGAATGCAAACTTAAAACCATTCACGAAATCTTATTAAAAGCTGGTGATTTGGATTGTGATACTTGTATAAGCAACCCAGAGATTATATCAATAAGAAGTTAAAAGGCCACATGAAAGAATCTAGAGTTATGTTTTTCCAGTTACTGTAAAATTTATAATATGTTTCTTCCTTTAGGGTCTCTTTAGACCATCACAGAGGATCGCTGGTATTAGACAGCTTTCTATCTCTAAATCGTTAACCCAATTTCTTCATACATTGCTCAAGAGAAAAGAAGGTCAATAAATCTGCCTCTGCCAACTACAAAGCACCAGCAGATGAGTGTGGGTTTTTTCTTTTCTAAGAAAATGCTCCTGGATTGTCAGCTGTGTGTGGGAATGCTGAGTGAAGAAGGTGGGAGAAATATATGGGGAGGAAGATAGCTATAATAGATTGAAGCAGTAGGTATCTACCAACATTCAGATGACCACAGCGGGTACATCTACATTGCAATAAAACACTTGCAGCTGGCCCGTGTCAGCTGACTTGGGCTCATGGAGCTCAGGCTGTGGGGCTATAAAATTGAATTGTGGCCTTTAATGCTCAGGCTGGGATCTCAGAGCCCAGCTCCAGCCCGAATACCTTTGCTGCAATTTTATAGGCCTGCAGCCTGACATGGGCCAGCAGCAGGTGTTTTATTGCAGTGTAGATATATACAGAGCTACTTACCTTTCAGTTTACAGTTGGGGGAGGGGTGGTCATGATATATATACACACTACCAATTATGTTTTTTTAAAATAGCATCCTAGGGATGCTATGCTAAAAGTAGACTATTCAGACAGCTCATGTGACAAGTGAAAACAAAATGAATACTCAAATATATTTAAGGGTATTCATTAGTATTTAACATTTTGTATGGCACCTTTCTCAAATATCTATTTTATTTGTATTGCAGTAGTGTTTAGAGGCTCTCAATCGACGATCAGAGTCCCATTGTGACAAGCACTGTTCAAACATACAATGAAGAGGCAGTTGCTACTCCAAAGAGCTTACAGTTTTAAGTATAAGACAAGAGACAGCAGATGGATACAACAAACAGATGGCGGAGCACTAGGTAACAGTGAGACCATTATGATTAGTGTAATAAGCAGCAGTCACAGTATGCCAGTTGCCTAAACATTGTCAAGTATTTTTTAGGCATCCTGTCATAGGTGTGTTTTAAAAAGAGATGTAAAGAAAGCTCATTCACCTCCTCTATAGTGGCCTTGTGGATTTTGACATTGTAGAAGCAGTGGCATGGGAAAAATTGTAAAGGTGCTTATTGGAAATTTTGACAAATGTGCTATCAAGGATGGCACTGCAGATATGATTTGCAGGTTGATACTACGTATGTGAGAGGCCATGAAGGGCCATAAAAGAGAAAACAGGTTAGTCTGTGCTTGTTAAAGGCAATCAATGTACTGCAGCAAAAACCACCACCAATGTCACAGTTCAGTAGGCTAGCTAAGGAAGTAAGTGGATGAAAAATTGTTTTGTTTTAAAATGTGCACAGGAATTAGCAGCTCAAATACCAGGAGGGTGAAAGTTCCATCCAAAATGAACAAAAGCCTGACACTGAGATAATGGATGACAGAGATGCAAGTGCTAAGGACCACACAGAGTGAACATAGAGGGCAGAAGGCAGAGATGAACCAGATCAGGGAACTATGTGCAAAGGGCCTGGAATGTTACCCTGAATTCATAACTTAACCAGTGCAGATGACTAAATAAGAGAGTAACATGGAGGAGAGAAAAGAGGCAATGGAAAAAAAAAATCAAATGAACCACATGATTCTGTATCTACTGCAAATGAGAAATCTATGAGACAGAAAGACCACTGAGTTACAATTGAGACCAACTGAGTTACAGGTGAATCAAAGCAGGCACCATGGTTTTAACTGTGAGAACTGTTGGACTGCATGACTGAATGAACTCTGTAGGGTCTGGGCTATGGGAATTAGACATATATAACACAGTCAGGACTGCTTACTGACCTGGGAGCTGGTCAGACCCTGGTGGTTCATTTTGAGGATTGGATTCTACAGAACTAAAGCCAACTGGAAATATCCCTCCTTCTTTTCTACCCCTTTACTCCTTCCAGTCACAGACACCCTTTACTTCACACTTTTGTCTTTGATTGGTAGTAAGGGGTCCACCACCTTCTGCATGCTGCCTAACAGTACCCCTCCCTGGTGTGCTTGATGCATGCTTCCCACCTTTTTCATGTGGTCACTAGGTAGGGCCACTCTCCTGAAACATCATGGTTTTCAAGGAGGCCAAGAAGCTGCCCTTAGCAACCACATCGGGCCTGCTACAGAGCTCATAGAAGTCAATGGAAAGGCTCCATATTGACTCCATAGATGCTAGATTAGGGTCATAGTCAACAAGTGAGAGAAATAAGCTGTACAGGCAGGAGATCTCCATAAGTCTCTGGCATCTAGGTAGGGTAGCACCTGGAAAAAGAGGCTGGGCTGTGTGGCTAGCATCAGCCTAGGTATACCTGACTCTTGTGGTCCTGGGCTGATGACTGAGGGCTTTGCTGTAAACCAGATGTATCCTAATTGAGAGGCTGGGTTCTGCTTCCTATACAAGAGCCTTTTAAATAGCCATGAATTTCAGAAATATTTAACAAATGGAATCTACACGTCTTTACAGCTGAGTTGATCTGTGATTAAAAGCGCAGGTCAGAATCAATGATACTCCCAAGAGTTGTGCTTTGGGGCTTGGGTTAATACTAGAAGATTAACCTCAAAATAGAAAGACCCAACTATGGAAAACAGTAGTGGGACCTAGAAAAAAAAGATTTCTTCCCTAGTCCTAGTTATTAAAAAATAGAGTCCCAAGCTGCCATTAGTGACAGCTCATTTCTTTGTTGATCCTTTTCCTCTTTTCATCCTGACTTTCCACTTTTTTGAGGACTTGTTGTCAATTCTAGGTGGGAAGCATAGATACTCCTAATAGTGTGAAGCTACTTAAAACTGTGCTTGGAAACGTTCACAGGGAAAACCTGGCTACATTATACATTTAATTGTCTTGGTATGATAGGATGTGAGCGGGGTGGGTAAGGTGCTGCTAGAATGCAACAGCACTTGCATGCCACCCTGCCAACCCGGCTCAGAGGGAACACTGCAGGTACCTAGCAACAGGCCGGCACCAATGCCGCACCTGCTGGCCTCTCAGCAAGAGTGCTCCACTGCATGTTGCCATGACAGCAAAAGCACAAGAACCAGTTAATCACAGCTGGGCAGCCTCACCGCAGAAGCACAGATTTAGAACTCCCAATATCTGTTGTACACCTATTTTTGCAGATTTATAAATCCATAAATATGGCAAAAACCAAGCTAACAGCACAAGTGTCCAGTTCTACAGTGTGCTTCTGAGCGTGCTCCTAAAACACTGGAACTTAGACAGGTCTCCACAGCTGCAGAAACAAGACAATTGATTGGATGATTTAGCCTGCCATGGAGCCACTGGGACAAATTCACAGGTGACTAACTTAGTCTGGAAGGAATTACACCCTCTTCCACCATGACCACCTCCAATCTACAAAAGGATTTTTTTACAAAAAAAATTCCCACTCTCACTAGAACCATTTCAGCTCTACCAGGGTCAGTAACAGTGGGAACACTAGTGTAAATTACAGAAAGCCTAGCTGGTAAGCCTGGACCATGATATCCCCTAAACTCCCTTGCAGTACCCCTAGAGAATGCAAACCCACCCAGAAGCCAACAGCCCTGACAACCCTCTGAACTAGCCCACAGAGCTGGCCAGAAGCAGAGATTAGAGCATGCTGTCTCATCCTAGCTCCCCGGCTCATAATCCATTCCCAAAGCGCCACTCCAGGTGGTGTAGCTCCCTACTACTGCCCAACACTACTCCACTATTGCTGTCATTGCTCCTTAGTACACACCACGTCTGTGCTTGACTAAAGTCATCTGGTCCTAATTGCGTCACATAATATAGAATGTTTTGTGCTGTAAAACATATTGCTATAAAACATGCAAGCAGTGCAATTCAACCAAGTTAACCTGGCTGTTGGAACCTTAATTTTTGCATTTTCTGACACTTGGGAATTAGCTGTGCAGTTGATCATTGCATCAACATTGATTTTTGTGTTTAATAACATATATTTTGGCTTGGTAAGATGTTCTGATGAACTTGCTTTAATTGTGCTTGCCCTGGCCTTATGCTAGTATGTACTTCATTGCTTAATCCATGCCTGCTCCAATTTTCTCCACTGCAGGCTACAGCTATCCTTCTCCACTGCTTTAGTACTTATACCATCCCCGCCTTTGAATAATTGATTCCTCACTGTCTTACTGTAAGCCCCAAAAGACAACTCCCACCTTTTCATGCTCTCTGTATGTGTATATATCTCCCCTCAATATATGTTCCATTCTATGCACCCGAAGAAGTGGGCTGTAGCCCACGAAAGCTTATGCTCAAATAAATTTGTTAGTCTCTAAGGTGCCAAAAGTACTCCTGCCCTTTTCTTTATTGAATCAATTATTTCAAAAACCTATTACTTTAAAAAAGAATGTGGGCAATAAAAAGAACCTGGAGAGAGGGCAGGCAGAACAGAGTAGGTGTAGAAGGGAAGAGAATTATAGTTTAATTTGTGCGTGAAAGGTGAGCTGGGGCAGGGAGGTACTTTTCAGCATGGTTTGGTTCATCTATATTGTTATACCTGCCTCCTCCCTTAGCCAGCACACATGGTATAGGGAAACTGCAGTTTTTAAGGACCTTTATTTCTCTGACACAGTAACTAGGTTACATCATAGCAATGCCAATGTTGAGGACTAATGTTAGCTGGGATCAATGACAAGCATTTCTTTACTCTGTTGAAACTGATGGTCAGCAAGGGATGTTGCTTCAAGTAGAGAACTCCTGACTCACATGTCCTATGGGTAAAATAATAAAGACCCCAATATACCAGTACATAGTTTTAGACAGTGCTACAGTAAAGTGATGATCCTGGATATCAGTAATATAAATATATTTAACCCTGGGTCTATGCTGGCAGGAATACGATTTATCTGTAGAACATAGAACACTTTACCAAGGCGGCCATCCCCATTCTGTAGATGGAGTAACTGCCTCCCCCCCCCCACACACACAGGGTAAAATTTTAGAAAGTGTCTAAATTCCATTTTCAAAAGTGACTTAGGCTCCTAGGTCTCTTAGCACTTTTGGAAAATATTATCCTTAGGTTCTGAACCAGCAAATATTTATGCATGTGCTTAACTTTAAGCATGTGAATAGTCACATTGACAATTAGATCTCCCCTCACTCCTTCCTTTTTCCTATCTAATAATATGGTTATGGTTCCTTCTCACTGGCATGCAATAACCTCCCCAGCTCCCTATTTACCCATAAGCCACTAATAGGCTTTGGCTGTTCCCCATCCTCCCTGCTAACCTTTTCCCTCCTCATTCCTCTGCTGTCCACATCCACCAACTTCTTAAGGAATCTCTTTTTAGGCCCAGTGTTTGTGGCAGCCTCTCTGCTGGTGAATCCAGATCTTCCAGGGTGTGGATTATGTAGACACATTCTGTATGGTCTATTAGGATTTGTAAATGAAAAAAGGAAGGAAAACCATTAAAAAAAAAAAAAAGAAGAAGAACAAGCCATACTGTCAGTAGTCCTAATCTGTTTATATGGTGACTCTTTTTTCTATTTTAGGATATAATCTTTGGCATTTTTCACTCTTTATATCAGCATTCCAATCTGTTTGTCTCTATAAACTGCAAACAGAAACAGAAAATGTTTTTTTGACTCCCACTGCTAAAAAACATAATTCATGAGTAAGGCTGCGAGTCTGTCACGGAGGTCACGGAAGTCCTGGATTCTGTGACTTTCTGGGACCTCCGTGACTTCCGCAGCTGCACCGTCCGCTGCTGGGGTGGCCCCGGGGCCAGGTGCATCGGCTGCTGCTTGGACGGCCCTGGACAGCTGGCCCTAGGGCCACCCGAGCAGCAGCCAGTGCAGCTGGCCCTGGGGCCCGCTGGAGCACCAGCTGTCCTGCCCCAGAGCAGCCCCGGAACCCGTTGGCGCAGCAGGCGGCCAGGGACCGTGAGCTCCTGCCATCAGAGCCCTGGGGCCCCAGGAGCAGCTAAGATTTAGTCATGGGTATTTTTAGTATAAGTCATGGACAGGTCACGGGCCATGAATTGTTGTTTATTGCCCGTGACCTGTCCATGACTTTTACTAAAAATACCCGTGACTAAATCTTAGCCTTATTCATGATAGATTCTTTTAAAGTCTAATTGGATTAATATGGCAATAATATTTTTTTCTTAGTTAAAAATTATCTCAGAGAAAGGTTAGCAAAATTACTACTGAAGATTTATCTGCCTGTTGCTGAGGGAGCCTTTCTGATTACAAAATGCCTTTAATCTCTCTCTTTTAAAACAGATTCTGCAGTTCAGAATCCACTTTAAATCCCAAGAACTCTCTTCCTACTAAATTTTGTAGGGAGAGGAAGAATGTATCATAAATCCCACTGCAAAAGAAAGATATCGATCTGTCTGTCTAATAGCATAGTGACATACTGTGCAATGGCAAGAATTCCTTCTAAACTCTGCTGGCTGAATATTAACCAGATTTAGCATCAATACTGTTACGCTGCTTAGAAGTGAGGATGCTCATATGTGTATCATGTAAAACCATATTATAAGTCCAAAGGGATGACAAGTTACTCAGTGATAGTTAACAACTTTCCATCAGCATCTCAAGGGTTGACATATTAAACAGATCACTGAGTATAGGTCAAGTTTAAATTCTGCCTGTTTAGATGCATGATAAATGAATAAATAAATAAAACAAACAAATTACATAAGCCATTGTTTATTTTCCTCTCTGCAAACCATCTTGCTGAAACAGTCCAGCTGCCATAAAGTCTGTCTTCTGCTATGAGGAAAGCAATGGTTCAGTTTGGAATTTAATATTCAACTGAAAGTCTCAGAAAATAATCTTCTCCACATGGAGCTGAAATGAAGCTCGTGCTCTGGACCACATGTTGGCTGGGTCACTTTAAATTTTAAAATTAACCTTTTTCTATAAATTTAAGCTTTTGCCTCACTCAGAATGAGTGTTTCTTCAAACTGATCTCCTTGAGAATGTCTATTTTTAGCACCATATTTAAAGGTGAACTACATAGCCAAACAAAAGAGGTTTGTGTCCTTTATCATGTATAAAGGTGGCCAAAAAAAAAAAAAAAAGTTTTTACACTAGAAATTGAATTGCAGCTTTTCCAGCCCTGTCTGAGGGGGAAAAGGGGTTGTTGAGATACCCCAAAGTTACTCTGTGATGAGGTCATTTGTGAGATACCAGTGGAATTAAACAACTCAGATTCAGCATCTGCTCCCTCCTCAAATAAGAAATCTAAGTTCAGATTTCAGCCTCAAACTATGATCTAATTGTTCAGATCCTCCAAAGACCGACAGAGCTCTTCGGCACAGGATTTGATCCTGCCGGATGCACTGGCCCATTCTAGCAATGCACTTAACAGTCATGCTGAAGTTTAAGCACATGAATAGTCCAGTTGACCTCAGTGGCACTACTCATGTGCTTAAAGTGAAACACTTACTTTGTAAATCCAAGTGTTTTGCTGGATTGACCCAGAATACACCTTGCAAAACTGAGCCCATAAAGAGGGAAATCAAGGCCTGATATTGCTAATGTAAATAATAGGCACAGAGACAGACAGACAAAGAAACAAATGAGGCCAACTTTATGCATAAGAAAGGAAGAGTGTAGGTCACACAATTTCTTATTCTTTGTTGTTCACTTTTAATGTAAGAATTCTATTTTCTTCATCACTCTTTATATAGAGAACTCCAACAAGGTACAACGTATTCAGAGATAAGGTCTGTTTTTTTTTTAAAAAAAATCATAAATTGAACTGGTGCGACACAAAATGCTGAAAAATGCACAAATGCACTGGGGGCTGGAGGAAGGAACCTGAGAAACAATTAATCTAATATCAGTCTCAGTACTGAAGGTGTTGCTTTTAGCAACAGTAGCTAAAAATATTTCAAATTGTGTGATTTTTAAACTGATGTCTATTACAAGATAAACATTTTTTAAAAATGTAAAAATATAAGATCTCAAATCAGTTATAGATGCGCATGCTGACAAATGCCCATATCCTGCAAATTGCAGGATTGGGGCCTTATACATTACCAATACATTTACATTAGAAAATAGTTAATTATTCCATTCCCCCTTCTCTTGCATTCTCAAATCATGAATTTATGCTCCCATATTATAAATATCTTAAGCAAGAGAAGGATTGGACTCTGAGCTTTTCATGGTGCTATCAACAGTTGCAAGGAAATGTGAGAAATTTATCACAGGATTTGACAAGTATGTGAAGGGCTAAAGGCCCAGTACTGCAAACTGGTGAATGTTTCTATAGGGCAAATAGATCTCCTCTGGATCAGAATTGTACCCTCAATTAAGTGGGCCATCCCACTAAAGTTAGTGAATAAGGATCATTACTTGTTAAGTTCTGACAAGTGCTCCATACTGTAAAAGACTCACATAAAGATAGTTCCTGTTCCAAGAAGCTCATGTAAGTGTTGCAGGCTCAGGTTCACTCTTTCAAAACAGTTTGTGGGTTTTAGGCTTTCTACATACATAAATTATAAATAAGTAAATGGAGATATCCTATCTCCTAGAACTGGAAGGGACCTTGAAAGGTCATTGAGTCCAGCCCCCTGGCTTCACTAGCAGGACCAAGTACTGATTTTACCCCAGATCCCTAAGTGGCCCCCTCAAGGACTGAGCTCACAACCAGGGGTTTAGCAAACCAATGCTCAAACCGCTGAGCTATCCCTCCCCCTGATCTTGGCTGTTCTTAAAAAGCTTTGTAGTTCACTTTTATCATGTAGGTGATTTTCATCCTCAGGATGAATTCATCCATGATGCTAGATCCTGCATTTCTTAAGCACTGAAACTCCAGCAGGCAAGGAATGCTGGATAAGGCCATATTTCTCAAACCTTCTTTCTTTTCCTCCTCCTGTTTCTGGGTTGTCTGGTTTTGATGCTTGTTTGTTTTTCCATGCTGCCCTATTTATTTCTCACTTTCATCTCAATTGATTTTTCTTAAGCTCTTTAAGGCCAACCTCTTTGACAACTGGGGGGGGGGAGGGGGAGGAGAGAGAGGAAATATCTAATGAAAAATAAACCTGCTAGATTGTTCTGTGTCTGAAAGAACACTCTACACAAACTCCAGATCAAGTTTCAAGTGAGACAGAGAATATGCAGATGCCTTCAGAAAACAATGAAAGGCATGAAGGAAAGTCCTTTCTGCCCCTAGAAGGAGTGATCTCATAGTCTCAGAACATATGCAATTGCTTATTCTATGGCATGTAAACACTGGCTGTCAGTCCTATAACTGCAATATCATGGAAGCACAGTATAAAGGCCGTACTATATAACAATAGAACAGTGTTTGTGGACCTGGCTACAAAACACTTGTCCCCTCACCCAGTAACAACAGAATAGTGTGAATGGTACCTTAACCATGTTCCCAAACTGTATTCATAGGAACATAGGAATTTCCTTGCTGGACTGAAAAACTGATCCTAGCTATGGCAATATTGGATGAAATCCTGACCCTGTGGAAGTCAGTAGCAAAACTTCCATTGACTTGAATGGGACAGGATTTCACTCACTGAGTTAGAGGTGTATTTGTGGAACTTCATTGGTTTTAAACAGCACCACTCTATACGCACACAAAATCCATAGCACTGAAGCAGACAGCAAACTTATGAAAGAAAAACCTTAGTGTGCAAGAGTAAATTAGTTAGAAAATCCTACCGCATTAAAATTATAAACATTCTCCAGAGGGTTATCCAATGGGATATGCAGCTCTAGAGTTTAGCCATTTTTTTTAAGATATCCATAAGCAACAACAAAATTCTTATCCCCAATACACTTGAAGTGAAACTATGAAAGGAAAAAATATGAAAAATCTGTCTTTAAAGATCAATTTAATTAAATCCACAAACACTAAAATGTCAATCATAATCTTATGATTATTGCATAGCATAATTACAGGACAGAGTTACGGATATGTGGGTGTTGTCACAGGATAGCTAGCACTTAAATGAAATCAGACCCAGCTCTCCTGTGCCAGTCTGGGTGCTTCCTAGTTTGGTGTAATGAGGAGGGTGGAGCTGCCCCCAGAGTTATAAATAAGAAACAGCAAGGGAGGACGCAGAATCCAGAGAGAGAAGGAGAGAAAATGCAGGAGAGGAGCAGAGGTGGATTGAGAGCTTGGGGCGGGGGCGTGGCGGGGGGATGGGGGGCTCGCAGCAGGGGAGGTAATGCTTCTGACAGAGAGAACAGTGAGAGTTCCCTCTTGGAGCTGGATCAGGCTGCTGACAGCAAAATGCAGTTGCAGGTGCGGGGATCACGTACAAATTTCCCCAGGCCAGAGAGCCATGGCAGGAGAGGACCGAAGGCTGAGGGCAGCAGACGGAGCTGGCTGCTGGCTATCTGAGCCAGAGAGCTGAAGGCTAGGGAACAATGAAGGGGTGAGCCCACTGATGTCTCCAGGTGAAAATTAGAACCATACCTGAGAACAAAAACAGGGAAGCACCCCAGCTAGAGGGGCTGGTGTGAAGAATGGTGAGAATTTCCAGAGCTGTATTTGAGAGGTGAGGTGTGCTGAGACGCAATGGAGCTGTACCACAGAGCCTCAGTATGGTGAGAGATGCTGGAGCTGTACTTGGTGTTTTGATGAACTGCTGGAACTTGAATGATTGAATGTACTTCTTTGGACTGTGCCGAGGAATCCTGTATTATAATTGTGGGACTTTTGTTATGATTTACATGCACAGGGCTGGTTTTTTGTAATATATTAACCATGTAAAGGCTATTCTTACTTGTGTGGAGTTACTGGGGACTTTGAAAAAGAGAAACTGAAGCACAGGGCCACACA
This sequence comes from Chrysemys picta bellii, assembly GCF_011386835.1. NCBI lineage: Eukaryota > Metazoa > Chordata > Testudines > Emydidae > Chrysemys > Chrysemys picta. The sequence goes on along the minus strand of NC_088793.1, from coordinate 99,884,747 downwards.
CAAAGGACACAACCAACCTGCCAAAAGTGCCTTAACTGTGCATTTCTTACCTGTAAATGTTTGGATTTCTTGTAAGTGTAACCAAAACTCTATATTTCCTGGATTTATAATGCTTTATTTTGGGATAATTACAACATCTGTGTAACGTATTTGGTTCTAAGTTACACTGAAACTTAACTTCATTTTAATGTAGATTTTTGTCAGGTATACAAAAAAAGAGATGACAAATGAGAAACTATACAACAAGCTGACAGCACTTCGCTTTCCATATAATTGTCAATATCAAGAAGGAGTGAAATATTTTGCATTTAAGTGCTTTTCTTTAACCCAAATATTGCATAGAATGACTCATGTTATAAGTCACACCATTTAAAGAGGGTGAAAAAAACCCTCTAAAGATGAAAGACACTTACATGATTAAAAGGAAGCATTAACTGTTTAATGGAAATTGAATTGGAATTTCACAGATCCTATAAGTTTCATAGAATGTAAACCATTTCACATCTCAAATGCATGTATCATGAACTGTCTCACAGATGCAGCCCAGCGTACCCCTTGAGGTTTTTCAAATTCTTGCAAACATCCTTATAAACTTGCCAACAGCTGGGAAGATGCTGCTCAAAAACACAGCAGATGTATTAGAAAAACAGAGCATTTTTATGTCATCATGGGACTGAAAAGAATTTTCCTTTACTGCAATTTTAAGCACAGCGCTCCCTCACCATAAAGCTACACCTTATTTGCCAAGATGTCTGAATATTTCTGCCTGCTGGTTCTGACAGAAAATGGGGTTTTAAAACATTAGCTACAGTTCAATAGTTTTAAATAAGGAAGCTCTATTAAAGAGGAGACTCAGAGTGACCACTTTATAAATACAATTTTTTTGCTATTTTTTCATATCAACTGTGAGCTCATTATCCTAGATAGAGGCCCCAATTAGGAAAGCATCCCTATACAGGGTAATACTTAAGCACATGCTTGGCAGGCAGCCCTGTTGCACCTTCCTGCAGCCTAGCTGCGAGATCACACATCCAGTGGCACTGAAGAAATGGGCCTGAGGAGAGAAGCCCAGGTAGGCTCCAGTTTCCTCCAGCTTCTCTTGAAGCTGCCAACATTCCACCCTGTCCCCGCAACACTCATCCTCCCAGCTATCCGCAGAAGCCCCCAAACTCCTTCTACCATATCTTAGCCACAGCTGCCAGGTTTAGTGCAGCTCCATGCCCTACTCCTGCCACTGATTGCAGAAGGGTGTATTGTCCTTAAGCTTTAGGGTGGCAATTGATTTACATATTTGCCAATTATAGAATATAAGGGAGCTGAACAAAACGTGGCAACTACTGTATATTAAGTTAAAGTTCAAGCATATATTTTAATGCTTTCCAGGATCAGGGCCATAATCAGTAAAGTCCTGATCCCACATCAGTTGAAGCCAGTGGCAAAGCTACCATGGACTTCATTGGAGCATTCTGATCCAGAACCAACACAGAACTTAAGAACATGTTTAACTTTACACATGTCAGTAATCTCATTGCACCTTGCAGGACTGAGGGTTTGTCTACATGAACATTCAGTGTGTGGCAAACCAGGGTGTAAATCTAGCCTGCCCATGCCCTAAGTGTCCACCTGGACCTTCTTGACACACGCTTACTGTTACTTATTGCACTTTGATCTACTCCCATTTCAAAGCAAGGTAGATCAAGCGCACTAGCAATTGTTAATGCATATTTGCAAGGTCCATGTGGACAGTTAGTATATGGCAGGCTAATGTGGGATAGATTTACACCCCAGCTTGCCACAAACTAAATGTTCATACAGATAAGCCCTGAGTCTCTAACCCTACATCAGACTCTGCTAGTATGAACCCAGATGCAGGATCAGGGCACAAATGAGTACCAACCTTTCCAAAAAAAAAAAATCAAGAAATTCTCTTTTGAAATCAGTGACATGGTCAATTTAAAAAAAAACAAAACCACATTTTTACCTACTATTATTACAATTATTTAAGATTCCTATAATTGAGCAATATTAGACAAGATAGATATTTTATCTCCTTCTTCATTTCGTTGACTTTGTGTACTTGACAATACTTTTTGTATGACCAGTTTCTCTATTCCCTATGTGATCAGGTAGGCATAGTTGTTTGTATGAGTTTTTCATACAGCAACAGGAGAGAATAAAACTTTTTTTTTTTTTTGGGGGGGGGGGGGAGATATTAAAAGTGCAAAAGTTGGCAGGGGGACTTGGAGGCAAAGGATCTGAAACTTACACATTGGACTAGACTTCTCATAAATGTTGTTCCCTTAAATACTAAACCTTAGACTAAATTTGTTTATATTAGAAGCATTTTGGAACTATTTGTACTGGTTCTAACATCCAGTCATAAAATTTGCAATGGACACAAAAAATGTATTCCTCTTCCAGGAAGAGTTTAAGATAATTGCATGAATCAACACTAGTCTATGGTGCTGCCAACCAAAAGACAAAGGTCATACGCAAGTTTCCAAAAACAGAAGAGCCTAGGTCAAGGGTAGAGACACTTCTACACCTTGCTATTTATCTGCTATATAGAACAAAGGGAGCCAAAAGAACTTGTTTTAAAAGATTATACCTTTTAAAAAAAATCAATTTTCTGAGAGACAAATTCTAGCAATAAAGCATTATTCTTTATAATTACTTTGATTTTATTCACGGCTGCCTAGAGACAGAGTTTCTGCCCATATGCTGTGTGAAACGTTAAGTGCTTGCACTTTTAATGACAAATCCCTCAGTCCTCATCTACCAGAAGAGCCAAATTCTCCTAGATCTTCATCCGACTTCCATTGAAGTCAATAGCAAACCTCACATTGACGTCAAATGGGCAGAGTTGGGGCTTTGGTTTATAGCTTAAGTTCTGTGTCTCTGTTTACCTCGTTTCTTGACTGAGACATGGTCTAATCCTTGTTTATAGCAATACATGCATATTCTAATGGGTGTGTGTATTAAGTTTTCAAAATTGAACAGTGAGGCTGACTGTATGTACAAAATGGTCATCATCCTCTGCTGCATTCAAGCAGTGCTGAAGCCTGTCCTAATATGTGCTGCCTGCTCACAGCCCCCAAGGAGCAGCCAAGGATTGCTGAGATGCTCCAACCAGGCCCGTTTCTGTCAGCCACAGTCCCTATCCCTTAAGCAGGAGAGTGTGCCGTGGTGGCTCTGCACCACTCGTGGATCCCCTATACAGGTGGAATCTTCCTGGGACCAGTTGAACTGGCTTAAGGGCAGCCAGAACTACCACATTGAAGGGCAGGATCTACCCAAAGAGCTAGAATATTTTATTTTGCCTATAAAAGGAAGACAGAAGGGAGAAAGCGTGGGGAACTGAATCTGGAAGATACTACAAACAGTAAATGGGCCTGCCTTCTATCCCCTAGAGGCTGCAGTCAGGAGCAGTTCAGAGGCACTAAGGGTATGTCTATGCTACAATTAGACACCCGCCACTGGCCTGCGCCAGTTCATTCGGGCTAAGGAGCTGTTTTAATTGCAGCATAATGTTTGAGCTGGGACTGGGGCCGGGGCTGTAGGACCCTGAGGGTGTCTGATTGCAGTGTAGACATACTCAATGTCTCCTAGTACATCCTGTCAGACAGAGGGAGCACATCTGCTGCTATGCTTCTTAAAGGGATTCCGCATACTCTCTTGTACTGACAGGAGCCCTGCTGGCTGGTCCATAGGAGCTTGGGGTGATGGCTGTGTCTGTTCCCCACCATTTGGGGTGACTAGCACTCCAGGCAGTCCTAATAGGAAGTAGCTCCTACACCCATAAAAGTGTTGGAATTATAACTGTGGCCAAAATATGTGCAGGAGCAACAAGTCCTAAGGGGTCACAGGTTCACGTTTTCCTTCCTTGCTTACCACTGCAGGCCCCAGTAATAGTCTCTCTCTAAACATTTTTTAATCTTCAGGAACATACAGTAAATCAAAATTCCAACTTATTGCTAGCCCCTCCCCCATCATTTTCCATGGCTTAGGGGCATTTATCAAGACCTTACTATTATATAAGTAGCACCAAAGGTGTGCTTAGTGATTTATAGTTCTAGGCCCTGATTCCACAAAGTGGTCAAGCATGTCCTTAAGTTCCATTTGAGTAAGTACATAGAGCAAAACATGCATTTAACTTTAAACATATGCTTAAATACTCTTCTGTTTAAAAATATTTTTCCATACATTGCAAACAGAAGAGATTAAAGGCCTGAACTGAAAATATTTTTCCATGCATTGCAGAGACCTTATCTTCATCACAATCCATACTCAGTTAGGCCTTGTCTACACTACGAGAGTAGTTCGATTTTACTTGCATCGAATTTTTGTAATCGATATTGCAAAGTCGAACGTGTGTGTCCACACTAAGGACAGTAATTCGACTTTGTGCGTCCACACTAACGGTGATAGCGTCGACATTCGAAGCGGTGCACTGTGGTCAGCTATCCCACAGTTCCCGCAGTCCCCTCTGCCCATTGGAATTCTGGGTGTAGCCGGCAATGCCTTCTGGGTAACAAAATGAGTCGAGGGTGCTTTTGGGAAACTGTCGTCATCCGTCCATCACTCCCGCCCTCCCTCCCTGAAAGCGCCGGCGGGAAAACAGTTCGCGCGCTTTTCCAGTCATTGACAGCGCGGACGCCACTGTACTCCGAGCATGGAGCCCGCTGCGACCATCGCTGCAGTTGTGGCCGCTCTCAACGTCTCGCAGCTTATCATAAAGGTTTCCCTGAGGCAGATGCAGAAAAGTCAGGCAAGGAGGCTACGGCACCGCGGTGATGTCCTGAAGTCTGAGAGTAGCACAGACCTGTCAGAAAGCAGGCGACCCAGCGCCGAGGACATCACAGTGGCAATGGGTCATGTTGATGCCGTGGAACGGCGATTCTGGGCACGGGAGACAAGCACTGAGTGGTGGGACCGCATAGTGCTGCAGGTCTGGGATGAATCCCAGTGGCTGCGAAACTTTCGCATGCGGAAGGGAACTTTCCTGGAACTTTGTGAGTTGCTGTCCCCTGCCCTGAAGCGCAGTGACACCCGGTTGCGAGCTGCACTGAGTGTACAGAAGCGAGTGGCCATAGCCCTGTGGAAGCTTGCAACGCCAGACAGCTACCGGTCAGTCGCGAACCAGTTTGGGGTGGGCAAATCTACCGTGGGGGTTGTTGTGATGCAAGTAGCGAAGGCAATCGTTGATGTACTGCTGCCAAAGGTAGTGACCCTGGGAAACGTGGAGGCGATCATAGATGGCTTCGCAGCGATGGGATTCCCAAACTGCGGTGGGGCCATAGATGGAACTCACATCCCTATCCTGGCACCGGACCACCAGGCCACCCAGTACATTAACCGAAAGGGATACTTTTCCATGGTGCTGCAAGCACTGGTGGACCACAGGGGACGTTTTACCAACATCTACGTGGGATGGCCGGGCAAGGTTCATGACGCTCGTGTTTTCAGGAACTCTGGTCTGTTTAGACGGCTGCAACAAGGTATTTACTTCCCGGACCACAAAATAACTGTTGGGGATGTGGAGATGCCTATAGTCATCCTCGGGGACCCAGCCTACCCGCTAATGCCCTGGCTCATGAAGCCCTATACTGGCGCCCTGGACACTGAAAAAGAACTCTTCAACTACCGGCTGAGCAAGTGCAGAATGGTGGTGGAGTGTGCTTTTGGCCGTCTCAAGGGGAGATGGAGAAGCTTACTGACTCGCTGTGATCTCAGCGAAACCAATATCCCCATTGTTATAGCAGCTTGCTGTGTGCTCCACAATCTCTGTGAGAGCAAGGGGGAGACCTTTCTGGCGGGGTGGGAGGTTGAGGAAAATAGCCTGGCTGGTGATTACTCACAGCCAGACAGCCGGGCGATTAGAAGAGACCAGCGGGAAGCGCTGTGCATCCGGGAGGCTTTGAAAGCAAAGTTCCTGAGTGAGCAGGGTAACCTGTGATTTTATAGTTTGTGTACTGAGAAGCTAAACCTGCCCCCGTTTCTTTACCCAGGTAATGTTGACTATCCTATCCAGTTACATACCCCCTTCACCCCCCCTCCAACACACGTGTCGAAATAAAAATAGTTCTACTTTGTTAAAGCACACCGTTTTCTTTAATACTGTTTTAGCGGGAATTTTTTAAAACTGGGACGCAGACTGTGGTGCGGGGCGGGTCTAGTGTTGTGATGCGAATGCAGCTTCTAAACTCAAGGATTGACAGGCTCCGCTGCGGTGGGATGCTTGTTTCAACGGAGCCTGTCACCCCTCCTGATCGGGACTGTGTGTATGGGAGGTCTATTTGACTTTGTGGCAGGGGGAGGACGGTTACAGATCCCATGCTGTGTGGCTCTGTGATCCTGTCTAAGGACCGGCGCTTAAGATCTGTAACTGCCCTCCCCCGCCACAAAGTCACAGAGCAACCCCCCCCCCCCAACATTACATCAAAACAACCTCCCAGACTAACCGGGGCAACTAGTCACTGCATCACTGCACTGTGTATGTGCCCTGCTGCTGTGCCTGCCCCCGACTATGTACCCTGCCAAAGGAGACTGTCCTGTCCAATTTCCAACCCCCTTTCCCCTCCTCCTCCAAAAGAACATGATTGAAACAGTAGTTAACAGAAACGAATTTTTTATTATCAACTACACATGGCATTGGGAGGTGAAACTTGGACGTGGGCTTGTGTCAGGCGGGAAGGAAAGAACTTTTCAAATTTTGGGAAATGAGAGCCTTCTGCTACTAGAGCTCTCTGCAGGGGTGGAGTGAGAGTTAGCAGGGACTCTGCCGCCTCTCCTTCTTTGCACTTTGGGTGAGGTGGGTATGGGACTTGGTGGCGGGGGAGGGCGGTTAGAGATGGACTGCAGCGGGGCTCTGTCCTCCTGCCTCCGTTCCTGCAGAACATCCACAAGGCGCCGGAGCGTGTCCGTTTGCTCCCTCAGTAGTCCAAGCAGCGTTTGAGTCGCCTGCTGGTCTTCCTGCCGCCACCTCTCCTCCCGATCCATGTTGGCTTGGTGCATTCGGGTCAAGTTCTCCCGCCACTGGGTCTGCTGTGCTGCCTGGGCTTGGGAAGAGGCCATAAACTCAGAGAACATGTCCTCCCGTGTCCTCTTCTTCCTACGCCTAATCCGCGCTAGCCTCTGGGAGTGTGATTCCAGGCTAGGTTGTGAGACAGTCGCAGACGGGGCTGTGGAAATGGGAAAAAGGGAGTGAATTCCTCTGAAAGATAAATGTAGTTGTGAACAAAGAACATAGTCTTTCTCTGTGAACAAGACCATGCACAGCACCTTTCACATGCGCACTCAGCACAAGGTCGAATTCTCGGCCTTCGCATTCTGTGCCTGGGGTCTTGAACAGCACATTTGAGAAGCGAGGCAGCACAACGGAATTTCTGTTGCAGGCAGACATGGTAAGCCGTACACTTGTGGCAGTTTAAAACTTTTATATTACCACTGGCCTCATTTCACATTTAAATCAATGTCAGTCCCTGCTGCCAGCAATCCGGCAAGCGGGAACTCTGCCCCTGTCCCACCCCCTCGCGGCTGTCCCCGGGAATGATCCCTTTCGGCTGCCCCTCTCCCGCCTCCACCGCGTGGCTGCAAACCAGCGGTGACAGTTCTGTAAAGGAACGGGAAAGCAGTCCCAACACTAACATTCCCCTACCTAATTAAAAGCAGGTCACCATGGCCGACATCACCCTGATGAGGATCTCCGAGAGCGACAAAGAGAGAATGCTCCGGGAAAGCCTCCAAAGACCAGGGCCGTATGCCGCCCTGCTGTGCAGAGCAATGATCCCCGAGTACCTGATAATCTCGTGGCGCGGCAACGTGTCGTACTTCGGAGGACCCAATAAGGCCGCTCTCCCCAAGAACCTCATGCAACGGCTTTCAAGTTACCTCCAGGAGAGCTTCATCGAGATGTCCCAGGAGGATTACTGCTCTATCCCCGCACATATAGACCGCATTTTACTGTAGCTGCAGTAGCAGGGAATACACAGTAGAGCGGCTTGTGCAGGACAATCACTGAAAACCGGACATTGCTAGATTTCTTTTCAAAACTTGCACTGCCCCTTACTAAACCGTTAAGCGCCTAGGGCACACTAATCATGAACAACCCATTCTTTTAATTGTTAATATTCCTGTTTTGTTAAAAATAAATGTTTAGATGTTTACAACACTTACTGGCTGATCCTTCACCAGATTCTGTGTCCGGGGTAATGGCTGGGGACGCTTCGTAGGGGATCTCTGTAAGGGTGATGAAGAGATCCTGGCTGTCGGGGAAATCAGCGTTGTGAGAGCTGCCAACTGCCTCGCCCTCCTCATCTCCTTCCTCATCTTCCCCGTCCCCTAACATGTCTGAGGAACCGGCCGTGGACAGTATCCCATCCTCAGAGTCCACGGTCACTGGTGGGGTAGTGGTGGCGGCAGCACCGAGGATGGAATGCAGTGCCTCGTAGAAACGGGATGTCTGGGGATGGGATCCGGAGCGTCCGTTTGCCTCTTTGGTCTTCTGGTAGCCTTGTCTCAGCTCCTTGATTTTCACGCGGCACTGCGTTGCATCCCGGCTGTATCCTCTCTCTGCCATGTCTTTAGAGATCTTCTCGTAGATCTTTGCATTCCTTCTTTTGGATCGCAGCTCGGAAAGCACGGACTCATCGCCCCACACAGCGATGAGATCCAAGACTTCACGATCAGTCCATGCTGGGGCTCTCTTTCTATTCACAGACTGCATGGCCATCACTGCTGGAGAGCTCTGCATCGTTGCCAGTGCTGCTGTGCTCGCCACGATGTCCAGACAGGAAATGAGATTCAAACTGGCCAGACAGGAAAAGGAATTCAAATTCAAATTTTCCCGGGGCTTTTCCTGTGTGGCTGGTCAGAGCATCCGAGCTCGCACTGCTGTCCAGAGCGTCAACAGAGTGGTGCACTGTGGGATAGCTCCCGGAGCTATTAGCGTCGATTTCCATCCACACCTAGCCTAATTCGACATGGCCATGTCGAATTTAGCGCTACTCCCCTCGTCGGGGAGGAGTACAGAAGTCGAATTAAAGAGACCTCTATGTCGAACTAAATAGCATCGCAGTGTGGACGGGTGCAGGGTTAATTCGATTTAACGGCGCTAACTTCGACATAAACGCCTAGTGTAGACCAGGCCTTAGAGCTGTGTACTCCAGCTCTAGACTAGGTCTTCCATACACAACAGCTACAGAGACATGATGGAAGTATTTTTAATTGTCTCTGCAATAAGAAAGATTTATTGAATGTTTAGGATTACTTCATGCCTTTTTATTTATATAGCTTTTCTTCTGCACAAAGGTTAGTGTTTGTGACATATAAATCAGATCCCTCTATGTTGGTAATTAAGGCATCATAACTGATTTATTATTCTCAATAACTTCTAAAAATTCAGGATAAGTGATCACAAATGAAGAATGGAAAACCACTTAGACAAAAGCGTTACAAATCTTTGAATGTTGTTTATCAACATCTGAAGATTAATTCAAATCTAGAACATCTGCAACCCACTTGGCATAAAATCCACTGCTTAATTACAGGCCATATATGGCTGAACATCTGCTGAGAGTGGGAAAAAAAATAACTAACCAAATAAGAAACTATATATATACACTGTTTTCAAACCCTCCCTATAATAAAGATTTGAATAACAGCTAAGATGTTAATAGAGAGCTGAAGTTTGCATCTGTTGTGGGAAAAAAAAAAAAAAAAAGACACCACCAACACAACATAATCATAAGTGAGAGAAGGTGATGTACCACCCACATCACCTGATGAACAATTTTATTACTATTCTTTATCAAATAGTTGCAATTATTCTTTAACATCAGCAATACTTTGTTATTTAGGACTAAATTCTGATATCTTTATTCATCACACTGAATATGACCTTGCTCCATAAGAAGGTCTATTGTTATCAAAGAGCTACTTAATGTAAGAGTATCAGACAGGTTTTTAGGACACAATTCTGCCACCTTACAAATCGTGAGTAGTACTTTGCTCATGTGATTTCTCCATCCCTCCCCATGCATTTCAATGGAATTGCTCACATTGAGTAAAGTCCTGTTTATTGTGAGTAAGGGAGACACTATGGTGGTAATTATTTTGCAGATGTGGCTAAAAATGTTGATTGATTCTAACTAAAAATATGGTATATGCATTCTAATACACACCTAGGAATTATGACAACTTTATTATTTATATAGGGCCATAAGTGTACATGTTACTACATTATGGCATAAAATATCCACAGATGACCTGATCCTGAACATCTCTATTCACAGGAATAGTTTTTCTTCTTTATGCTAAAGTCTCTTCCCTGCAGCTTTGAATTTAAATTGTTAAAATCTAAAAAAAAAAAAAATGCTTAAAAATGAACAGATATTTATCAAAATTATAAAAAAAAAAAAAAATTGAGTTTTGCCAATTCTAAATAGCTGATATAAGTATTGTTGTGGCAAGGTCTTAACCAAAGGACTGCTGCAGTCCATATATTATTTGGTATCGTATTTACATAAATACTATTTCTAAAATTCCAAAATTAAAGTCAGTGTCTTTTGACTGCAGAGACTAGTAACTCTAGTTACTAGTAACTAGTAGACTGGTTATGAAAATCAGTCATTTTTTGGCAATGCTTATACTCTGCCTCCTGATATTTTTCAAAAATACTTTTTCCAGAGATTTCTTCCTCCTTCATGTATTATCCTGCACTATATTATATTTTCTGCTTTGCTCTCATGGGAATCCTAAGGACCAATTCAACCAATAAGAAGCCCTGGTAGAATGGCTGCAATGGAGCTGTATTGCCAGAAAGATATAGTAGGGCCCATCCTCTCTAAATCCCACAGAGATCCATTAAGTTTGGTAGTGGGTCGAGGGCAGGGTGGATAAAAATAATGATTTAAAAAAAATGATTTTTTTTTTATTTAAATCAGATTTTTTGATAGATAATTTCTTTTATCTAAAGATCATTTTATTAAGATACTGTATCTTTGAGCTATAATGTATCTCATCATGGAATACGGATTATAAATTTTAATTCTATAGTATGAGACAATATAGTCATGTAATGTTTAAGAAAAGTTTTGTAAATGAGTTCCAATAGTTCATGGATTAGAGACCCCAATCTTATGGGGTTCCAGGGGCTTCTGTATAGATTTAGGTTATCTTTCTATCTACGCAATGGGACTCAGTGCTCAGTCTAGAAGATACCATCAGAGATGCTTAGTTTTGCAGTTCTCAAACTGTGGATTTGTCTCTCCATAGATAACATGCTTCTTAACAGCAAAAATGTTTTACATAATACAATACAATACAAAGAGGTGAGAAATAACAGACCTCAACCCTATTGTCCCCCTGCAAAATTGTGTACACAGAGTCAATCCCTTACCTCTCTCTAAAAGTGCAAAGTTTCAAAAAGTTCAATGAATAGAAGATTGTTGGGGGCAGAATAGAACTGGACAAGAAGAAGTCTGGAGATAAATGTGAGACGGGAGGAACAGGCAGTAGAAACAAAAGTGAAACTGTTTGAGCAGCATATTCCAGAAGTCTTGAGGTCTTTCTGAGTGTAGCCTTCATTGATTTGAGATCTACCATTCCATTCTCTCACTAGAAGGGAAAACCTAAAATGGCAGCAGGGCCGTAAAAGAGACCCAGTTTAGGAATATTTTAATGAAGTTCCTCTACCTGTGGGTAACACAGGAATGTGTGCAAAATGCAAACAGTGCAACAAAGAAATGCAAGGCATGATTGCCCAAATGAAACAACATCATGAGAAGTTTCCCTTCTCAGGAGGAAGCTACGTTGAAGATTATGAAAGGAACATGTCTGAACATGCAGGATCTTCAGGTTGGTAAACTTTTTTATTTCATACTTCTTAAGGACTGCCAGTCTTCCTTCTGGACTATTCTTGAATTCTCATGTTTGAGCAAAAAATATAGTTGTTACTCTATGGTACTATCATTTTAGATGCAGTTTTGATAAAAAAATAAATAGCTGGAATAGGCAGATCTTCCTTTTACAATTTCACTTTTAAAGTAGTACTGAGTGTCAGTGAATGCAAAGAGTAATACTAAATGAGCAGTATGGTAATAATAATTAAATAACTGCATTGACTGATTTTGTTTAGGAGAATCCATCCTCAACATACAGGATTCTGAAGACTATCCACCTTCAAGATCACTATCATTTTCTATAGTTTCAGAGTTATCTGCCAAGGATAGCATTTCAGTCACATCATGTATGTCACATAGCCACAGTATATCACCTGTAGCAAAAAGAGAAGAAAAAAAAATCTCCATCATCCAGAAACAGCCATAGAGAAGTTTGTGATAAGAACCAGCAGATTACAAAAAGAGGTAATTGATGAAAAAATTGCCCCGTTTGTTTATTCAACAGACTCTCCTTTCCATATGATTGAGAACCCATACTTCATTAACACGGTTCAGTCATTAAGACCAGGATACAGTCCACCCAACAGAGCAGATGTCGCAGGCAAATTGCTAGATAAAGTGTATGAAAGAGAAATTGAGCAGTGTGCAAAAGGTCTAGAGGGTGAAATTGTTAACCTGCATGGTTGTGACAACAGAAGAAGGGAATGTCTTCCTTACAGAAACAATTGATACATCAGGAAATTCCCACACAGCAGAATACTTACAAGAAATACCAGTACTTACTAACTGCAAAAAAAAATTCAAATGTCTAGTACACAGCTTGGTCACAGACAATGCTGCAAATGTATCCAAAATGAGAAGAAATTTAGAAGAGAGTCCCAAGCTAATAACATACGGTTACAGTGCTCATTTGATACAGCTCCTAGCCAAAGACTTCAGTGTTCCAAAATTAAAGGCAAATGTTGTTGAAATTGTAAAATACTTCCGTAACAACCACTTTGCAGCAGCTGCTCTGAAAAAAGTGGGAGGAACCAAGCTAACTCTCCCACAAGACAGGTGATGGAACTCAGTAGTGGACTGTTTTGAGCACTATATCAAGAACTGGCCTAATCTGATGACAGTTTGTGAACAAAAATCATGAAAAAATAGATGGCACTATCACAGCCAAAGTTCTCAACATTGGGCTTAAAAGAAAGTTGAAGACACGTGGAGTATCCTGAAGCCTATTTCTGTAGCCTTGAACAAAACGCAGGGAAATAGCTGTTTTATTGCTGACACTGTTGAAATTTGGAAGGAACTGAGAACTTAAAAAGAGAAACATGCAATGACAGAGTTAAATTACAAACATTAAAAAAACAAATGGGACAAGCACCATTTCCAGCTCATTTTCTTGCAAATATTCTCAATACTCGGTACCAGGGTCAAACCTTAACTGCTGAAGAAGAGGAGTTGGCTATGAAATGGACATCTAGCAATCATCCCTCCATAATGCCAAGTATAATAAACTTCAGAGCTAAGGCTGAACCATTCATGAAATATATGTTTGCTGATGATGTTTTAAAGAAAATCACACCAATGAACTGGTGAAAGTCACTTACGCTCTTGGATTCAGAGACTGTTGAAGTGATAATCTCACTTTTAACAGCAGAAGCTTCTTCTGCCAGCGTAGAAAGAATATTTTCTTCCTTTGGACTAATTCATTCCAAACTGAGAAATCGTTTGGGACCTGAAAAAGCAGAAAAGCTTGTTTTTCTTTTCCAGATTATGAACAAACAGGAAAATGAAGGTGAAGATGACTGAGTTAGCTAAAGAAGCCAATATTTTAAGATTCTCTATGTTAGCCAGGTCAACATAGTCGATTAAATTTAAAAAAATTTTTTTTAACTATTTTAGCTAAAAACAATTTTAACAAAACACAAACTGATTTTAAAAATCTTGAATATTTAACTAAATTCAAAAATTCATATGCTTGTTTTGTTAAGTTATATGTTTGATGTTGAAGAAAAAAATCTAGAATACATAACGATGTTGTTTTAGTTAAATAAAACAATTTAAATGTCTGATGTTCTCCTCCTAATACAGCATGGCAAGAAAATCCTCCAAATATTAATGATTAACCTGTTGAATTGGAGATAGTTCACCTCCCAGTGACTTCATAAATATCTGCTTCTATTACCTTTTGTAAATGAAATAACCAATCATTCATTTTCTGATATAGTTGTAAAACTAATCTGAAAAATTTTCAAAATAAATCACTATTTAAAAATGTGTAGTGTGTACCTTATAAAAATGAAACCTACATCTAATCTCTGAGCTGTGAGGACTATGTATTAAAGTTATAACAACCAACAAGAATGCACTTTTATGTAGATATCCATGATTAAATCGAGTCTTCCTGATAAGTGATTTAAATCAAATTCACCCTGTGGAAGAATTCTTCCATTGATATAGCACTGTCTACACCAGGGGTCAGGTCGATATAACTGCATCTCTTGGGGGTGTGGGCTTTTCATATCCCTGAGAGATGCAACTATGCCAACCTAAGTTTCCCAGGTAGACCAGCCCTCTGACTCCTGCTCTCCCTGGATAGTAGAAGAGAAGTTACAGTTGCAATCCCTACTAAATTCCCTTTGTCAAAGGAGGGTTGATAATTGGCCACCTACTTTAAAACATGCAATAATCCAACCAATGCTAAAGAAACCATTGCTCTGCTCTGTCTAACCTCCCTTTGCTAAGCAAAAAGCTAACAAATATCTTGTACCACATGTCAGATGCCAGTACTCTAAATCCTTCTCAGTCAGGCGTCAAGCCCAGGTATGTGATAGCGACAGACACCACAGATTGCTTTAAGAGAAGGATAGTCATATTGTTCTGTTGGACCTCTCTGCAGTATTGATAATTTCTACCCCGTCCCACTTGCAAGAGGCTGCAGAGCTGAACAGAAATGTCCTAAAATGTCTTTAGTGCTTCCTTCTTGTCAGACAGAATCCAGACTGTTGTTACAGACCGTTCCTCTACCTCCAGTGCTCTCATTGCAAGAGTCCCAAATGGCTGAATCTTCTTCCTGTATTACCACACGTCTAGAGAGAGCTGGGTGAGACATACAACCATGAACTCCTGTGACAGCTCTGTTCCACAGAAACCATGAATCTGTCGACTAACAGTTGAACCCTTATGAGCGCAGGAGTCAGAACTTTCATGTATATTAAACCTAGACTGTGGAATTCGCTACCAGATGAGATAAGAATGACAACTGACCCTTCTCCATTCAGAATTAAATGCACACCTCATCTCTCTTACTGTGCTCTCTCTCAACAAAGTTTACCTATTCCCTCACACACATTCATTTTTTTAAAATCTACTCAAGCTATTTCTCCTGTAGACTGTAAAGCAAGAAAGAGAAACATTATTTCTATTTTAAAATATTTTGGAAGCACTAAGATAATACAGTAATGGGGTCAAATAAATAGACATTCAGAATATGAAATCTCAGTCTGATGCATGAAAATTTTTACCAACAGCTGGAATGCAAAACTCTACATAGAAAATGTCTATAGCCATTATGTCTTGCTTGTCGCACCTTGTAGGCTGTGAACTGTTTCCAAGCTCTATGCTAATACTATTTTTGGAATACATCTTCAAAAGATTTAAATTTTAAATGAATGTTGTACTTGAAAGTACAATATATCTGCAGAGCGGCATTCCCAACTTAATTTAGACAAGCCTTAGCACCTATTTGGTGGAATTCATTGTATTCCATTCACTTCATTGAGCATGTGCAATCTTCATTCTATTCAGGGAACTGCATATTGGAGAATAGCTTTCTATCTTCAGCAGCAACCTCTCTATCATCTGTTTATCAATACAGCTGGAGGTACTTGCTCAAAATAAACATTTAGGCCATCATGTTCATCTAAATAATGAGCTTACTTTAAAATGTATAATGTAATAGTCTGGATGGAAGTTAAATTCCTCTAGAGAAAAAGCACATTTTTAGCTGGAAACACATGCCTGATCAGTAAAAAAAAAAAAAATCATAATTTTTAAGGCCAGAAGGGACCATTGTAGTCTGATCTAGTGCATAACACAGGCCATAGAATTTCATCAATAATTCCTGCATTGAGACAACTTCTGGTTGAGTACAGCATATCTTTTAGGAAGACATGAAATCTTGAATTAAAAATGTCAAGTGAAGGAGACCCCACAAAACCCCTTGGTAAATTGTTTCAATGGCTAATTACCTTCACTGTTAAAAATGTGTGCCTTATTTCCATCTTAAATTTTATTCTAGCTTCAGCTTCCAGCCACCGGATCTTCCTACGATTTCATCCACTAGATTAAAGTGCCTTCTGCTATCAGATTATATTCAGGCTCCAACATTCTCAGAACTCCTTTTGATCAAAGAATATAATACAGTAACTCCTTACTTAACGTTGTAGTTATGTTCCTGAAAAATGCAACTTTAAAGTGAAATGATGTTAATCGAATCCAATTTTCCCATAAGATTTCATGTAAATGCGAGGGGTTAGGTTCCAAGGAAATTTTTTGGGGGCAGACAAAAGGCATTATATACTGTACAGTACTGTACTGTGGTTGGGAAGTGCCCATGGCTTACCCCACACAGGCACAGCCTGCTGCAGGCAAGGACGCCAGGAAGTGCCTTCGCAGCAGCAGCGGCGGCGGCTTCCCCAGAGAAGAACAGGTGCCGACATTGCCAGGGGATGCTCCAGGCCCACCTCTTCCCAACCCCACTCCACCTCCTCTCCAGAGCATGCCACATCCCCGCTCCTTCCCTGCTCTGCCAAAGATCTCAAAGAACCTTATAAAAGTTAATGAATGTGAAGCATCACATGGGGTAGGTAAATATTATGCCATTGTTTGCTGCTAGGGAAACTAAGGCATAAAGAGACTTCCAAAAATCACACAAGAATTCTGTGGCAGAGCCAGAAACACAACCCAAGCTCCCACTCCTGTGCTTTTACTTCAAGATTGTTTATGCTTTGAAGACAGAATTCCAAAGTACTGTAGTACATGGATTAAGCATTACAATCTGCATTACAAACACCTCAAAAACGCATTGCAAATTTACTGTTAATATTCTAACTAGTCCAGAACAAGAACAAGCCAGCCTACACACTGTCTCATAAATGACTGACCATTGTTAACACACTTCCTACAATGACACTAAGTCTAATGAATCACAAAAATTAAAATTCATTTTTGCAAAATGCTTCTGAAATAAATGTAGTCAAACTTTACTAATTCTGGGTCACTAAGAACGAAAATGATGCTTAAAATCATTGATTGGCTCTAGTTTTCAAGATACGCTATTGGGTCAGTATATACAACCCTTGACTTGGGAATGGCAGAGGATAAGTGAATTATAAAGGGAAGGGATCTCAATTTAAACCAGAAATGACTAAAATACATCTCTGACTGGATCTATGAATAAATCTATGACTGAGTTTGGATAGTACTTGCTTTTTAGGCAAAACAATGAATGATGCAATCTGAAGCTGGTATTGTATCATACATGATATGAATTGCATCATGTTATTCCTAGAAGTCATGGATGATGCAATCATAACAAAGCTTACATCACTCTGCTGAACAAACTGCCCTATATCAGCTCTAGAAATCATACAGTGTCGTGCTCTCTTATTTGTCAGTGTTTGATTTTGCAAAGGGACACATTTCTGTTTAGCCAAAGTGAGCAGAGATGCCTCGTACTTGTGTGAACAGTGCAGATACCTTCTGCTATGTTTGTGGTGAAGTGACTTTTGCATCACAAAAGCGCAGTATAACCAATGTGGTTAAGAAAGCCTATCACCTTTATTTTGGCTGCAAAATTGGAGATCAGGACAAGAGGTGAGCCCCACACATATGCTGCAACACTTGTGCAACAAATCTTCGCCAGTGGTTGAACAGGAAAAGGAAATCTATGCCTTTTGCAGTGCCAATGATTTGGAGGAGCCAACAGATCATATCAGCAATTGTTACTTCTGCATGGTGCCTCCAGTTGGGAAAGGTGTGTCAAAGAAGAAAAAGTGGACTGTGCATTATCCAAACATTCCATCAGCTATATGCCCAGTACCCCACGGAGAAGGACTGCCGGTTCCTGATGCACCAGAATCATTCTCACTTGAGTCAGACGAGGAAGAAGAAGAGGATGAAACTTCTGGTCCTGAACCATCAATGTCACAGGACCCACATTTTCTCCCATCCTCCTCCTCTGAACTACACCTCCTAACACAAGGTGAACTGAATGACCTTGTCAGGGATCTGGAACTACCCAAGAGTAAGGCAGAGCTATTCGGTTCCAGACTACAGCAGTGGAATCTCCTGGCAGGTGATGTTAGGGTTTTCATGTTCCGTGACTGTCAAAAGGATCTTGTCCCATTCTTCTTCATGGAAGGTGATCTTGTAGCCTGCAACATCATCGATGGTGTGATGGCAGCCCTCAACATCATTCACGATCCAGATGAGTGGATTGATTGATTCATCGAAGACGAGTCTTAAAGCTGTTTTACTGCATAATGGCAATGTTTTGCCATCAATTCCAGTTGGTCATGCAGTCCATATGAAGGAAACCTATGACAACATGAAACAACTTTTGAGGTGCATAAACTATGACCAACATCAGTGGCAGCTTTGTGGCAATTTGAAGGTTGTTGCTCTCTTGCTTGGTCTGCAGACTGGATACACAAAGTACTGCTGTTTTCTCTGCAAATGGGATAGTCGTGCAAGAGATTCCCACTACATCAAGAAAGATTGGCCACTCCGACAGTCACTGGAGCTTGGGAGGAAAAGTGTTCAGCATCCACCACTTGTTGAATCAAGGAAGATTTTGTTACCACCCTTACACATCAAACTGGGTCTGATGAAGAACTTTGTCAAGGCCATTGACAAAACACAAGCAGCTTTCAAGTACCTCCGTGGAAAATTTCCAAGGTTAAGTGAAGCTAAGATAAAGGAAGGTGTCTTTGTTGGTCCTCAGATTCGAGAACTTCTTCGAGATGATGCATTTGACCATGCACTGCGTGGCAAGGAAAAGACGGCATGGAAAGCCTTCCAGTTAGTGGCAATAAATTTTCTCGGAAACAACAAGGCAGACAACTACAGGTTGTTGGTGGAAAACCTCCTCAAGGCATACAAAAGCCTTGGTTTTAACATGTCACTAAAGATACATTTTTTGCACTCTCATCTAGATTTTTTTCCACCGAACTGCGGAGCAGTGAGCGACGAGCATGGCGAGCGATTTCACCAGGACATTGCAACAATGGAGAAACGCTATCACGGCAAATGGAGCCCATCAATGCTCGCAGATTATTGCTGGACAGTGACAGGAGATGCTCCATTTAATGAATACAAGAGACAAGCCAAGAAGCGCCGAGTAGACACTGAATAGGACTAAACTATGTACATAATAGTTTGTTGCCTTTTGTTTCATAATAAATTTTATTTATATAACCCTTTTGCTGATTTTTAAAGTGTTACATAAACAGGACAGGTGAAATATCATGTAAAGCAACCATAAACACATGAAAAGACCTAGGTTTACAATTTATGATTAAAACTCTACTATCTACACAATATACATAGACATAAAATGTAAAAACTTAAATATCTTAGAAACAGTGGTCAGTTATTTTAATTGTCATATTTGAATTCAGCACATCAAAATACATAATAAATAGCACATTTTATCTCTGAAGCAGACGACTTCTCAAAAATTGTAGACCAGTGTTATTAGAACTCCCACCTATGGAGAAGGTGTTAGGGACCTCAGAATGCCAGTTCAGTGCTCACTGGAATAAAGTCAAGGGGAGCTTGCATACTTAGTACTGTCTTTTGACATCCTAACATAGGAGGAAATTCTTTTCTGAAACATTAAATGTTTAAGTCAAGGGAGAAATTTAATAGCTCAATTTTGAAGAAAGCCTATCAGCCAGGCAGGCCTGATTGGGCTCAGGAGCAGAAAATGTCATGCCTACATACTCCCAGATTACTTGCAGGGATTCCTTCCTTGCCCTAAACAGAGGAGACTGCAGAACCAGTAGAAGGAAAAGAGAAGCGTCCAGGTTAAGGGTTTGTAGAGCACAAATCTGGAACTCATTTATATTAGCTCTCCTCCTCGAGAAGCTCCCCACCTCAGAGCTTCAGGAGGTGGGGGCTGTTGGGAAATTTTTTGCATGGTGAGTGCTTTGGTGCATAGTCAGCTTGCTGTAGAGTCAGCAAAGCCTTTTTGGGTTTGTTGGACTCAGAAAGCCACTCCTATTTTCGGCTGAATCATACGTAAAGGTTATTTTTTTAAATAAATAGTTACCTTGGACTGGAAGGAACAGGTTTCCCCTCTGAATTTACTCCCATGAAGGGTAGAATTCCATAAATAGGGACACTGAATTGCTGTTCTACATCTTGATTAACAAAACAAAAAACAAAAACACTGCTAATTTAAGTTTTAAACTAACAATCAAAGATTCTAACTGATGGCTGAGCTCCGTCCTTAACTCATTGTTGTAGCCTTGTATATTACTATAAATATAAATAATATCGCCAGGGAAACAAGAAAAAACCCTTCTTACTCTCAAAGTAGATTCCAGTTGGAATGCTAGATGTATCATGTACAACTTATTTTACAAACACTTTAAAATCCAAATTATATATTTTGGGACTTTTAAATACAGATAATAGGATGAGATAAATTAGAATGGCTCCTTTGGATAAATTACATTCCAATAGGCATTTTGGGTCTTTTAGAACTGAATTTTTTCTAACTGAAATTCATTGCCATGGCTCTGAACTAAATCTTTTTTAGTCCTTTGAGAGCCTATTTGCCTTGTTTATGTACTAAGGGCCTGATGCCCTAAAAAAAAAAAAATCAGATTTTTTTTAGGGCTTTTAATTGTTGGGGGGGCCAGGTACATGCCAGAGGGTGGCATATGCTGGCTCCATAACTAGCCAACATATAGGGTGAAATCCTGACCCTACTGAAGTCAATGAGCGTTTAGATTTTGACTTCAGTGGGGCCAGGATTTCACCCACAGTATTTTAAAGAATGTTCAGCAAACCAGAAGCCATAACTCTTCAAGTAAGTAACTGAAGATTGTACCAA
Organism: Chrysemys picta bellii; assembly: GCF_011386835.1. Taxonomy (NCBI): domain Eukaryota; kingdom Metazoa; phylum Chordata; order Testudines; family Emydidae; genus Chrysemys; species Chrysemys picta. The sequence continues at coordinate 99,863,732 of NC_088793.1, read as the reverse complement.
GGAAGAGTAAGCTCCCATATCCAATATACCTCCTTATTCTGAGTCAACAGGGCATGATCCTCGACTCTCTTAAACCAGTTTCATGATGTTCAGAGTAACTCCTTTGAAATTAATGCAGTTGCATCAGCGTAAAACTGATATAATGCAAATAGAAAATCAGAGCCCTTATGTCTCTCCTGAACCACTGGGGGTTACACAGCCTTAGGAGTTACTTTGAAAGGCTCCAATTCACAAACTGAGGATATGTCTTCACTACCGGCCAGATCAGCGGGCAGCGATCGATCCAGCAGGGATCGATTTATTGCATCTAGACTAGATGCAATAAATCAATCCCCGAGCGCTCTCCCGTCGACTCCTGTACTCAAGGTCGGCAAGAGGCACAGGCAGAGTTGACAGGGGAGCGGCGGCAGTCGACTCACCGTAGAGAAGACACCACAGTAAGTTGATCTAAGTACGTCGACTTCAGCTACGTTATTCACATAGTTGAAGTTGCGTAACTTAGATCGATTTCCCCTCCCCCCAGTGTAGACCAGGCCTAAATGAGTCACACAGTGACCCAGCATTGAGCTGCTGGCTGCTCACTTGGCTAACAGCAGAAGCACTTGGCTAGTCTGGGTGGCACCAGCACCACTCCTACCCCCTTCAGCTACATCTAAGACCATAGACACCACAGTGAAAAGGAGGCTGTGTCCACACTGTGGTGTGTAGTTACACTTGATAGTGAAAGGGTCTGGCAGGGGGAGGCAATGGGATAAGTCTCAGCAATAGGGAGCTGCCATAGCCTTTCCCTGCTGCTGGAATCTATACCCACAGAGAGGAAACAAAGGGACACTACTACACTGTTACAAATAGTGTAAACAGGAGGTGCTGCTTGGGCATGTAGAGAGCCAAGATATATGCCCCAGGGTTTGGCTGTTTCTTTATTCTACTCATCTCAGCAGTGCCTCACCATCTATGCTGCTATTCATACCCACATTAGGGAATCATGTGGTGTACGTGCTCTACAGACTGCTGAAAGGTGTGTGCAGTGTAGACGTACCTTTAGGGAATACAGACTTTGATGCAGGAGCAGTGAAATAAAGAGATGAGATGAAATGGAGACAAAGGAGTGTGGGGGGGGGGGGGGAAGGATGAAGTACAGAAACAGGACTTCTTGGGGGCATCTAGAGAGAAGGGGATTTTATGGGGGTCACAGAAGATCAGTGGGGTTAAAATTAAGTGGGGTTAGAATTTTCTGGTGGCAGAAGAAAGGAAACCTCAGAAGAGAAAACAAAGAACTTGACACCAAAAGACCCTAGAAATGGAGTGGGCCCACCATTTGATATCAAATACACTAGAGATGGGGTAGTAGGCCACCTACACAAACTTCTTCCCCACAAGCCCATATGGTAGTGGGGGAGAGGGGAGAAACAAGGAACTGTTTGAGGGAAGTAATAGTTTCTTGAGTGCAAGGCCTTAAGAAGACCTTAACAGATTCAGATAAACATTCAGACCCTTGAATAGAAGGCTGGATATGTGGCTATGATTTCTTTTATCGTAACTTGTGAACGTTTGTCCTAAGAAGCAGGGAGAATGGATTCCCACCCTGTTCTCCGTTCATTTTACTGTATGTGCAGAGTGGGGAAGAGTTGTTGCAATATAAAAATGTGGCATCTGTTTTAATAAAAACAAAACCTAGCCTGAGAATGAGCAATAAAAAATAATGTTTAGCAAATAAAATATACTCTACTGAAATGTAGAACAGTAAACAAAATATGAAGTGATAAATATAAGCCATCCATCCCCTTTAGTATGATCAATCTACTAAAAAGTCACGACAATGCACCCTGTCATCTCTCATTTTCTTGGGTGACAAACCCCAGGCTGGAGTTTTTGGCTTGTTTTCAGCTTTCTGCAGTGACTCAAGGTATGTGTTTTAAATATAGTTTTACCTCCATGATTGATAGTTCTCTTGAAGATCCACATAAAGCAAGTAATGCTTAACAACGTTCGTCCTTTGACTTTTGCCCACAGACATAAGCTTGTTTAATCTGCCCTCATGGCTTTGTGCTCTAGATATGTGAAAATGGTACATTTCTTTTTCTAATTTAATTTTATTTATTTACTTTTGCTGCTTTGGGGAGTTTTCTGCTGCCAAAATTATGATTTTCTATTGAAATCCAACTGGATCCCAACACATTTGGAAGAGTGCAAAGCAGGTTATAAAGACATTATATTATTTCACACTCACCACATGGATTCTCTTGTCTGGAAGCTGGTCACCTACCAGGGCTGGTTTAAGGTCTTATGTACACTACAAAGTTTCATCGGCAAAAGCTGCTTTTTGTAAAACTACTTTTGGTGACAAAATTCTGCTGTTTTGCTGACAAAATAAAATCACCTCAACGAGAGGCATAAAGCTTTTTGCAGCAAAGTTAAAGTGACAAAACGTCAATGTAGACACTGCTGTTTGTTTTGTCGACAGAACTGGCTTCCACCAATATCCTACCATGCCTGCCCTGACTGCTCTGCTCACTGTTTTGAACTCAGCTGCCCTGCAGGCATGCACCCCTCCGCTTTCAAAGCTAGGGAAGTATCCGACATCTGAGCAAGCCGAATGCACCTGTTCTGCCCTGCACTAGGAACACAGCGGCTGAGAGACTGCTGCTGCAGGAAACGGGGGAGGGAGGATTGGGGAGCAGGGAACTGCTGTCCTACTTTGACATTCCTCAGCAGGGAGAGCTCACAGAGCTGCTCGGGATACGGCTCCTAGCAACTGAGGAGGATGTGGGAGAACTTGGAGGGAATCACAGAACCATAGGCAGGCAGAGCAGGCTGCTTCGGGAGAGACTGCTGTGGCGAGCAGAGCCAGGAGCTGTCGTGGAGGGAGGGGGTCCCCCTCCCCCACCTCAGGATAGGTCAGTCAGCCTGCTGTCTCCCCTACCCCAGACACACCACTCTCCTCTCCCTCACCCCCACACTGCAGTTGAAAAAGTGGTTGACAATCTACTAGGACGCCCCTTGATAGATGGAAATGAGAAACCTGCATCATGTGACACTGTACCTGCCCCATAAGGTGTTGCAAACCCTTCCCAAATCACCCTGCGGCCAGTTGCACATTGGGATAGCTACCCACAGTGCACTGCTCTTTGTATTGATGCAAGAGCTGTTAGTGTGGATGCACTCTGCCAACACAAGGAGCTAGTGTGGACATGCAACAGCGGTTTTAATTAAAGCAGCATAACTTTTGCCGACAAAACTTTGTAGTGTAGACAAGGCCTAAGGTACGATGGGCATCTCCCTAAAGCCCCAACTATCAGAGCCATGTGATATCAGACTCTAAGCTTTCAGTGAAAAAAAATTATGTTTATTAACCTGAAGGTTGCAAAGAAAAGCTTAAAAACAGGAACCCAGCATAACCAATGCAGAGATGGTTGCGTGAAAATGTAGACAGCAACCACAATGGAAAATGCCTGGCTGCACACACCACTAGAGCAGGCCAGGGACAGATCTGGGGGGGGCCCTCTGCTGCTGTTCTGCAAGGGCTCTGCTGCCACTGCTAAGTAGTAGTAGGAGGGTCATCACTGCCATTTCATCTTCTGCTGGGCATTGCCTAAAACTGGCCCTGTCAACCACTTAACTTCCTCACCGACTGCAACAGATTACTGGCAGTATGGGGTTTTTGTAGTTGTGCAGTGTAGCATTTTACAGGCTGCTGCTACAGTACTGACCTATCCTTCCTGCCCAAATTTTTTCTTCCTGATTTGATCATATTCACAGCTCTATATTCATCTTGTGTTTCCCACATACACCTCTACAGATCAGCCAATAAAAGTGATAATAAATTGAGTGCCACCACTTTCGTCAGTTTGGCATTAAGCAAAAGGGCCATTGGCTGTGTGGGAAAGAGTTTAGTCCAGACTGGTGGGACACTGATCACACCACAGCAACTGAATCAAAAGAGCAGACAGAGTTTGAAATGAGAACAGCAGCAGCAGAGTGAGCAATAGCAAAGTCTCCAAGCGGGATCCCACTGTTATGTTAGCATCATTGAATCTGATCTATGCTCTATACACAGGAGATCACAGGACTGAGCATAAGCAACAATCAAAGTTTAAGGAAATAATAGACAATTTACAACCTCATCCCTCTTCTCAGGCAAAATCCCACTGTGCTCCAAGACAGCATGCTTCTAACTCCAGAGGAAATGACTCATGAGAAATATCCTCCTATGAACATTTTCAGCAGCATCAACATCTTCTGCAAGGGCCATTCATGCTTCAGCCTGTGGTTTTAACAAGTCCCTGCCTCCGTCTGATTGCCTAGCTTTCTGACATAAGTTTAGTTATTGGACCTATATTTTTTAGTGGATGCTATTTGAGACCTGCAGAGAGAACTGCCAGGTTAGGAGGTGGCCACTTCAGAAAAAAAAAAAAAAAAAAAAAAAACTAAGGACAGAATGCTGCAGTGTGTTTTCCTCAGCCCCACAGTTAAATGGGAGCATATCAAATTTGTCCTCCGTAATCTACCCTGGCTTCCCATGAATATGAAGGACTGAGGCCTTGAACTTGACTCATCTTCAAGGCATTCAATAGCCTGGACCCAGCATATCCAAAAGATCATTTAAAGCTCAGGGACCATCATAAATCTTACCCATCTTCTGCTCCAGGTGCACACTTCTTTCACCTTGCCTTCTCTAACAAACACACCGCAACATTATATATATTAAAAAAAAAACCAAAACACTTCATTATACACACAATTCTCCCTCCCTCCTCCCCAAAGGAGAAGAGAAGGAACAAACCACACATAATAATGCGTGGAAGCAGAATTAAAGCAGGGTAAATGTTTTAGTCTTGTGTCAAAGGCGGACTTTCAATAGATCACAGCGAGGTAGCGGTTTTCTTCTACAAATGTTAATCACGTCATTTAATGCACTACTGGAATGCACTCAAATACAATGGTGATGAGGGCAGCATAAGAATATATAGAACAGGACAGAAAGCTATGCTACATGCCCTGGGACACACTACTCATATCCAGCTATGGTCACTTAATAATGCCTCTGGAGAAATTCTTTTGCATTTAATAATCCACAATCTCCAAATGGTGCAGGAAAAACAATGATCTAATTTAAGGTTAAAATCCACAGTACTGACAGCTAGAATAACCCCCACCCACCCACACAGTGATGGAGCACAACCCTTTATTCACACTATAAACACAATTGTAATAATCTTTGTACAAAGTATACCTTGTAAGGTATCATCCGAAAATTCATAATTTGCTGGTCAGTATTGTCCTGATAAAATATGTATGGCAGCATTGTAGATGAACTTCTAAGATTTCCCTGTATGATGTTAAGAGTGCATGTTCAAAACTCACTATAGCACCAAACTGGTCAAACAGGCCTGTCAAGAATAAAGGAGTGTGCATATGCCTTAATTTGCATATAAGCAGTAAACAGAGTCACTGAGAAGGGAAACAAATCTTAAACAGGTGAAAAAAGCAGCAGGGAACATCCTTCCATCCAGATTCTGTCTCCTAGTTCCCAGCTGGAAACATTTTCAAGAGGGGAACTCCTGAAAAGAAGGGGAAAACATCCCAATCCACCCCTCTCTCTCTCTCCCCTGACCCTAGCATTCTCTAAACCTGAGAAGACAAAAGGAAACAGTCATTGGACTTTGGGGGAAGGGTCCTGACCTGAGAGTTTGATCAGTAATCTTGTTGGAAGCATGTGGTGAGAAGTTTTGCATTAATCTTATATAGTTTGTTAAGTTAGGCACTAGTAAGTGTTTTATCTTTATTTTTCTTGTAACCATTTCTGACTTTTATGCTTCATTACTTGTAATTACTTAAAATCTCTCTTTGTAATTCATAAACTTGTTTCACGGTTTTATCCAGTGTGTTTAAATTGAAGTGTCTGGGTAATTCTATTTAAGATAATAAAATGGTATATTATTTCCTAATAGGAATATCAAACTTAATATATTTGAACTGTCCAAGAGAAAGCTGGGCAGTACAAGACATACATGTCTGGGGAAAATCTGGGACTGGGAGTGTGTTGGGCTCACCCTGCAGTATAACCAAGGCTGGTGAGAGCCAGGGTGTAACTGGCAGGCTGCAGTTACACAAAGACACGCATGGTGTGGCTTGCAGGCTCGAAGGTTGTTTGTGAGTGGCCAAGTGGGAGCTACTTTTGCAAGGCTTTGTAAGGCACCATAGATTGCAGGGCAGGGGTGAAACAGAACAGAACTGGTCTGAATTGTACCCCGGTATGTCACACCTACACAATTATTACAACTTATATCCATGCCACTTTTTCAGCAGTAACGTCACTAACACACTAAATAATAGACTAAAAAGTATGTTCTGTGGAACATAATATAGCTCATGACTAACTTTGCAAACCTTTACAAATGCTTATGACTATCTTTCCTTACATACGATAAGTATTTGCAGGATCAGGGCCTCAGGAAGCAAGTTATGTTTTTCTAATAAAATATAGTCTGAAACTACTGAGCGGTCTCCAACAAAGCACTTAGGGCCTCAGTCATATTCCACATTGTACACCAGTCAGTGAGGCCAAATCCTGGGAGAATAAAGCAGACACAGTAGTAGAATGGAAATAAACAGTATGGTCTGAAAAGTAAGTAGGAATCTATGGCCACATTCTGTGTCTTCCCCTGCACAAAGCCTAAGCAAACACACTGGCATCCTTCTCTATGATACACTCTCTCAACTTGCCCCCCCAAATAGTCATTCCCTCCCATCCCCAAATATATTCACTCACCTTCACTTCCCTGTCCCTTAATACAGTGGCTCTCAATCTTTCCAGACTACTGCACACCTTTCAGGAGTCTGATTTGACTTGCATACCCCCAGTTTCACCTTACTTAAAAGCTACTTGCTTACAAAATCAGACACAAAAATACAAAAAGAGTCATAGCACACGATTACTGAACTATTGCTAACTTTCTCATTTTAACCATATAATTATAAAATCAATTGGAATATAAAATATTGTACTTACATTTCGGTATATAGTATATACAGCAGTATAAACAAGACATTGTCTGTGTGATATTTTAATTTGTTCTGACTTCACTAGTGCTTTTATTTGTAGCCTGTTGTAAAACTAGACAAATATCTAGATGAATTGATGTACCCCCAGAACCCCTCTGTGTACCTCCAGGGATACGTGTATCCCTGGTTGAGAACCACTGCCTTAATGCATATCCCAATGTTTGTTCCTTCCACTATCCCAACCCTTCTATCTCTCTTAACTACTCACCCCATTACACTTACCCACCCCACACTCATACGTATACATACTTTTACAATTCCCTTCATCTTCCCAAACCTATCTTTTCCCATCTGTAGTCACCCCAAAACTTTCTCTGTCCAAACATAGCTCCAACCACAGGCCAGAGTTCCTCTGCTTACCTCCCCTCCTCCAAGGCCTTCTGGAGCCACTGGGATACTTTGCTAAAAATCATGGTCTGAATAAAGACACTGGATTTATGGCTTATTAAAACAATCAGTAACCCAATAACCCCTCCCCATTTTTAGTGCTATGTCTGCAGAGATACTGATGGGCTACTTCACTTTAAATGGTCTCTCAAAATGTGTGTTAACTGTCAAGCGATTAAAAAAATTAATCTAGATTAATAGCGCTATTAATTGCACTGTTAAACAATAATAGGTTACCATTTAAATATTTTACGTTTTCTACATTTTGAAATATATTGATTTCAATGACAACACAGAACACAGTGTACAGTGCTCACTTTATATTTATTTTTATTACAAATATTTGTGCTATAAAACAAAATAGTACTTTTCAATTCACCTCACACAACTACTGTAATACTCTGCTTCCACAATCTCTATTATGAAAGTTGAACTTACAAATGTACAATTATGTACAAAATATAACTGCATTCAAAAATAAAACAATGTAAAACTTTACAGTCTACAAGTCCACTCAGTCCTACTTCTCATTCAGTCAGTTACTCAAACAAGTGTGTTTATATTTTCAGAAGATAATGCTATTCACTTCTTGTTTACAATGTCACCTGCAAGTGAGAACAGGTGTTCACATGGCACTGTTCTGGCTGGTGTCACAAAATATTTATGTGCCAGATGCATTAAAGATTCATATGTTCCTTCATGCTTCAACCACCATTCTAAAGGACATGCATCCATACTAATGAGGGGTTCTGCTCGATAACGATCCAAAGCAGTGCACACCAACGCATTTAATTTTCATCATCTGAGTCAGATGCCACCAGCAGAAGGTTGATTTTCTTTTTTGGTCGTTTGGGTTCTATAGTTTCCACATCGGAGTGTTGCTCTTTTAAGACTTCTGAAAGCATGTTTCATGCCTCTCAGATTTTGGAAGGCACGTCAGATTCTTAAACCTTGGGTCTAGTGCTGTAGCTATCTTTAGAAATCTCACATTGGTACCTTCTTTGCATTTTGTCAAATCTGCAATGAAAGTGTTCTTAAAATGAACTTGTGCTGGGTCATCATCCAAGACTGCTATAACATGAAAAATATGGCAGAATGCAGGTAAAACCGAGCAGGGGGCATACAATTCTCCCCCAAGGAGTTCAGTCACAAATTTAATTAACACATTTTTTTTTAAAATGAGCTTCATCAGCATGGAAGCATGTCCTCTGTAATGGTGGCCGAATTATGAAGAGGCATATGCATGTTTAGCATATCTGGCACATAAATACGTTGCAATGCCAGCTATAAAGTGCCATGCAAATGGCACTTTCTGGTGACATTGTAAATAAGAAGAGGGCACCATTATCTCCCATTAATGTAAACAAACTTGTTTGTCTTCGTGATTGAAGAAGGACTGAGTGGACATATAGGCTCTAAAGTTTTAAATTGTTTTGTTTTTGAGTGGAATTACGTAACAAAAAAAGTCTACATTTGTAAGTTGCACTTTTATGATAAGGAGATTGCATTACGGTATTGTATGAGGTGAAATGAAAAATACTTTTTTTTAATCATTTTTTACAGTGCAAATATTTGTAATAATATAAAGTGAACACTGTACACTTTGTTGTAACTGAAATCAATATATTTGAAAATGTAGAAAAACATCCAAAAATATTTAAATAGTATTCTATTATTGTTTAACAGTGCGATTAATAGCGCTATTAATCTCGATTACTTTTTTTAATTGCTTGAGAGCCCTAGTTTACACACATTTTGAGAGACCATTTAAAGTGAAGTAGCCCATCAATTGGTATTCTATTGTTTAACAGTGCGATTAAAACTGCAATTAATCGCGATTAATTTTTTTCAGTTAATCGCATGAGTTAACGGAGATTAATCGACAGTCCTAGTATTGACTATTTGTCTTTAGCTGTGACACTTTAAGTACCTTTCCCAGACCTGAAGAATAGCTCTGTGTGGCTCCAAAACTTGTCTCTCTCACCAACAGAAGTTGGTTCAATACAAGATATTACCTCGCCCACCTTGTGTCTCTAATAACCTGGATCCAACACAGCTACAACAATACTACAAACTTTCATTCTTAAATTTTACAAACACCAAGCCTGAAAATGAAATTAACTATTTTGAAATGAAGTTTAGTAAAAGTCAGAGAGTAATGTACTTTTGAAAATTTAAGTGACCTAGTAGCACAAGTCACTTCAAATGGGACAAGATCTAATGCTGTAAATATGTCCACCATGACAAACATTTCTGTAATTTAAAAGAAAACAATACTGGTTTAAACTCAATCATTTGAGCTGCAGGGTAAAAAGGAGTTTTGTTTTTTTTCCACAATCTAAATTCTTCGATAGCCTTAGTTTTAGAGAAATAGAAAATAATGAAAATAGCATACATGTTTGCACAATTACTTCTAAGCCTCTTTACATAGAAATGAAACGGGACTGGGTTTTATAGACACTATTAAGGGAAATAAATTAGAAGAGCTGCCTATACCTGGCTTTCTCAAACTCTTGGGCCTGTCCCATCTGCTTTCCTCCCATGTCTGGATGGAGCTTGAAACCTTTGTCTTTTCATGCACAGTCTTGACAAGAACAAAATACAAATTACTGCCTGAGATTCTGTTAGATCTCCTGTGCACTTTTTTCCAGCTCTTACTAAAAACTCTCCCATGCATCCCTCTGGGCTGCAGGAACTGAGAAGGTATTCCCCTATGACGACTCCTCCTGTCCAGCTGCAGTTAGGGTTGCCAGCTCTGTAATATTTAAAAACCAGACACTCCATCAGGAGTGCCTGAACCTCCCCTGGCCCTTTCCCCCATTCGCTCCTCTTTTCCCCTCCCCCATTGCTTGCTGCTTTCCCTTTCTTTCCCACCCCACCTCCAGAGGGACTCGCCTGGGAGCTGCAGCTGCTCAATGCAAGGGTGATGAGCCAGAGCCTCCCCACCTCCCCTTCCTGTAGTAACCGGACGTTTAGCATCTGGTAGTAGATCTAACCAGACACCATCAGGACTGGTTTCCACAGGACTTTCCAGTCAAAGTTTCCACAGGACTTTCCAGTCAAAAACCAGGCACCTGGCCACCTTAGCTGGGGTGGGGGCAAAAATGTGTTGCTAGTGCTAAAGGCAGAAAAACTGTTTCTTCTCTATTCCCTATACTCCCCCTAGTGGTGCCCAGACAGAGGGGAGCTTCTGGGGAAAGAGGAGGCAGCAGCAGCCAGATGCCTCAGGGCCTTGCTGGCAGGAAGACAAAATGAAACAGCCTCGGGGGAACAGCCTGAGGACTGGAAGGACAGAACATGGGGGGGAAAGACAAGTTGGGGAGCTCCCTGGAGTCCTGGTTATCCCTTGAATATGTATCCCCTCATTATGTCCAATGAGCCTATTTCCTCTTAAACCTCAGGTCTCTAACTACATTCCCCCTTGAGTCCCTGATCTCCTGGGAGTAGTTGGGACTTGTGGGTCCCTCTACACATTATCAGTGTGAGTAAATGATTCCACACCTGGGCTGAGTTAGGTGCACAGAAACAAGCTCATCCATATTACTGGAACATCTCAAGGTGAAAGCTATTGCTACTGTAAATATGCTTTAGTAGTCTGGCATTACACTAATTGCAGAGATATATGAATACTGATTTACCCGAACTGATGGGAAGGTGGGGCCTGAGCTCATTTGTTTTGATAACAGTTGGACTTGATTGTAAAATGTTTTAGAGCCACTGGTCTGTACTGCAGTTTCTAAGGCTTTGAGCCCTAACAAATCATGGGTGAATTTTAAATATGGGAATAAATTAGAATAATTGGAAATTCATCTCATTCATGACAATATTCAACTTTTGGTCATATTGCACATGTGTTTTAGCATGTAATACCTTTGGGCAAGAGGAACTATTTAGAGTAGGAGTGGTAAATATCCATAATGCAGGTCAAGTGGATGAGTTTAAACACATGCTATTGAAAGAATGACCGAGCATCTTTTGTATATTTTTAGTTTAATATTTAGTAAATTTTAAGTGATAACATTAATTGACTATAAACTTGTTCTCCAATAACAGTCTACTGCTTACAAATAAGCAGAGATATTCATGTGGAAACATTCAGGCTCATAATGGAATGGGGTGGGGAAAAAAAATTTAAAAAATCACATCCTGGCGAAAGTGATATCACACCAAACATAAAAGTGAAGTTTTTTAAAAAGCCTCCTAATTAATCTGGTTTTGTAATGATTTAAACCAGGGGTCGGCAACGTTTGGCACGTGGCTCGCCAGGGTAAACACCATGGCGGGCCGGGCCAGGCCAGTTTTATTTACCTGCTGACGCGGCAGGTTCGGCCGATCGCGGCCCCCACTGGCCGCGGTTCGCCGTCCCGGGCCAATAGGGGCGTCGGGAAGCGGCGCGGGTGAGCAATGTGCTGGCCACGGCTTCTCGCAGCCCCCATTGGCCTGGGACGGCGAACCGCGGCCAGTGGGGGCCGCGATCGGCCGAACCTGCCGCGTCAGCAGGTAAATAAAACTGGCCCGGCCCGCCAGGGTGCTTACCCTGGCGAGCCGCGTGCCAAACGTTGCCGACCCCTGATTTAAACGAATAAAAACATGGGTTATAAAAATAATTAAATGGCTCTCTGAATTCCCTCCTGCTGTGGAAGAAATCCTTACAGCTGTCATTGTAAAGGTTCTAAAAACCACATTTTGGTTTCATTATATATATATATATATACACACACACACACACACACACACACACACACCAAACCCTACCATGGGTCTTCAGTGGTGTTTTAACCTGGGACCTTCAGGACCAAAGTACACAACTTTGCCACCTGAGCTAAAAAAGTAAGTCCATTAACTGGTGGCACTTTGAGGTTGTTTTCCTCTATATGTATCAGCCTCTAGGTGGGGAGGCAACACATACTTTACAAGCATGGTAACACAAACCCCAGTGCAGTATATACAAATTATATAAAAGCTCAGCCTCAGATTGCCTCTTTCTATGGAGGAAGTCCAAGATGGCAGTCTTGAGGTGCTAAGTCTCCCTTCCCTTATGAAACAGCAGGTAAGAAGCAGCAAATTCACAAAAGTAGAATTTTCTGTTCTCTCTCAATTGTTTTTTTCACTGACCAGTTGTAATGGAAAGTAGCTTCAGTTATTTTCTGTATTTTTATGAATAGGTTATTGTGAAGGAGCAGAGAGACGGCTACCAGGCACAGCAGGGGTTAAAGAAAACCTGTGGGGTCAGCTAGCCTGCAGCCAATGCCAGGTCTCGAAGGGGGAGAAAAGAAGGGAAACTGGCTCAGTCAGCGGCTGACTGGCGAAGAGGCAGGTGCTCTCTGTGTGTCTGTCTGAAGGCACAGATGCAACCTACCTGCCAATGCAGCCACTGGAAGCAAGTAAGTCTTCCCCTGCCAAGGGGAATCTACCGCCAAGCCCCAACTGTGGGGAAACTGAACTAGCAGGGCCACGTCCTAAACTAAAGGACTTACATAGGGAACAGCTCAGACAACAGTTACTGAACCCCAACCCCCTCATGGCTGGGAGCAAGAGCCATCTCCCCTGTCTAGGGGTGTGAGTGGCCCAGGACACTGAGCCAGGACCCAAGGGAAAGGAGGGCAGGTTCCCCCCCTCCAACCCCTAACCAATGATCTAGCCACTAGGCTGCCTATCACAAATGGTCGAGAATGTGGGCATGACCCCATTTCCTGCTGCAGGGAGTTAAAAACAAACAAACAAAAAAAGGGGCAGAGAGAGAGAGAAGCCGCCCCATGCCAAGCCCTTGAATGGAGGTGAAACAGCTGCTGAAATGGATGGCCGAGCAAAACACCCACCATCAACAGCAACTCCTGCAGCAGATGGCTATGCAGCAGTATCAGCAAATTTGTGAATTGGCAGCCCAGCAGCAGCAACAACAGGTGGTCCAACAGGTGACCTCCATTTTGCAACCCGCTGCCCAAGCAGAGCTCCCTAGCCCCGCCCCTATCCAGCTTGCCAGAATGGGGCCTGACGATAATCCTGAGGCTTTCTTAGAGGCTTCTGAACAGGTGGCCATGGTAGCCTGGTGGCCCTGAGACCAATGGGTGGCAGTGCTGGCTCCGTACTTAACCATAGTAGCACACACCGCATACCACGCTTTAGAGCCCGCGGCTGCCCAGGACTATGCCCAAGTCAAGGCAGTAATCCTTGACGCCCTAAATATTTCAGAGGAAACCTTCTGGCAATGCTTCCAGGGGGAGCAGTACCTGTGGGGGGCCCAACCCTGCCTGGTTGCCCAGAAGCTGCGTGACTCATGCTGGAGATGGCTCAAACCAGATGCAAAGACAGGTGCAGGTCACTGAACAGGTTCTACTAGAGCAGTTTGTCCAGATCCTGCCCCCTGGGGGAAGAGAGTGGGTGTTGTGGCATCACCCTGACACCATGACAGAGGCCATTCAGTTCATGGAGAACTATCTAACCACCAGAACTCGGGAAGGCGCATCGTGACCAGAGCACCCAAGTACCCAGGCAGAAAACCCTACGTGCCACCCAAGAGCAGGACCACTGTTTCACATGTGGCTGTTCTGGGCACTGGTCCAGAGACTGCCCATACACGAAATGTAGCTTTGGGAAGATCTGGATTCCGCAGGCACGAGCATGTCCCAGAGACCCAGCAAAGCTGAGCATCTTGCTGCGGGTAAATGGGAAAGAAGAGATTGAACTCATAGATTCAGGGTGTGCCCAGACCCTGGTATGAAATACTGTGGTGCCTAATCCTGGCCCACCTCAGGGCACCATCATGTTGCAATGTGTGCATAGGGATGTGAAGGCCTACCCCCACACAGAAGTGACTTTAACAATAGGGAAACGCGAAGAGCCCCTGATGGTCAGTCTGGCCCTGACACTGACCTACCCACTTATCTTAGGCCAGAACTGGGACTATTTGGGGAAATTGTTAGCGAACCTGGTGGTGCCCCTGTCGGACGGTCGAGGACCCCAGCCAGTGACCAATTGCAGGCTTGGGGGAGGTTGCTGACCCTGGTAAAGGGGCATCACAGGTCTCAGCGCCAACTCTGGACAACCAGGCCCTCTCCCAGCCAGGAAGGGAACTCCCCCCATTTCCCAAATCAGAGATCCTGACTCGCCTCTCTAACTTTGTGGAGGAGCAACGGGCTGACGACATCCTAAGCCGGGCATATGCCCAAGTGGCAGTGGTGAATGGGGAGACTGTTGAACTCCGCCAAGTGGGACGGTTCCCACGCTTCAAGATGACCGTCTGTACGGCATAGAGAAAGATCAACCAACCGAAGATGTTCCACATCAGTTCTTGGTGTCCCGGCCTTATCAGAAGGAAGTTATGTGGCTTGCCCATGCCATATCTACGGCTGGTCACCTTGGAAGGGAAAAGACATTGGCTGGGATTTTAGGCCGGTTCTTTTGACCAGGGATCTACCAAGATGTGGCGATTTCTGTGCCTCATGCCCAGAGTGTCAACTCACTCCACCGCGGCCAGCTGAGAGAGCCCCATTGATCCCCCTCCCACTTGTAGGTGTACCCTTTGAGTGGATTGGAGTTGACATAGTTGGCCCTCTTGAGAAGAGCACCACCAGATACCAGTTCATCCTTGTTGTGGTGGACTATGTGACCCAGTACCCCGAAGCAGTGCCGTTACACTCCATGAACACCAAGGAGGTGGTGATGGAACTTATGAACATCTTCCCCCGAATCGTGGTGCCCTGGGAAATCTTGACAGATCAAGGTACAAACTTTATGTCCCAAACGTTCAAACGGCTCTGCTGTCTACTCAAGATCAAGACCTTATGAACGTCTGTATACCATCCCCAAACGGACAGCCTGGTAGAGCGCTTTAATCGAGCCCTAAAAAACAATGCTCTGAAGGTTCATCCTCTCACTCTCTAGATAGGGAACATGATTTTCTTCTTCTAGTATTTCTTCATTCACTCTAATGGTTACTTTTGGAACATTGATAGCCATATATTTTGTCTTCCTCTTGCTGATGAACAAACCACATCCAGCCTGATTGAATCATTGACCCCCCACTTGGTAAGGCAACTCCCATCTTTTCTTGCGCTGTATATTTATGCCTGCCTACTGTAATTTTCACTCCATACATCTGAAGAAGTGGGTCATAGCCCACAAAATCTTATACTCTAAGAGATCTGTTAGTCGTTAAGATGCCACAAGACCCCTCATTGTTTTTGCTGAAACAAACTGATACAGCTACCCCTCAAACTATTCTTTCAGCAATATGGAGTTTTCTGACTCTGTTTTTAGATTTTTACTTTTATTAATCATTTGGAGTCAGTTATCCAGTTAATGACACACCGTGGCTGACAAAGAATCAGAGTTGTATAATAATAAGGATACTGAATTTCTACACATTTGTTTTTTATCCCATAAAATACCCAGATTCAGCTCCATGTAGACACACAACTCCACTCACATAGATCTTATTTCAGGATCAGAGCCTTAGATTATAAACTCTTTGGGGCAAAGGCCAGGCTTTTTTATGTGTTTGTACATCACCTAGCACAACAACACTCCAACCCTTATTAGGACCTGCTATAATATAAATATTAAATAGTTATTTTAAAATATGTAAACATTGCTTTTGTCCCCCTACTATTTTTTCTGGTTAGCTCAGTTATTTATTCTCTTTTCTTAGTTTGGTTGCTTTTTTTGTTTGTTCGTTTTTAACCATAAATCTTAACAGCGAGACCAGAGATGTATGCAACCTAGGGTCTGTTTCTGCTCCTACCGCAGTTAAAGGCAAGACACCTGGTGTCTTCAGTGGGGCAGGATCGAGTCCTTACTGAATAAAATAACTACACTGCTTACAAAATACATTACTACATCAGGCTCTCATTTCAATCAAGTGCTCCAGTCCTTACTCAAGCAAGGCTCCTATTGACTCCTGTACAAAAAATAAAGTGATCTTAAAATAGCAAACTTTTCCTGACAGCAACCTTTGATTCTTCCTTTTTGTATATCACATTTTCATCTGGATTAAACAACTTCCATGGGAATTTTGCCTGAGGGGAAAAAAATTCAGATTTTGGTTCCAAACGAATAAACTACAATTAGTAGCCATCTCCGTTGGTTGTACCATAAATTTGTCTTTTATTCATCTTTTCCCTAAACTATTGATTTTCTGTTTTTCCCATTTCATTTTATTTTTAACTGAGAGACACATGAATGACCCAAGAGTGTTTTACCCACAAATTCTGGTTCCTGTGGTATACAATAGGTATTTTCTGTCATATTACCATGTAAGTCCAAGGAAATGGAAACAGGCCTCAGTGAATTAGGGCTTGATCCTGCAAGAGGCTGGGAAATTCTGGTCATGACCCAAAGCACTTAAACAAGTGAATAGTTGCATTAAAATCAGTGGGACTACGAGCATATGTAAATAATAAACCCCACCACAGGTCAGCAATAGGGATTGAACCTGGGACTACTTATGTAATTACAGGTTAAATGCTAGGCTGGATTGCTCAGTACCTTGCAGGATTGAACCCTTAATGCCTTACTGTTTTAATCTGATTATGGAGCTTTCAGTGAAAATAAAATAACCCTTAGATTCTGACAAAATTATAATGGTTAAAATCATCAGTTGTAGCTCACTTCTATTCAAGTAAAGCAATCTTACTATACTAAACTCTGTGAGTCAGTATCCCTTTAGCAATATTGCACTTTCATGCTGGCTCTAACAAATGAGCAACAAGTAAAATATGTTTCTATGCCAACAACATAGTAATTCGGAGAATAAAATCATATGTAATTTATCTCTATCTAAGGCGGCTTATCTCCCTGTATGGAGTGCTGTTTTCTGCTAAAGACAAAAGACTAAAGACTAATTGTCCCATAATTATATTCAAAGTATTTTGTTACAACTAAATGCTACTGGCAACATATACACTAAAATGTTCCAAACTTAAAAACAGTGTAGCAGCATTTCCAAATTATTCAGCTACAGTTTCTATACAATGAAAACATAATTTGCTGCTTTTAAAGTTTCTACATTGTGCATAGAGTGTTTTAGAAACAAATGAAGGGGAAATTTGATGGGGCTTTTTTTCCTTTGTAGGGATTTATATGGCTCCCATCACTTTATAGGAGTGCCTTTTATTTACAGCAAAAAATAAGAGAACAATCACTTCTGGATCAATCTAGAACCAAGATAAATCACAAAATAGGAAACCTATAATGACAGAATTTTATTGAACCATATAATCCTCATCCTTTAAAAGCATAGTAATAAAATGCAGGTCTCTTTCATGTTGCAACTGGTTGTGTTGCAACTGGTGTTATACCAAAAGGACAAATTAAGAGAATTATCCCCTCCTCAAAAGTAAAGACACTTATTTTGTATATTTAACTATTGAATAAAATATACTTTGCCAAGAACTTAAATGAGTACACAATAATTCTGTATCAACATATTGCATGATAATTGATTAGTGAAAAAATTAACCTCTTCAATTCTAAAATATTGACTAGATAAGGGTTTTCAATTCTGCAGAGCAACATATAGATTGAATTCTGTATCACTATTGTTAATTATTGTGCCTAGGGAAAAAAATTAAGGTATCTACTAACCCTCTAAACTGTAGCTGTAGTCTCCTTTAGGAGCATATTGTTACTAATAAGCTTCTGTCCACTTGATGAATGATTTAGTAGTCAGTTATGTATCGATGTAAGGAAACAATACAACCCCCTTTGTAGTTTCCATCTGTCTCTCACCAATAATCAGTACACCACCATTTCTGTCAAAGCAAACATAAAGCTGAACAAAAATCGAAGTTCTATACAAATAAATACGAACAGGCAAACTAGCCTTGGGGAAAAGTACAACCGTTTTGCTTCCACTCCTCACTAGCGACTCCTGCCAATGAGTCGATCGCAGCCTGTGAAGTATTTCAGAATTGTGAGACCACAACAAATGGTCTTTGCAGCTGTAAAGAGACCGGCAGCCTCCAGCATGCCAAAGGACCTATTTAGGAGTTTGGGGGGCGAGGGAGGTTGTATTTCAGTCTGCCCACCAATGCCATGCCCCCTCTCCTGCCCCAGGTTAGTGCAGTGAGTTAAAGGAAGGGGTGTCTCTCCTCCTTCCCAGCTTGATAAGAGTTTCACAGATGGGCAGAACAGGCACTGCGTTATTCTCCCTACCCCGTGTCTTCCCTGCCTCGAGAGCTCAGATTTGTGCCTCTCTTCCGAAGTCACTTCCGATTGACTTGGGAGGGTGCGGCGTGTAAATAGCTCTCTGGACGGGGGGGAGAAGAAGGTTGGTTTAGTAAGACCCCACCCCTCCCGTACCTGCAGTGACTGTGCGAGGTCTCAGCCGCTCCGGCTGCTTGATGCTGTCAAGCGGAGAACTCCGGGGCTGCTCGGCGCCGATGGGGGGGGGGGGGGGGGGCATAGGCCCTCTTCAGAGAGGCGGGGGCGATTCAGTGGGTGGCTGGGCAGCCGATTGCCTGGCCCTTTCCCTGCATCATCCGGAGAGCGACTCGGGCCGAGAGAGCCATGCTGGGGGGCGCGTGTGGGAGAGAAGCCGGGGGCCGCTGCAGGACACTTATTCCTGGCGCAGGGAGGCGGCTCGCCGTCCCGGAGCTGCTGGCGCGGGCACCTGGGCAGCTGCACGGCCAGCCAGAGGTCGCTGCCCCCTGCTCATCCCTGGGCACAGAGGAGACACCATGGCCCCGGGCTCTTGGACCGCAGCGTTAGCCGGCGGGGTCCGGGGACGCCTCTGCTGCTCCTGCAGCCGGTACTCATCTGTCAGCTGGAGAGGGGGAGAGACAGGCGGGAAAGTTTTCAGCTGCCGTGCGTGCGGCGCCGCCCCACCCCCGCGGGAGCTCCCGCAAACGCAGCCCACCGGCTGGCCAGCCACCCACACAGCAGCGCCTGGCGCACGGCGGCCCGGCCCGCGCCCAGCCGCTCACGCCCGCTGCTACCAGCCCCGGGGGCGCGGCACAGCCTGCCAGTGCCTACCGCTAAGTTTCACGTCTCGCCTCCCAGCCTGAAACCCGTCTCCACAGAAACCAACCCCATGCGCCACGGAGAGCCGTGGGGAAGGCAGAGCGGGCTCCGAGCCGAGGGGCGCGACAGAGGCCGGGACAGAGCCCCTGGACAGGGACCCCAGCGCCCTTAGCACGGGACAGGAACAAAGCTCCTAGCTGGACAGGGACCCCACAGCCCCTAGCACGGGGTAAGGGCGAGGCCAACGCTTGGAGAGGGCGGAGACCGCCCAGGACCCCTGGGCAGGGACAGGATCCCTTAGGCGGCCGCCCAGAGCTAGGCACAGGCACAGGGGCAGGCAGGCGGGGTCCCGGTCCCAGCCTCTTTCTTACCTCCCTGCTACAAGAGGAAAGGCGAGTCAGTAAGTTTCTCCGCTCCGCGAAGAGCCCGGGATTCCCCGCGGCTCCCCCGCACGGCGTCTGCCCTTCTTCTCTCCCGGCTGCTTTGCGAGATCTTCGGGAGGAGCGAGCGGTTTGCTCGGCCCCTCGTGCCACCTCTCCTCCCCCTGGCGAGGCGCTGAGCCTTGGGGCCGGTCTGCCAGACTGCCGAGCTCCCGGCGGCTCCGAGTCCCAGCTAGCCGGGCGGGGGAGGAGGAGGAGGAGTCGCAAGGAGAGGCACTGATCCAGCAGGAAAGAGAGGAGGAGGGTACAAGTGTAGGGGGCTTGTGTTGGAGGGGAGCTCTGTGTGTATGTGTCACTTGCATTCATACATTGCAGCTACGTGCTGAAGTGGGAATGTCCGTGTCTTCGGGAACAGGCAGGAGCGGCGCAGGGGAGACCATCTGCGGAATTTCCCGAGGAAGAGAAAGGTGTCCCCACCCAGCCAGCTGCTGGGGAGCCGGGAGGCTGGTGGGAAGTGGGCTCTTGCACCCTGACCCCCAGTTTGCATGTCTGTACATGCAAGACGCTGGCTCTTAAAACGGGTGGCAAATAACCTCCCGGGAAGCGACAAAGCAATAACGAAAAAGAAGAGAAAGGAGCAGGAAATGATTCACTTTAATTTTTATATATAACCGCAGTTTTATGATTCCGCTTTTTTGGTTGTGGCTGCGTCCGCCCCCCATCCCCCGTGTCTAGCCAGAGGCTTCACAATTCAGCCAAACTCCAATGTGGGATCTCTCCAGGTCTAGCCCCTTCCAAGGCTGTGGGGCTTGTGAGAAGTGGAGTCTGAACCCTCACAACTTTAATCAAATTTCAGTTTTAGTGGGAGAGAGTCTATCAACTTAAATAGTCACATTTCTGTCTGAACGTTTTTTTAATCTGCTATTGTCACAAGCAACACAGTGATTGTGAATGCAAGATGACAGAACAAATTGCTTGAGCATTTGATAGCACTCTGTGTATGGCAGTTTAGTTAATGGGTTTCCCCTGTTATTTGGGTGAGTCACTTAAAAACAAAGGTGAGAAAAAAATGTAAACTGGGAAAATGTTACTGCAACCACAAAAAATGACAGGGGGTTGAGTGGCAAGTGTAGTACTTGAAGCTACTTTTAATTCTTTTTTAAAAATCCATTAGATTTCAAGTTGGCATTGCCCTGTATACTACCCACCTGCTTCTAAGGCCCTGTCTACACTGGCAAGTTTGTGCACAATAAAGCAGCTTTGAATGCTGTAACTCTTGAGGCGTACCCACTGCCAAGCCACTTAGTGCACAGAAACTGTGCAGATGCAGCACTCTAAAAAACCACCCCAACAAGAGGCATAGAGCTTTCTGCGCCAGGGCGACAGCACTGCGGTGCCAGGGTAGATAACATGGAGATTTCAGTGCTGTGATTGGCCTCTGGGAGGTGTCCCACAATGCCTGGTCTCACCTCTCTGGCCATTGGTTTGAACTCTACCGCCCTGCTCTCAGGTGACCAACCATCAGCCCCACCCCGTACATTCCTTTGCAAATTTGAAAGTCCCCTTCCTGTTTGCTTGGTGATGCATGTAGTGGTCTCAACGTATCTTTCCAGGTGGCCATGCCTGCTACGTGCACCAGGCGATCCCCCACTTAGAGCAATCCCGAGCTGCTGGACCTCATCAGAATTTGGGGAGAGGAGGGATTGTTAGAGAGCCTCCCCCATGCAGATGCTGGCTGACCCTTAGCCTCTCTCATTCAGTCAGGCACATCTACCCTGGTCCCCACGTGTCCCAGCACCACCACTCCCATTCAGCCTCCTGACCAGTCTCTCCCCCCCCCACTAACCCTTCTGAACCCCAATGACCCCCCCCATGTGCCCCATGCCTTTAGTCTCCCCATATCCTGTGCCTCCTGACCTGGCCTCATGGGCAGGGCACTGTGAGAAATGCAGCCTTTTCTCTTCACTATCCACAGTTGGGGCTGCTCTCTGTTCTGGTGCCACAGCAGCCCTCTGGTGGGCGAAAGGCTTAACTGCAGCACCCCTCTAGCAGAATGTATTTTCTGCAGAGAAAAAATAATTCTGTGCGGGACATGAATTCTGTGCAATTTTTCAAACAGTGAACTGCAAGGAATACCTTCTGTCTAGCTTTTATACAGAGGTGGAGTGGACTCCATGCATCCTCTTCTCTGACACAGGGCCAGTGATTTTGTCATTAATTGTCATTTTAATATATGGGGGGAAAGGTTCTGTGTGAGCTGCAAGGAAATTTTAGTAAAAAAGAAGTGGAGATGCCCCTTCCAGTGAGAGACAGTTGGGAGGTCTGTCTTGCAAACAAAGAACATGTGATTTTGTTTCTTACATGTGTGTTTTGAGATTCTATCAATATTCTGGTAGTACATTCTTAGAGACAGAGAGCCTGATTCTTTTCTCACTTACATCAGCTTTACACTGATGTAAAGCCAGAATACATGAAAGAAGAATCAGGCCCAGAGGCTTTTCTTGTGGGATCAGGAGTTAGCAGCGAGAGCACTACAAATCATTGGAGTGTTAACCAATGTCAAGGCCAATATTCTTGTTTCTAAAGGTTAATATGGGTATTCCTGGTGTCTAATAATACAAATATTTTAATGTATTAATTATGAGGGTAATTGCTTCTTTGAATGTATCAAGGCTCAGTAATTAGCTTAATCACTGAGCTCTTGCATTTAAATGAAAGGAAGGAATGACTTCAATTGCAAGTAGAGGCATTAGGAATGTTATACTAATTTTTCTTCCAATTTCTATCATTCAACTCACTGCACTAGAAGCCATCTATTTGCTCTAATAAATAGGGCTGTGAGTGGAAAAACTGTAAGCTTACCTTTTATAAATTTTAAGCAATCAAAAACAAGATTGAGATATTTTGGTTTTCCCCTTTTGACAGGAACTGTTCCCTGGACTCAGATTTGTGCCCATGCTGGCTTTTGACTGGATTTGCCTATAGCTTTATAATACTCAGCTATCCCATTTTATTAAGAGAGCTACACTTATAGTATTTTGAGCCTAGCATTTCAGTTTCATAGAAAGTAAACATTGAGAGGATCCCAATTAGAGATGAAGCACTGTAGCCAAACTTGGGTCATAACATAACCATAACTTGGGGAAAAAACAAAGGCCAGTTAAAAAATAACTGTTTTTACTTTTGCTAGAGCTTTCCATGGGACTTACAGCCAGATACTTTTACATAACTGAGCATTCCACCTTAAAATACAATAGTATCAAGAATTATTTTACTTCTTTATATGACATAAGAATGCTGAAGTCCTCATTCATTCCTTACTAAGGCAAAATTCCCAAAAAACTTAGTGAAGTTCTCAGTAAGGAGTGAATAAGGACTTTAGGATTTGGCTCAGTGATAATAATTATAAAAGCACCTTAAATGTACACTCTACTGTACAGTATAGGGAGAGCTGTGACTAATAACTGGTTCACTGCCTCAAAAGTTTACAGTATAAGGCCCTGATTCAGCAAAGCACTTAACCATGTGCTTCTGTGATTTGTAAATTAGGGGCTTAGAGGAAGGTTTAAAGACAAATCACAAACCAGTCACTAATAATAAGTTATGAATTTGTAACCAAATTTCAGCTCTAAAAGAGGAATAAATATGTTCCAGCAGAAAATGGAATTAACAGCTTTAATATTTCTATTACAGAGTTTCAGTGCACAGAAAAAGAAGTCCAAAACCTTTCTGTTGTTCCTCAGAAATGGGACACCAACCGTTAAGTGTTGTAAAAACATTCAGATTAATTGAGATGTAAAGCAGCACAGAGCCAAGAGAATATTTTCAGAGCCATCTACTGGGGTTTGGTCATGTATTTCCTATTTATGTTAACAGGAATTGCACAGCTAGGTCTCAATGCATCATTTTGTATATCTGCAGCATTGTTGTTGCCATGTTGGTCCAGGAAATTAGAGAGTTAGGGTATGTCTACACTACGGGATTAATCCGAATTTATATCATTCGAATTTTGGAAACAGATTATATAAAGTCGAATGTATGCGGCCACACTAAGCACATTAATTCGGCAGTGTGCGTCCATGTACCAGGGCTAGCGTCGATTTCCAGAGCATTGCACTGTGGGTAGCTATGCCATAGCTATCCCATAGTTCCCACAGTCTCCCCCGCCCACTGGAATTCTGCGTTGAGATCCCAGTGCCTGATGGGGCAAAAAACGTTGTCACAGGTGGTTCTGGGTACAGCCTCACCCCTCCCTCCACGAAAGCAACGGCAGACAACCATTTTGCGCCTTTTTTCCTGGGTGAACACTGCAGACTCCATACCACGGCAAGCATGGAGCCTGCTCAGTTCAAGACAGCAGTCATGAACATTGTAAACACCTCGCGCATTCTCGTGCAGTTAATGCTGAGCCAGGACCAGAAAAATGAGGCGAGGAGGCGGCAGCGACGGCAGAGCAGCAATAAGCGTGATATGGACATGGACACAGAATTCTCTCAAACTGCGGGCCCCAGTGATTTGGAGATCATGTTGTTAATGGGGCAGGTTCTATCCATGGAACGCCGATTCTGGGCCCGGGAAACAAGCACAGACTGGTGGGACCGCATAGTGTTGCAGGTGTGGGACGATTCCCAGTGGCTGTGAAACTTTCGCATGCGTAAGGGCACTTTCATGGAACTTTGTAACTTGCTTTCCCCTGCCCTGAAACGCCAGAATACCAAGATGAGAGCAGCCCTCACAGTTGAGAAGCGAGTGGTGATAGCCCTGTGGAAGCTTACAACACCAGACAGCTACCGGTCAGTCGGGAATCAATTTGGAGTGGGCAAATCTACTGTGGGGGCTGCTGTGATGAAAGTAGCCAAAGCAATCACTGAGGTGCTGCTACGAAAGGTAGTGACTCTGGGAAATGTGCAGGTCATAGTGGATGACTTTGCTGCAATGGGATTCCCTAACTGTGGTGGGGCGATAGATGGAACCCATATCCCTATCTTGGCACCGGAGCACCAGGGTACCCAGTACATAAACCGCAAGGGGTACTTTTCAATGGTGCTGCAAGCACTTGTGGATCACAAGGGACGTTTCACCAACATCAACGTGGGCTGGCCGGGAAGGGTTCATGATGCTCGCATCTTCAGGAACACTACTCTGTTTAAACGGCTGCAGCAAGGGACTTACTTCCCGGACCAGAAAATAACCGTTGGGGATGTTGAAATGCCAATAGTTATTCTTGGGGACCCAGCCTACCCCTTAATGCCATGGCTCATGAAGCCATACACAGGCAGCCTGGACAGGAGTCAGGAGCTGTTCAACTACAGGCTGAGCAAGTGCAGAATGGTGGTAGAATGTGCATTTGGTCATTTAAAAGGTCGCTGGCGATCGTTACTGACTCGCTCAGACCTCAGCCAAACCAATATCCCCATTGTTGTTTCTGCTTGCTGTGTGCTCCACAATCTCTGTGAAAGTAAGGGGGAGACCTTTATGGTGGGGTGGGAGGCTGAGGCAAATCGCCTGGCTGCTGAGTACGCACAGCCAGACACCAGGGTGATTAGAAGAGCACACCAGGAAGCGCTGCGCATCAGAGAAGCTTTGAAAACCAGTTTCATGACTGGCCAGGCTACAGTGTGAAATTTCTGTTTGTTTCTCCTTCATGAAAACCCGCCCCCTTTATTGACTCATTCTCTGTAAGGAACCCACCCCTCCCCTTCCCCCAGCTTGCTTTCAAAGGAAATAAAGTCACTATCATTTAAAAATCATTTATTCTTTATTAATTGATTATAAAAAGAGGGCGAGAACCCGGGTGGGGTTTGGGAGGAGGATCGGCGGGAAGGAAAAGGCCACTAAAAAGAGGTTAAAAAAATGACAGCCTTTTGCTTGGGCTGTCCACTGGGGTGGAATGGGAGAGTGTACGGAGCCTCCCCCCCCCCCCCCCACGTTCTTACACATCTGGGTGAGGAGGCTATGGAACATGGTATGGGGGGTTATAGAGGGGCTGTAGCGGCACTCTGTTATCCTGCTGCCGTTCCTGAAGCTCCACCAGACGCCGGAGCATGTCTGTTTGCTCATGCAGCAGCCCCAGCGTTGCATTCTGCCTCCTCTGATCTTCCTGCCGCCACCTGTCATCTCGAGCATCTCTCCTCGCCTCACATTGGTCCCTCCTGTCCTCACTTTGGTCCCTCCTGTCCTCACATTCACTGGCTTCTTTCCTATACTTTGAAACCATGTCCTTCCACTCATTCAGATGAGCTCTTTCACTGCAGGTGGATTCCATGATTTCTGCGAACATCTCATCTCGCGTCTTCTTTTTCCGACGCCTTATCTGAGATAGCCTTCAGGATGGAGGAGGGAGGCTTGAAGAATTTGCAGCTGCTGGAGGGAGAGAAAAAAGGAGAGAATTTTTTAAAAAGATACATTTTGCAGAACAATGCTTATACTCTTTCATGGTGACCAACACTATTCACATTACATAGCACATGTGATTTCTGTGCAAGGTCACATTTTGCCTCTTAATATTGAGTGCCTGTGACTTTGCTGCTAGAGATCACAGATGCAAGTCCGGGTAACAGAATTCGGCTTGCATGCGGCCATGGTAAGCCATTGTCTTTCGGCTTCTGCACCCTCCTTTCCCACATACCAAGCAAAGCCCATTGAGTGCTGCGGTTTTCCTGTTAACCTTCAGCAGCAGAAAACAAACTAACCCCCCCCCATCCATTTCTCTGGATGATCGCTTTATCCCTCCCCCCACCGCGTGGCTGGTATCAGGGAAGATCCCTGCAGGAACCAAACTAACAGCCCCCACCCCACCATGAATTCTCTGGGATGATCGCTTTACCCCTCCCCCCACCGCATGGCTGGTATCAGGGAAGATCCCTGCTAGCCAAACGTGAAAAGCTCTGGGCCAATTCCCCCTCCCTCCCCCCCCTGTGCTTGGCTAACTGCAGGGAAGGATTTCTTTTCAGCCACAGGCAAACAGCCCAGTAGGAATGGCCACCTCTGTCCCCTTAATTAAATTCCCGTATTTCAACCAGGTTACCATGAGCGATATCACTCTCCTGAGGATTACACAGCAAGATAAAGAACGGATGTTGCTTGAATGCCAGCAAACACCGGGACCATACGCTGCCAGGCTTTGTCATGCAATGATACCAGATTACTTGCTGCAAGCATGGCGCGGTCAAGTGTCCTACCATGGAGGACGGAATAAGGCTGCACTGCCCAGAAACCTTGTGGCAAGGCTTTTGGAGTACCTCCAGGAGAGCTTCATGGAGATGTCCCTGGAGGATTTCCGCTCCGTCCCCAGACATGTTAACAGACTTTTCCAGTAGCTGTACTGGCCACAAATGCATCCCAAGTCCTCAGGGCAAAGTAATCATTAAAAAATGCTTGCTTTTAAAATAAGTTTTATATTTTAAAAGGTAAACTCACCTGAGGTCCCTTCCATGGGGTCGTGGTCTTGGATACTGGCTTGGGAGGATACTTCAGTCAGGCTGAGAAAAAGATCCTGGCTGTTGGGGAGAACAGAATGCTGTGTGCTCTCCGCAAGCTCGTCCTCCTCCTCCTCTTCCCCGTCCGCAGAATCCTCAGGTGTGGCTGATGAGATTACCCTCGCCTCGGAATCCACGGTCAGAGGTAGGGTAGTGGTGGCAACCCCCCCTAGAACTGCATGCAGCTTGGCGTAGAAGCGGCATGTCCGCGGCTCTGACCCGGAGTGACTGTTTGCCTCCTTTGTTTTTTGATAGGCTTGTCTGAGCTCCTTGACTTTCACGCGGCACTGATCTGCGTCCCTATTGTGGCCTCTCTCCATCATGCCCTTAGAGATTTTTTCAAAAGTTTTGGCATTTCGTCTTTTCGAACGAAGTTCTGCTAGCACTGAATCCTCTCCCCATATAGCGATCAGATCCAGTACCTCCCGTACGGTCCATGCTGGTGCTCTTTTTCGATTATCGGCCTGCATGGTTACCTGTGCTGATGAGCTATCTGTGGTCACCTGTGCTCTCCACGCTGGGCAAACAGGAAATAAAATTCAAATGTTCGCAGGGCTTTTCCTATCTACCTGGCCAGTGCATCTGAGTTCAGATTGCTGTCCAGAGCGGTCACAATGGTGCACTGTGGGATAGCTCCTGGAGGCCAATACCATCGATTTGCGGCCACAGTAACCCTAATTCAAAATGACAATATCGATTTTGCCGCTACTCCGCTCGTCGGGGTGGAGTACAGACATCGATTTTAAGAGCCCTTTATTTCGAAATAAATGGCTTCGCTGTGTGGACGGGCGCATGGTTAATTCGATTTAACGCTGCTGAATCCGAATTAAAGTCATAGTGTAGACCAGGCCTTCAGATGGGTGAGATAATATCTCTTATTGAACCAACTTCTGTTGGCAAGAGAGACAAGCTTTTGAGTTTACACAGAGCTCTTCTTCAGATCTGCAAAATGTACTCAGAGCGTCACAGTGAAATACACGGTGGAACACATTGTTTAGCATAAGGACCATTCAAGATGAAGTGGCCCATTAACACCACTTCAGTTACAGGGGAGAAAGGAAGGGAGGAGGGAAAAAAGCAGCTCGGCATGGTGGTGGTAGGGTTGTAAGTGGGTTATAGATTGTTGTAATAAACTATAAATCCAGTGTCTCTCTATTCAGTACACGATTTTTAGTGTCTAGCAAAGTTATGAATTTAAGCTCCCAGGCTCATCTTTTGAAGGTATTGTACACAATGACGATGGAGAGGTCAAATATAGAGTGATTATTTTGTGAAAAGCGTTCACTCACAGGTGATGGTGTTTTTTCTTTTATCATTTTCCTGTGTGAGTTCATTTGAGAGTGTAGTGCTTGTCTGGTTTCACCCACTTAGTTATTAGGACATTTAGTGTACTAGATGAGGAACACCACATGTTAAACAGTGTGTTGGGGTGTGGGGTGTTGATCATTGTAGCAGTAGAGATATGTCTACAGGTTTTGTATCTGTTGTTCTGGCCTGAAAGGGTGTGTTGTTGCTGGGAGTTGGTGTGTCCCGGTCTGTGGAGAACTTGCTTTTGGTGGTGGGCTTGGAGATTGTTTGAAGGCCAGGAGAGGGGGGGTTCAGAAAAGATTTATTTCAGGTTGTGGTCCCCATTTTGCCAGCTAAATAAGTTGTCACTCTACTATACATCCAGTAATTCATTTTTTGTCCATGATAATATTAATATGTGACAAGAGGTCCTCTTAATTGAATATAGACTGTTCTGAATCATCAGTTGGTAGTTTTTATGTATAGAAAACTAGATTTGATTCTCTTCAGAAGATTACACTTTTCATTAAAATAGAAGCTAAATTAATCTAACTTTTAAATCCTTTTGATATATAGTATTATTTATCATCAAACAAATAATTAAAAAAGAAACAGAAGATGCACACTTAATACAATAGCGTACATATGTCCTGAAATGATTCAAAAGTTTACACTATCTCTCAGATGGTTTTTCCACAGAAGTAGTGTAGTTTCACCCAACAATTTATTTTATGTAGTTGTTGGGGCAGAAGTGTTACATATTATGGCAACCTGACTATGTCTGGAAGGTAATGTTAATAATTAATGAAAAATCTTGCAAGTTGGATATAGTACAATTAAGTACACAAAGATGCCATAGATGGGGTAAAAAGAATCTACCCAATAAATTATAAATGTATAATACAAGAAAAGTTGTCTCCAAATAAGAATTAATTTGAAATCATGTTTTAATGTACCAGATGATTGACAAAAATGGTCTAATCCTGCAAAAGTCTACCTTCACTTCCCATGGACTATTTGCATAAGTATTAAAAAAGTATTTTGTTAATATCTTCTCGTTAGTCTTATCAGATAAAATCTTTTAAATTATGTTTTAGAAGTCTGAAAACATTTCAGTCATGTTTTTCAATTTTTGTGTTAAAAATAGGACTTGACATACTGCATAAACATCATTCTCATTTGTAGACCAGTTGGCTTTGACTGAATTATTCCTTCTTGTATTTGTTATGCACACATATTCTAAGGATTTTTTTTTTACATGGCAAAAAAGCTATTGTTAAATAGCTATTCCACACTAGCACTCTGTGGGGATATTTTTATAGTGCACTAAGAATGACTTCATGTGGTTTTATCTTAATCCACTTCCAAAGTGGATTAAGATAAAGTGCAAAAATACACTCCTAAAGCTTGTCTACACAGGGATTTTAAAGTGGGTCAAACTGAGTTAATCTGGTTTGAAAACAATTATGTACTCATGACACAATCCATTGCTATTTGCTGTTGTACCTTAGCGGGTTAAGGGGTGGGGTAGGGCTGGAATTATGCTCCTGATTTGGTTTTGCAGGTTTGTTTTTGCATTTGAGATGCTTCTGTTGTGTCAGAGTGGTTGAGGGAAGCGGGGGGGTGTTCTGTGGAGTGGCTACAGGGGTTGAGCCAGTTAGTAATCCTCTCTGAATCCCCTTTAGGCTGTCTTGACTCTCAGTGCCATTAACACTAACATTAACACTGCACACTAACTCCACATTTGCCACAAACTCTGGAGTCCTCTTGCCAAGTGGACTAGGTTTGCTGAGAATTGAATTAGCAAGGGCTAGTGTTCATGTGGAAACAGTGGCTGCTCTCCACTTTGTTCCATGTTTCCAACAGCTGTCCCACAGTGCTTTGCAAGGCAACTGTTGCTAACTTAGTTCACCTGTGTTACTTCCCCTGCTCTGCTAGTAAGTTCCCAGGATGTCCCCTCCACCACTTTAAAAACTGGCACAGGGCCAGAATTTGCCCATTTGCTCCTGAAGCTGTGTGTGTCAATATTCTTGCAATACAACTGCAATAGCGCACCAGAATTCCAAGCAGCTGTTGTGGGGCTTATGCTGAGACCCTGGATCTCAGAGCCATCTGGAAAGTGTCAATGCAGGAAGCATTGTATAAATGCTATAAATGAATAAAGCTCTTTTCGTGGACATTGCCAAGCAGATGTCAAGAGAGGCCAAAACCAGGATGCTGACCGGTGCCAGATAAAGAGCAAGTAGCTCAGGAGTATGTAAAATGAAACAAGGAACAAAAGGAGACAATCTGCCAGGGGACATGTGACTGGAGAGGAATGGATCCTACACAATTATGGAACAATCCATTCAAGATACCAGGTGAAGGCTGCTGCCCACACTCGCCCCCCCACTAAGGACAACTGGCAAGGCCCTCCAGACAGGGCCGGCTCTGGCTTTTTTGCCGCCCCAGGCAAAAAAGCTTCCGGCTGCCCCCCTCCCCCCCAGCGCGGCAGGGGAGGGCGGCCGGAGCCCCGGGGGGAGGGCAGCGAGCCCCGGCCGGGGCTCCGCTCTCCCCGGCGGCCAGAGCACCGGGGGGAGGGCGGCGAGCCCCGGCCGGGGCTCCGCTCTCCCCGGCGGCCAGTCCCGGTCGGGGCTCCGCTCTCCCCAGCTGCCAGAACGCCGGGGGGAGGGTGGCGAGTCCCAGTCGGGGCTCCTCTCTCCCCGGTGGCCAGAGCGCCGGGGGGAGGGCGGCGAGCCCGCCACAGCTCCGCTGTCCCCGGCGGCCAGAGCGCCGGGGGGAAGGCGGCTAGCCCGCCGCGGCTCCGCTGTCCCCGGTGGCAAGCCCCGGCCGGGGCTCCGCTCTCCCCGGCGGCCAGAGCACCGGGGGGAGGGCGGCAAGCCCGCTGCGGCTCCGCTGTCCCCGGCGGCCAGAGCGCCGGGGGGAGGGCGGCAAGCCCGCCGCGGCTCCGCTCTCCCCGGCGGCCAGAGAGCCAGGGGGAGGGCGGCGAGCCCCGGCTGTGGCCCCGCTCTCCCCGGCGGCCGGAGCACCGTGCCGCCCGCCTCCAGGTGCCACCCCAAGCACAAGTTTGGTGGGCTGGTGCCTGGAGCCGGCCCTGCCTCCGGAGGATGAGCAGAAGGATGTTGGAAAGGAACTGTCCCCTGAGAGCCAGGATCTTTTTCGGACTCAGGACCCTGATGCCGACCACTTGGAAAGCCAGCCAGTCATGCCCTTCTGCAATGTACACTGATTCTGCCCTACATCAGCCAAGCTCGAGTCCCAGCCAGAAACCAAGGCCAGAACCAAAGAGGCAGATCCCCTGGATGGAACTTTGGCATGTAAGTATCGATCCTTAAAATTAATTATTATTATTATTGTGCTATACTGCCTTTCTGACTTCTATTCTGAGTGCCCCTGGCTGCATCCATCTTAGACAGATGTGAGCTAGGAGTCCTTCTGAATATCTAGCCCCCTTATACATGTTGCCAAAATGGTGGGTGCTCCCCCCGGGTGCCCATCCTCTGTCTCATGCCAAAGTCATGACTATTGACAGTTTTCAGGACTGCAGCACAGAGACTCTTGCCCATCTGCCTATTTTCCTTTTCCCCATCCCTCATCTGGTGAAACCCCTGCCCACAATCCCATTTGCCAGCCTGAAATGGCAGCTAGCAGATTGGCACAGCCACAGTAGTCTCTACACACAGTGCTCTCCCCACCCCACCCAGAACATTCAAATAATGAAAAAAATAATTTGTGGAAAATGCAACAGTTTATTGAGACAGTGGTTACAGGAAAATAAGTTTGGTTAGTGTCCACAGTTTACATGACATAGGCATTTCATGCCTGGTAAAGGTACAAACAATACTGTTCCCTGCTGAGGTGTAAATGTCCTATAACAAGCATTCTAAACAGAAATCACTGCAGGACACTATCTTCTTCTCTCTGTACTTTCTCCATGTCTGCAGTGGAGACAAAGAAGAACTTAAGACCACGGAATTGCTTGATTTTGCATCACATATTATAGGGAATAGCCCATCCCCTGGCATAGCTCGCAAGCCCCTTCCACTCCTCTAGCACTTTTAGCAGGGACCATCCTGGTAAATAACTTTACAGCATATCTTGTAATCTGCCTTCTGCCTTTTTAAATAAGGCCATTCTCTGCCTCCTAGTCATTCACCTCAATGTAATGGCACTGGCAGTCAGGACAGCCTAACGGGGATTCAGAGGGGATTACTAACTGGCTCAACCCCTGAAGCCACTCCCCAGAACACTCCCCTCCCCCCCAACCACTCTGACACAACAGAAGCATCTCAAATGCAAAATCAAACCTGCAAAACCAAAACAGGAGCATAATTCCAGCCCCACCCCACCCCCTAGCCCATTAAGGTACAACAGCATACTCAGCAGACAGAAATTTCAATGCAGACCATTTACCATCTCTGAGGTAGAAATTTAGGGATGTACGGTCACATATGCATACTAAAAAAAAACTCTCTCACATGGGCTATCTGGAAGATGAACAATAAGCAACTAGGGTTTTTTTCCATACTCCCACAGTCACAGCACTTGCAACAGCCAGACTGTCCAGCACAAGGTCTTCATCTATTGCTGAGGCTGGCCAATCTGATGTGGTGAAAAAGGAAGACTCAGGATGAGATGTTTGGAGAGGCATGGCAGAGAACCAGAGGAAGACTACATTGGCTGATGGGTAGAAGCAGTACAAGATGATCCAGAGGTAGAAAAAAAATGCAGCTCTCCTGGGAGATCATGGCAGTGGCCAAGGACAGTGTGGCAATGGCCAAGGAAAGCATTGCCATGGCCAAGGAGAAAATGCAGAGGCAACTCTTGGACACTATCCTGAGCCAAAATGCTCTCCTACAAAACATTCTCCTGCTAGGCCAACAGGCCCTGCTGTCCCATAAGTTGGAACCCTGCCATGTCCTTCAGACCCTGGATAATACTGGCTGCTGGGACCAGCAGCAACTCCTCCGTGCCAGACCCACACAGCACTTGTCCCAGAGACCATTCTCCACTCAGGTCCATCATCTGCACACCAAGAACACTAGTTCCTGGAAGCCCAGCACTTGAGCCCGGCAACATACCTGAAAAAGTTGAGTTGTGGCACTCAACCCCAGAGCCCCCTCATACAAGGAAAGGCCTATATGCACCTATAACTTTAACCCCCACCCTTCAACCTTGTTATTTTTCTACTGTTTAGATTGTCTCATTTTCAGTTTGGGTTGCACCATCCTATTTAAAGGTTTGGGAGGGTTGTTAGTTAGTCAGTAGTTTGTTTTGGTAAATGTATTTTTAGATTAAAAAGTATCGTTATTTATCCACCAATGCAATTAAAACTTTAGTTTTACATTTGTTACTGTTGTTTCACAGTAAAAACGGTTTAAAACCCATTTTGGTCAATTTTGACTCATCACTACATGTAACACAAAATCCTTCAAATAAAGCTAAAACAATTTATACTATTTTACAAAAGTACATAGGCAACATCCCACTTCCACCACCATAAACCATACTACACTATTCACAGTCTATTCCCATCCCTCCCTTTACAGATTAGCAGTTGGCTGTACAGCTACATACAAGACTGAAAATATGAACAGTAGGCATCACTGACAAAATTCCCCTATTTATTAGTGTTCTTTGTGGGATGCCTTGCTGGCTGCTTGAACTGCCAAGAAAGTCTCTGCATCTTAGCCTCCCACCCATTGTTAAGGCTTTTTTCCTTGGTCCCACAAATAATTGTGCAGAACACAGCACACAACTATAATGGTGGGGACGTATTTTTCTGAAACTTCAAAACAATTCCATAAACAGCACCATCTGCTTTTCAGACAGCCAAATGCATGCTCAGCCACCATTCTGCACCTACTACAGCCTGGCCTACAATGGAAAAATTAGGTCAGCATAACTATGTCTCTCAGGGGTGTGAAAAATCCACACCCTTGAGTGATGTAGTTAAGCCAATCTAAGTCCCCCATGCAGACAGCACAAGATCGATGACAAATTCTTCAGTCAACCTACCTACCACTTCTTGGGAAGGTGGATTACCTACACCGATGGGAGACTCCCTCCTGTTGGCACAGGTAGTGGCTACACTGAAGCGCTCCAGTGCCACGGCTGCAGTAGCTCAGCTGTTCTGCTGTAGCATTGTGTGTGTAGACAAACACTTAGTCAACAGTTAAATTGTTCCTTCCTTTTGTCCAAATGGCCTGTGTATGACTTCATTAACCAGAGCATCAGCAGATAAGCTTCCACACCATTAATGTTCATAGTAGTCCCCAAGGGAAAACAATCCTTTCTCCATTAATTTAAATAGAACTGAGTTCCAAAAGAGCCTCACATCATGGTCTCTTCCACATCACCCAGTATTTATGTTTGTAAACCTGTCATGGTGGTCAATCAGCCTTTAGAAGACCATAGAGAAATACATCATTCTATTTATAAATTCTGTACCCTGGTGGGAGATGGGGGAGGGTGGCACAAATGATAAACACATGGGTTCCAATACAGTTTGGGAATCCCATGTGTGCAAAGCATTCAATAATCTCCTGAGCATGACCCAGCTTTATAACCTGGCTAGGCAGTATATATGCATGACAATGGCCCCAACAGTTAATCTCCCTGGGCTGACCTGGTTGGCTATAGACAAGTAACATTCTGGAGGAACCAGCTTACAGAAGGCAGTGGTGACCTGCTTCTCTAAAGGTATGGGGCACTGCATGTTGGTACACTGCTGCAGCTCCAGGGTCAGTTCTGCACACACTTCAAAAAAAGATAGCCCTCCCATCCTGAAATTCTATCTTCTCTGCTGGTCATCCCCTGGCCTGCAGAATGATCCTTTACCCCAATTTACTCTGGTTTACTGGGCCCAGAAACAGCGCTGCAGCAGCAGCGTACCAGACACATATCAAAAAGTTTTGTATTAAATCTCCTGTGTAGACATACCCTTAATGAAGGATAATAAGAAGAGTGTCTACACAGGAGTCTACTGTGAAATAGCTATTGGCCTTTAAATTTACACTCTACTTATTTTGCACTAACTTCCCTGTGAATTTCCTATGTAGACAAGTCCTACAACTTACTTAATATGGGACCCATTCTTACTATTAGGAGTGGGTCCATTGACATAAATGCTACTAATCATGGTAATATTCATTATGTCTGACAGTGTTTGCAGAGTTGAGTCCTTAGTGAATTTTTTCACTGACAGGAAAGTTTGCAGAAACAGTGAATTTTAAGTGAATATTGCAAAATATTAATGGAAAGTAATTCTGAAATCATAACAATAGTAACAATTCTGAAATCATAACAATAGTAATTGCACCATAAACCTCATTCTAAGCATTACACTCAACCTAGAAAACAGAAATATACCATGTGTCCTAAGTAGCCAAACTAGTGGGCTGAAATAGGTTTACATAAAACATATATGGAGTAATTTTTGAACAATGAACAAATTCATGGACCTCAAGATCTGTTCACAGACCATTCATGAACAGAAAAATTCAATGGTTAAATAAAATTAAATTGCAGGAAACAGCTTGCCCATCTTTACTGTCTTTAAGAGCATAAGAAGTCCTAATGAGATATTTCCTCTGAATAAAAAGTACCCTCTCTGTTTGGAGTGTCTCAGGAGGAAGAGGGATAATGGTAGCTAGTTTACCTTATTCCTTAATGTGGCTTTCACTCTTCATTTGCATAGGAGTCTTCTCAGTGTCTCTTTTAAAGTGCATAAGTATGTGCCTTTCAAATTTTAGATGTAGTCAATAGTGTCAGTGAAAGAGGAGATGGCACACGGAAATGCCATCCCTTCACCTTGTGTTTCCTGGAAGAAAAAACAAAACAAAACCATGTACTGTGTGATTTAACAACCTGGTCCCATAACAACAAGCTTCCCACGCATGTATGTTGTCATGAGCACTACCAATACTGTCTCTACAAAAGTTCATCAGGGACCTATAGATCAACCGATGAAAGGAGAATGAATGTGAAGCAGAATTCTCTCTGGAGAAAGGTACTGTTGCTATGCTAAGGGTGAAATTACCATTTTTTCTTTATGATTTTGAAATATGTCGTGGCAGTATTTCAGATGCAACAGACTGTAATTATCTACCATCATGTTAACTGTGACGATAATCAGATCAGATGTCATTCCGTTCCATGACATCTTAAATTCTGCACATTATTATTATTATTATGGAAAAACCATCTTCAAACATTAGAAAAAGCAAATTGATATTTGGTTTGAATAACTATGCCACTGTGGAGATGCACCATAATGGTAAACATGAATATTTTTTCATCCTTCTTCCCAGCCCCAGCTCCATAGAGAAAAGAACTTGGTCCTTGTAAAACATTAAGGTATCTTTTTTTTAAATGACCTAATTAAGTTACTCCAAGTGCAATCCATCAGCTTCCTGTCACCTGAATATTGCTGAATTGCCTAGAGAAAACAGAGAAATATCAACAATAATTCACTTGGTGAATTAAAAATCTCTCTATTTTATAGGCCTTCAGTAATACCTTAGTGCAGTGCC
The DNA here is from genome assembly GCF_011386835.1 of Chrysemys picta bellii. Lineage (NCBI taxonomy): Eukaryota > Metazoa > Chordata > Testudines > Emydidae > Chrysemys > Chrysemys picta. The sequence goes on along the minus strand of NC_088793.1, from coordinate 99,826,640 downwards.
TCTCAACCTTTCCAGATAACTGTACCCCTTTTAGAAGTCTGATTTGTCTTGCATACCCCCCCCCCAAATTTCACCTCACTTAAAAACTACTTGCTTAAAAAATCAGACTTAATAATACAAAAGTGTCACAACACACTTTACAGTGTAACACATTACTGACAAATTGGTTACTTTCTCATTTTTACCATATAATTATAAAATAAATCAAGTGGAATATAAATATTGTACTTACGTTTCAGTGTATAGTATATAGAGCAGTATAAACAAGTCATTGTCTGTATGAAATTTTAGTTTGTACTGACTTTTCTAGTGCTCTTTAGGTAGCCTGTGGTAAAATTAGGCAAATATCTAGATGAGTTGATGTATCTCCTGGAACACATGTGCGTACCCCCAGGGTTACACGTACCCCTGGTTGAGAACCACTGCTCTAGTGGCAGGACAAGCTACACAAGTGTTGCCAAAATGTATCTAAAAAAAGTGACATCCTTCAAGGTACGTACAGTCTGCCCAAAATAGGGCTTTACAATGTGATTGGTGTTCTATCCCTGAGGACTATTTGCCATTACTGTCTATCCTTGATTCAAAGGCAGATTCTCAATTCCAGTGTTATAGGAGAAACGTTATATACTTATTGATGTTCCAGAAAATAAAAAAAATAAAAAAGCAGCAGCAGTTAAGACAGCTTTAGCTCAGAAAGCTGCCAAAATCGTCTTTATAGATACCCATTTTGTAGAAAGATTGTCAGGACAGTCTTTAATGATGCCAAATAATAGGTAGTGGAATGTACTTTAGAGCAAATAAAGGTATGCTTATAGTAGTTCATCCTCATTTTTCTAGGATCCCCCTGTGTAATGTCCTTATGCAAGTCCCCCAATTAAATGAATTCCACTGATAATAGCACAGACAAATATAGCTTATATGTGAATAGTTTGATAAAGTGAGTGAAATCCTAAACATTAGGTCCTCATGGAAATATATTGTGGAAATAGACTCAGCTTTATTAACAATGCAATACAATTTGTTATTCCATTACCTGCCTTTCAGAAACAGGCATGAAAATTAATGCATAATTTAGTAACAAAGCCTGCCAAATATGGCATTATAGCAGAATAATTGATTACATCAGGAAGTTAACATTTATAACAAGAATGATTAATTTATGTAATTTTAGTTATACCCAGACCCAATGTTATGACTCCCACCCAACACAAATCTGCAATTTATTTTGTCTGGTATTTCAGGGACTTAATCCTCTATAAAAATCCAGCCTCTCTAGATCTTTATCTCAGCAGTCTTCAGTCTGTCTGATGTACACAGCTGTTCTCGCCTTCTGTTTTTAATTCCAGTTAGGATTTTCAGAATGTACTGAAGGGTTAGTAACTTGATTTTTGTTGTGGATTTTTTTTACATTCAAGACGACCTTGGAAGCCAGAATGGGGGGTCAGATGGCAATGTTCTTACCTTGAGTAAGAACCAAAGCCCTCATTCTGTCTCTATTGAAATCAATGTCAATATTCTTTTTACATTCAAATTCTCTTTGTCTTACTCACATAGAACTTGTCTTTGCTAGCTGCTGAACACTCTCTATCCCAGTCCAGTAAAGCACATAAGCATTTGCTTAAATTTAAACATGTGAATTGTCCCATTGAAGTTAATAAAACTAATGTTCTCAACTTTACATAAACTCAGTTGCTTTGCTGGATTGCACTCAGATTCTCAGTACTTTGCTGGACTGAAGCCATGAAGACTAAACCCTGGTGTTGAGCACCTCCAACAAAGTATAGAGCACCCTCAACTATTTTGTAATGTCATGCGAGTTGAAGATCAGGGTCATTGGCTTCAAATCCTGATACAGTAGAACCTCAGAGTTACAAACACCTCAGGAATGAAACTCTGAAATGTTCCTAACTCTGAACAAAACGTTATGGTTGTTCTTTCAAACGTTTACAACTGAACATTGACTTAATACTGCTTTGAAACTTTACTATGGAGAAGAAAAATGCTGCTTTCCTCCCTCCACCCCTCCACCCCCCAGTAGTTTACATTTAACACAGTACTGTACTGTATTTGCCTTTTTTTCTTTCTTCTTTTGTGGAGGCGGGGTGGGTGTCTCTGCTGCTGCCTGATTGCATACTTCCGGTTCCAAATGAGGCATGTGGTTGACTGGTCACTTCCTAGTTAAGGTGTTTGTAACTCTGAGACCCTACTGTCGTTTTATGAATAGCTCCATCGGCTTCAAACCCTGTTCATCTTACAAGTAGTCTCATTAACTTTAAGAAGAATGTTCAAGTGAGTATGGTCTTTGCAGCAGGAATCTTATCTACATTCAGGATCATTAAGTTTTTAATATGCTGTTGATATTACATCAATAAAAGGATTTGGCTTTACAACAGCTATTGATCATGCCAAGCCTCAGCCTCCCTAGCAATAAGGGAGGCATTTCCCATAAAAGAAGAAAAATTAAAAGCTTACCAACAAAACAAAACAAACAAACAAAAAACCCCTCAACTCCATAACTCTTTGCGTAGTTCAGTTTTGTTGTACTACTTCTTAGACCATAAGCTCTTCAAGGCAAGGCCCATGTCTGCATCTGTATATGTGCAGTGCCTAGTACTGCGGGGTTGTCTTGATCTTTATTAGGGCCTCTCCAGCAGTAATAACATTAAATAAAAATAATAATTTTTAAACTAATTGTTCAGAATTCCTTTTAGCTAGTTTAACAGTGAAGCCTGTAGACATTCTGCTCTGTCCTCAGGTGTTCTGAGACAATGAAGCCATATTCTAAAGTCTAGAGACGGGAGGTTATCCCATGACTAACAGTAGTATACATCTTAAAAAGACAAAGTGACATCACACTGTCACCTGCACCTGGGTCTGAATAAAAGACCATTACAAATTTAATCACATAGATAAATGCAGGATAATTCATCCAATTATATTATCTATGGCAGGGGTAGGCAACCTATGGCACGTGTGCCAAAGGTGGCACGAGAAATTATTTTCAGTGGCACTCACACTGCCTGGGTCCTGGCCACTGGTCCGGGGGGCTCTGCATTTTAATTTAATTTTAAATGAAGCTTCTTAAACATTTTTAAAACCTTATTTACTTTACATACAACAACAGTTTAGTTATATATTATAGACTTATAGAAAGAGACCTTCTAAAAACGTTAAAGTGTATTACTGGCACGCGAAACCTTAAATTAGAGTGAATAAATGAAGACTCGGCACACACCACTTCTGAAAGGTTGCCGACCCCTGATCTATTGAGATACATTTTGTTGAGCTTATTGGCTATGTTGTTATTTTCTTTAGCATGGTATACAATATATCTGCAGGCAATAAGCATGTTAAAAAATGTATTTATCATTACTCTTTGACCATGTGATGGGGTGTCCACGCCCACAGTAGCCTGGAAAGGGTTAATGTGGCTCAGAAGGGGGTAAGTAACCTGATAGGCCGTACCTGAGGGAGAGTCAGCCTTGATAGGAAAGCTCTGATTGAAGATGGAGCCCAGCTAGGCAGTAGCAAGCAGAGCTGGTATAAGGCGAGCTGTGAGGGCAGAAGGAGACTGCAGTGTGAAATCCAGTAGTCACTTAGAATGGGCAAGGAGGAGACCCGGGGGAGAGTAGAAGCTCTGGATCCAGGACCTGAAGGAAGGGTTTACTCAGAAAGGTGGTGGAGAAGAAGCCCAGTAGAGGTGGAGTAGGCAAAGGTTCAGGGAGATGGCAGCAAGCTTTGGGATGGTGCAGACCTTGGCTGCTGATTTGAGGATCCCTGAGATGGAACCCAGAGTGGAGGATGGATGGGCCTGGCTTCTCCTACCAGCCCCTGGGGAAGTGGTATAGCTTTGAATTGGAGATTGCTGGGAACAATAGCCTGTCAACTAGTCCAGTGACTTTGATACCCTGTAAGGGGAAAACTATAGTGACCTGGCCAGAGGGCCAAGCCACCATGAGGAAGCACCTGAGTCACCAAGAGAGAGTAACAGGACTCCAGAGAGAGAGAGAGAAACCGACCATTGGGTGAGCAATTGAAAGAGGCAGCATCAGACTGGTCAAGAGCTAATCCCATGATGAGCCACAAGGATATGCCCTAGTGGTGAGTAGTGATACCCTGTTACAGACTATTTCATTTGCACTCTACCCACTAATCCATCTCCACTAGGAGAATTAGCATTCAAAAATCTCTAAGCAGGTCAGTCACCAATCTTTAAAATCTGTCAGAAAAATATTTCCTTCCTCCCCCCAGAACTTTCTCCTGTATATCAATGCCTCTTCTATCCTGATTTAAAAAAAAAGCATAGCTCTACCTCATGTCTCCCTGCAGTATCAAAGCACAATGAGTACTTACCAGAGCTCCTCTCTCCTGCATCAGGCATACCAGAGCCAGAGTGTTGGGACTGGCTAGACTCCTCCAGAGTTAAGAAGAGGTCCCAGCTCACAAATCCTTGTCACCTGCCCCCCATCCTCCTCCAACTCCACTTCCTCATCCACCATGGAAGCAAAATATTTCTGAACACCTACTCAATTTAATGAAGCTCTTCACTATCTGTCATTTTGTAACTTTCAATAAGAAGCCCTTAGAGATGATATTGATTTTTAGAATAAGACCTTGTTTACACTACAAAGTTTTGTCAACAAAACAGTGAATCCATACACACTGCAATGCAACTTTTGGCGGCACAAATGCCCTGTTTTGGCAACAAAATACAACCACCCTGACGAGAGACATAAGTCTTTTTCCTCTAAATTTTTGTCAACGAAGTGCCAGTGTATAGACTGTGCTTGATTTAATCGCTTTCATTGGCCTCAGGAGGTGTCCCATAATGACCGCTCGGGTCAGCAGTTTGAACTCCACTGCCCTGCAGCCAGGTAAACAACCATCTGTCCTTCCCCCTTAGAAGCCCCAGGAATTTTTGAAATTCAATTTCCTGTTGGCTCTGCATGGAGAGGTCTCATCGCATCTTCCCAGGTGACCATGGTGGCTTATCGCAGCAAATGCTCTCCTGCTTGGACCACTGCAGAGCTGCTGGAGCTGCTCAATATATGGGGAGAGGAGGCTGTGCAGTCCCAGCTGCGCTTGAGCTGTAGGAATTGGGACACCTACAGGGACGCTCATGTGCGGCGGGTATTGTAGGCACGGGTAAGATGGCCTCGCCCATGCTCCGCCCCCAGGCCAGTGGTTCCCAGCACTCTGCCTTGGTTGCCCCAGTCTGGCTGGTCTGCCTCCTGCAGGGAGTCCAGGAGGCTGGTGTTGGGGCTGCACTGCGCCGCCCGGAGCACTGGGGCCGGATGGGGGAGCACCCGGAGCACTGGGGAGCTGCCTGTGCTACCTGGAACACCAGGGCTGGTCATGCCGCTCAGAGCACCGGGGCCAGGAGCACTGCCACTGTGGTGCTCTGTGCTCCTGTGGGGGAGGGAGACAGAAGGGGAGGCAAATGGGGAGGGGCGGGGCCTTGGGCACAAGTGAGGGGCAGGAGTTAGCCTCCAATGGCCTGGTCACCAGCCACCCATGGGTATATTTCTCAAGGCTTGTGCGAAAAGGGGTGCAATCAGGACATGCTGCAGTGCAGAGCGAAGATAAAGGAGCTGAGGCAGGCATACCATAAAGCGAGGGAGGCAAACTGTCGCTTCGGTGCTGCACCTAAGATCTGCTGGTTCTACAAGGAGCTGGATGCTATCCTCGGTGGTGACCCCACATGCATCACCAAGAGCCCCATGGATACTTGGGCAGGCCTGGAGGTGGTGAAAAGAGGACCTTACCCAGAAGACGAAGTCATTGATGAAAAGATGGAGTTAGATGACAATGTGGAGCTCCCGATAGGGTCGCCTGGTGGGGCAAGCAGCCAGGAATTGTTCACTACTCCAGAGGTGTCTAGCCAGTCTCAGCAGTTGCTCTCTGGCTGTGTTTCTGTGAGCTGGAGATTTCCCTATGTAGCTAATCAGTACGGTGGAACAGGGTGTTGATGCATGCCGAGATCTCACAGGAATCCTCCAGAGAGATATCCAGGAAAGTTTCCTGGAGATATTTTGCAATCCTTTGCTGAAGGTTCCGTGGCAGAGTAGCTTTGTTCCTTCCCCCATTGTAGGACACTTTCCCATGCCATTCAGGAATCACTTGTGCAGGGACCAAAGTGGCAAACAGGTGAGCGAGGAGGATAGGAAGTAGGGCAGAAGCCACAAGCATGTAGTAGATGTACCCTCATTTCCTTGCTTACCCTTAGTAAGGAGATATCTGCTAGAATGACCCCTCACCTGTGGAAAAGTGTAGGACAATTTTAGAATTTTTTCCCTAGTCGGCCGCACCACAACCCTTGCAGAGGGAGTTCTTTTCCCCATGTTGAGGGGCACCCCCCCCCCGAACACTCACCATGCTTTGGGTGTTTGCAGAGATGTGTGCTTGCCAAGGGTCAGTGAGAAAGCAATTGTTACATTGCAAATGGTGTATTTTACTGAAATGTTTCAATGCTGTGCGTGAATTTAAGAATCATGCTTCTGTACATTTTTTCCTTGTGCTTCGGCAGATCTGGCCTTCAGGAACACCGTACACACACTGGCCAAGTGTCTCCGACAGATAAGAAAGTGCCCGAGATGGAGCAAAGAAGACATGTTCCGGGAAGTACTGCATTTCTCCAATGCAGAGAAAAGGGAACACAAGGAGTGGTGGAAAGCTAAAAGGCAGGACAGAAAAGAAAATCATGAGTTTGTTAAGGACGCTCCTGAGCGGATGATTAAAGTAACGGAGGAACAAATGCAGCTGCTGAAGTCCTTAATAATGCTTCATACTGAGCAGATGTGTGCCTGCCCTCCCCTGCAGCACATTCAGAACTTTTTTCCACGCCCTGACCCCCCTCCCCAAACTCCACCTGCACAATCCTTTCCGCTTTCTGGGAAGAAGTGGGCTGTAGTCCACGAAAGCTTATGCTCTAATAAATTTGTTAGTCTCTAAGGTGCCACAAGTACTCCTGTTCTTCTTTTTGGGACTTCTCAGTTTCCCCTTCACTTCACCCCCCCTCCACCCAACTTTCATAATGATAGCTGGACCTATGAACAGCTCTGAAAGTCTGCCCTTCCCTGGTACCTCCTTTCCCACTAAGCGTTTTTGTGTGGTTGTAGTTGTTGTTTCTTGTGCAATAAAATCAAAGTTTTTGAATGGTAACTCATCCTTATTTTTGTTTTCTACGAATTGAGATAGCAGGCACTACCAATACATACACAGGCCATTTATTCCTGTGCTTGCTGGAATGTAAGGCCCCAAATTTCACCATTCCTTCCTAGGAAAACTATGTGTAATGTAACATTGCAGCACGAGTCAGAGATATACAGTATTGGTTCTCATTTTCAAAGTGTTGCCTCAGAGCCTCCCTGGTTTGAATTTCCCCCTTCTGGGCTACTCTGATAGCCCTGGTATCTGGCTGCTCAAAATCAGTGCCAAGTGGCCTGCCTCAGCACTCCACTCCTGAGCAAACCTATCACCTTTAGCTTCACAAAGATTATGTAACGTACAACACACAGCTATAACCATGGGGATATTATCCTTATGGAGGTCTAACCTGCGATAAAGGCATTGCCAGAGCACCTTTAATCTGCCAAAGGCACGTTCAACTGTCATCTGGCACCTACTTAGCCTGTTGTTGAACTGCTCCTTACTGCTGTTCAGGTTACCCATGTAAGGTTTCATGAGCCACAGCTGTAAGAGATATGCCGGGTCCCCCAGGATCACTATGGGCATTTCAACATCCCCCACTGTAATCTGGTTTTGAAAGAAAGTCCCTGCTTGTAGCTTTCTATACAGGCCGGTGTTCCTGAAGATGTGTGCGTGATGCACCTTCCCAGACCACCCTGTGTTGATGTTAGTGAAACGCTCATGGTGATCCACAAGCGCTTGCAACACCACGGAGAAGTACCCCTTCCTATTGATGTACTCCATCGCAAGGTAGTCTAGTGCCAAAATTGGAATATATGTGCCATCTATCGCCCCTCCACAGTTAGGAAAATCCATTTCTGCAAACCGTCCACTATTTCACACATAATTCCCAGAGTCACGGTCCTTCATAGCAGGATGCGATTTATTGCCTGCACACTTGTATTAACGCAGCCCCAATGGTCGGCTTCCCAACTCCAAACTAATTTGCAGCCGACTGGTAGCAGTCAGAAGTCGCCAGCTTCCACAATGCGATTGCCACATGCTTCTCTACCAGTAGGGCAACTCTCATTCTGGTGTCCTTGCACCGCAGTGCTGGGGCGAGCTCTGCACACAGGGCTATCCTTACCCGTATGCAAAGTACGCAGCTGCGTAGGGCACCAGGAAATTTGGGGTGCCCTGCGCAGCTGGGTGCTGCTCCAGCCCCTGCTCTGCCTCTTCCCCATGGCCCCTGCTCTGCCCCAGCCCCACTCCCCTGACGACTGCAGCAGAGCTGGGCCCGTACTCACCGGTGACGGGAAGTGCAGCGGCCTGGCCCCAGCTATGCTGCTGGTGAGTGCTGGGGGGTGGTTCCCCCGTGTTCCCTAAGCCAGTTCCCCCCCCCCATGGAGGCCTGGACCCCTCTGTGGGGGGGCTGCGTAGGGCCCCAGAATAGCTAGGGACGGCCCTGTCCACACACAGTTCCAGGAAGGTGGTTTTCCGCATCCGAAAGTTCTGTTGCTACTGCTCATCAACCCACACCTGCATGATGATACAATACCACCATTCAGGGCTTGTTTCCCGAGCCCAAAAGCAACAGTCTACCATGCAGCTGTTCCGTGAATGCTAAAAGCAATCTAAAGTTGCTCCTATCTCACAGCATGTCAGGCAACTGGGAGTCTTCTTCAGTTAGGAACTTCATGATTAACTGCACGGCCATCCGCGATGTCTTCATGACAGTTAACAGAGCATACGAGAGCAGTGCGGGATCCATCCCTTCTCAGAAAGCTGCCGGGCTGCACAGCAAATAAGGGCTGTTGAAAAATGCTGTGAAAGAAAGCTGGAAGCCCATGGAGTGCTGGGACAGAAAGCAATGCCTCATGGGACATTGAGCCTGGTCCCAAGATGCTCCACGATCAGCTCCGCCTTCCCACAACACCTAGCGACAGAAGGTGTTGAGCTGGACCATGGGACAGGTACCAATTAATTGCTCACACTGTCGATGATAATGTCCCAACTATGGACGTGTTCTACCAACAGAGGGAGCGAGTGTAATAATGACATTATGATTTTTATTATGTCGATTTTTGAGTGTTAACATCACTTTTATCAACAAAGCTTGGTAGTGTAGACAAGGTCTAAGGAACCAAGAGCAGAGCAGCTGCTGAGCACAAGTTATACAAAGGAAATTACCCTAGAAGGAGCTGTGGATGCAGCTATCTTGTCTGAATCCACAAGACAAATGCTCTTCAGTTACAGAAAGCACCTCTGCAAACTTGCCATTTGAAGAGATTGTTTTAGATAATTGTGTTCAATTCATTTGTGAAGGATTTCAAATATTTGTCATGGAAAATTAAGTTAGGTACACTGGAGCTGATGTGTATCACCCAGTATCAAGTGGGCTAGTAAAATGTTTTATGTAGACACTTAAAAGTTGGAATCCTTCATCATTGTGTTTCAAATTTCTGTTATCACTTATTGCATAAGTCTACACTTGAAGCTACCACTCAGAATATTTGAGCAGAATACTTTCTCAAATGCCACTTATCAATTAGATATGATTTATTTAAATCAGATTTGGCAAAAGAAGTTTATGAACATGTAGCAGGGCAACAACTCACCCCTGCGGTGCCTCCTGCTGGTCATCCAGGGAATTAGCTCACCAGCCTCCAGAGGGCCCTCTGCAGGCCAGTGTCTTGCCTTGCTGCTGGCCCCAGTGTCCCTCCCGGACCCCGGTGCCCCTTCTCTTGGGGTTCTGCCCCCTGCAGTACCCTACAGTCTCACTGGGTCTCCCCTCCTGGGGGGAACCTTCAATCCCCTTATCACCATCTCGCCTCAGTCTTGGGCTACTGCCAGTCACCATCTATCCCCCGCTCACTGGGGCAGACTGCAGTATAATTGCCACTCATCGTTGGCAAGGAGGGTTTGGACCTGCTGCCTCTGCCTACCCTTAGGCTGCCCCTCTGCAACCCCAGTACCCTTCTTTGCCTTTAACAAGGCCTGCAGCCTGGGGGTTTTCCAGGCAGGAGCTCCCCAGCTCCTCTGGCCTTTCCCCAACCCTACTCCACTTTAGGTACGCTGCTCAGCTCCCAGCAGCCAGGCCCATCTCTCTCAACAGATGGAGAGAGACTCTTTTTTAGCCTCTGGCCCACAGCCCTAACTGAGCTGGCCACAGCTGTGGTCAGCTACTCACTCAGCTTCCCCAGCTGTTCTTAATCCCTTTTACCCAGCTGCAGCCCCCTCCAGGACTGCTTTTAATGCCTCCGAGCAGGAGCGGGGAGACTATCCCGCTACAGAACAACAGCCCAGAGTAAAGAATCCTACAGACTACTCCCTATCTCCCAAGATGTATATACACCAAAGATTCTTAGTATGTAATTACAGAGGAAGAAGTGGGGGAAATATTGCCACGAAGGCAATGCGGTACCAGTGCCATAACTCGTAAAAATTGAAAGGAATTATGAAGAAGCATAGTAACCTGCTGTTATCAGATAAAGGTTCAGAAAATACAATGACAATGGTGATCAAGAACTGATGTGACTTGCAGAAAGCTGGGCCTAAATTCTGTGACAAGACGTTCTAATTTCTGCAGCAGACTGAAAATACGGTGGCAACACCATTTAAATTTAAAAAGAACTTAACTGAATTAAGTATTAATTGATTAATACATTCAATGACATACCCCAGTGATATTTATTTTGATATTTAGTGTATTTTATGCCTTTTTTATATTCTCAGTTTTCTAGGTGCTGCAAATTTTATGTTGAAAACACATAAAAATCATCATAAAAGATTTCAGGGAAATTGAAGGTTTTAGCACCGAAAAGCAGTGGGAAATGATTGGGGGATAAGCACAATAGTTAAGGTTTTTCTGCTAAAATTAGCAGCAGTGAAATAGTTGACAATGTTGCCATCTTTGTTTGTTTATGTGTCAGAGTTAAATACCACACTGACATGAATGGGGGTAGCTCTCAGTTCTCAGAGCTATTGTTTCAGGTTTTCTGCAGTTTCAGAAAGAACACACTGCTTTTGTTTACATTCAACTAATGTTTTTAAGATTTTCTAAGCAACCATAAAGGCTAGAAACATACATGTTTTCTAAATTAAAGACTAGATTGTGGAACACAGTTTGGTCTCTCCACAGAATGAGTCTGACCCCCTGCCTTAGAATATTGTTAATTGCCACAACATGTTTGCCACTGAGCACATAGCGGACAGCCTGAAAGCTCCACTGTTGAATTTAGCCAGAATCCCAAGGCATTCCACAAATTGTCTCCATAACTAAAGTTTGACGAGCTGTGTTGGGATCTATTTATTTTAAATCTCTCTTCATACTGGAAAATGCCCTCATTAACAGGGTGGCCAAAACTCAGCATGATCGACTGGAGGAATTTGGAAGAATTCAATTTTTATCGGTAAATGTAGGCACGTGTCAATTTCACTGTAAACACAGACCGATGAAAAAATATTTCCATCAATAATAAAAATGCACAGCTAGGCAAAGTAAGGAAAATGTTGCTTGAGAAAGTCTTAGAGTTTGAGTTAAGAATATTTACTTTGTCAACCCATCACATGTCAAAATACAATCTGTTTTAACGATTATAAAGCTTTAACATTTTGAATCTGTCTGCTGTCATTAAATAATTATTGCCTAACCCCCGTCCACAATTTCTGGCAACTGTGAAAATTTATACTGATAAATAAAAAGTGGTTAAAAATAAAGAGACTATCCACTGAAATATTTAAAAAAAATAATCAAATTTTGTCAAACCTAATCAAGCTTACTTTGGATACAAGAATTGTTGCATTGTAGCTGTCTCATACATATACACATCAGCCAGTTGTGCCATCGGTCTGCACTCAAATTCCCATTGGCTTCAATGTGAATTCAGAATATGAAAGGATGGCAAAGCTATGCTCTGAATAGCATTTACTTACGTTAACTGTCAATGGAAAAGTTTTCCTGTAAATTGAAGGGATTACTGACATTCTCAGACACTTTTTCTGACTCTCAAGACTGGTGATGTTAACCTTGGTCTCCTAACTAAATTCCAGTGTGGGTAATTACATTCTCACTATCTAGATTTCCCCCTGCCGTTTCAATTTGTTACAGTATTCTTCTTCAGTTCCGGCCCCTTGCTTCTATATAGGGTAGCTAGGTGACTGCATTTCAGTTGTGGAGAAAGTTAAACCATCTGTATAATTTAGATTGGTAAGGCCCAGATGCTACTTTGGGATCTGCTAGCATGGATCCTACCACCCACGGAAAGTCCCATGGAGCTTTGCAGATCCCAGTATACCATTGGACCCTAAGGCTTTGTCTACACTAGAAAAAATGTTCCAGTTTAATTAAATAGATTTTAAATTTAACCTAAATCATTTTAACTTGCATTTAAAATTACCTTTCTAAGCTAAACTAATTTATCTTTTAAATTCTCCTTTGCCTGTGATGCCTGCAAAAAAATTAACAATAGTTGGGCTGCTGATGTGCTGAGATCACTGCCTATCATACTGATCAATATTATTATCTCATTGTACTCCTCTGTCTGTCTCCATCTGTTGTCTCTTGTCTTATACTTGCATTGCAGTGTCTTTAGGGCACAGATTGTCTTTTTTTATTTTGTTTGTACAGCACCTAACACAATGAGGTCCTGATACATGACTGGGGCACCTAGGTGATATGGTAATACTACTAAAAATAATACATGAGTGTTAAGATAATTTGTATGTGTCTGCCATAAAGATTTGAACTGATTTAACTAGATCAACCTCAAATTGAGTTTGTTAAACCAATACAATTTATCTAATATAGACAAGTTCTTAAGTCTACAAAGCACTTTGGGGTCATTTATTGTAAAAGGAACCATATAAATGTAAGATAATTGTCTTCTTTTCTTTGAGTCATTGACCTACCATAACATTCTCAGGGTATAACTAACTTAAGAAATACATAAGTCGACTTATCTTGCAGTTCAGAAGAGTGATTTCCCAGAATCCAGATTCTCCAGCAGTGTTTGTGTGGGGGTTTTTTTTGTTCATTTGGTTTGGGGTTTTTTGAGCCTGCATAACATCTCTATTGACCATGTGAGTCTGACTCTCCCCTGCCAAGCACCTTATGTAATCAGTTACACCTGAGCAACGGGGCTGTGAAGTGCTACTGTTCTGATTTGTGAGTGCTTTACACCTACTTCAGACCTAGCCATGATTTTGGAAAAAGTAAGAAAGAAGCTGCCCCTGCAAATCTTGTTTAGGTTTTACACTAAGCCCATTGCATACAGGGAGAGAATTTTAGGAGCATCGACAATACACACATAAATTTAGCCCCTGATATGAGGACTAGAATTGTATATTGACCATGTATATGAACTCTGCCAATCTGAAAATCTTTCATGCTGTGAGAGCCACCTGGCCCACACAGAAAGTTCTGAACTCGCTTAGGGCTTGTCTAGATGAACATTTAATTCACAGCAACCTGGGGTGTGAATCCTACCCCATACTAGCCAGCTGCATGCTGATGGGCACTAATAGTTTGTTAATGCATTTTGATCTACACCACTTTGAAAGAGACTAGATCAAAACACATTAATGAATTACAGTTAGTGTACAGTTAGCAAACTAGTGTGGGTAGAATATAGGAACATAAGAACGGCCCTACTGGGTCAGACCAAAGGTCCATCTAGGCCAATATCCTGTCTCCCGCGAAAGTGGCCAATGCCAGGTGCCCCAGAGGGAATGAACAGAACAGGTAATCATCAAGTGATCCACACCCCAGTTTGCCACATACTAAGCCAGGGGTCGGCAACCTTTCAGAAGTGGTGTGCCGAGTCTTAATTTATTCACTCTAATTTAAGGTTTCGCGTGCCAGTAATACATTTTAACGTTTTTAGAAGGTCTCTTTCTATAAGTCTATAATACATAACTAAACTATTGTTGTATGTAAAGTAAATAAGGTTTTTAAAATTTTTAAGAAGCTTCATTTAAAATTAAATTAAAATGCAGAGCCCCCCCAGACAGGCCAGGACCCAGGCAGTGTGAGTGCCACTGAAAATCAGCTGGTGTGCCACGTTTGGCACGGATGCCATAGGTCGCCTACCCCTGTACTAAGCATTCATGTAGATAAGCCTCTAAACAGCCTTGCTGATGCACAATGATTTGCATTGGTCCTGCTTTCTTCTGTTCAGGTTCTTATTCTGCATTCATCAACATAGTATCTGGTAACACTGCATATTACAATAGCATTAGTAATAATACAACTGCTATTCACCTATGACTTAATTGTACTGTAATTTCTATACAGCTCACAATTTCACAGTAACCTCATCATGAAAATTCTGTATTCCCCTAAATGCCTTTCAGATCTTTAATGTTAGAATGTTACGTTCAATCACATTGTGACAATATTGAAGTTAAGACTCAGTCATGCACCCTTTATTCATTTAAGTAGTGCCCTTGATTTCAGCAACACTGCTTGCATGGGTACGAGTTAGCACGATCATGACTCACTTGTGAAGTACACACAAAATATTAACATGCTTTTTAGTTACTTTTCATATTGTTGAATGTCTTATTGATTTCTTACTGCTCCCACTTTTTTCAAACCAACCTGAAATGCCTGCTAGTTTCTAGAGCTGAAGTTGGTTTCATTACATTTTGTCCTTAAAAAGGAGTCTTCATGTGGGACCTCTACAACATAGTTCTATCCAAATCAAAATCATATAATACTTTAACTAAGAGTGTATTTTACAAAAATCAAGCCACACTCCTAATATTTGAGTCCATTATTTTATTCTGCACTTGACTATGACTCATGGAAATAATTTAAACAATAGACTTGTCCTTGACCATCATTTGTGGGTTTGACTCTTCTCCACTGAAGACAAAACACTGGCTTGTACTTGATGGTAACATAGTCATTCCCAGGCCCTTGCCACCTATTATTAGGGTTGTTGTTGGTTTTTGTTTTTAAGTACAGTGATTTTATTTAAAGAGATCTTCAGGAAAGCATGCATTAAGATTTAGCTTCTACCTCAAGGAGAAAACAGAGGTTGGAATAATTGCTCATGCTATAATTTCTGGACATTCTACAATGGTAAATCAATAACACATGTTTTAGCTAATTAGAAGATAAAATGGCTGCCAAAAAAAAAAAAGGAACAAAGAAAGTACATAGCAGAAGAATCAATTTATCATTTCCAAACAGATACTTATTGAAAGAAGGAAACATTGTACTTATTTTAAAGAGTTGACATTTTCCAGTGCCACCGATTCCTAGCTTGAAAGCAGACATGAAGGTATTTAATCTTTCTTAATCAAAATTATTTACAGATCTTTAGCGTTAGAATGTGCCTTTTGGCACAATCCTCCTTAAGGCATGATGGCATGCATCTGGGCTGTCCTAAGAGCAACCCAGGGAAGGAATTGTGACTTATCTGTTATAGCCCCTTACCTGGTGCACATCACTCTCCCAACCCCATGCCAACTCAGTTCCACTGGCCATAGTGCTGGGGGATGGAGTCAAGGCTGTGTCAAGCCCCTCCCTACCCACTAGCACACAGGGATAGAGCAGTGCCACACAGTATGCTCTCCCCATCACAGTTGGGGAGGTGATCGGGGAGCCCTACTGGTGGAAGTAGGGGGTCTAGTAGTTGAGCATCCTCAGTAATGAAAGGAGAGTCGAAGAAGCAAGACATGATTAATTTCAATGAAGTTAATGGCAAAACTCCCATTGATTTCAGTGAGAACAGGATCAAAGTGTGTGATTTAAGGAATTGAGCCTGAATCCTTATAGACAATTTTTTCCTGAGTAAATACTGCAAGATTGGGCCCCATGTGTCTTAGCCATAGTGTTACTGTGTAACTATATTAGTTAAATGCATATCCTGCTATATCTCCTCCTCCAATCCCCAAACAGATTCTCTCAAGATTTAGGGTAGTGGTGAGTAGATTCAAATATGCATAATTTGGACTGGAGTTACCAGCCTCCTAGAGTTCCCCTGAATTTAAAGTTTCCTATTTTCCTTTTCCCCATGGAAGAAAAATAGATGGATCAATATACAAAATATATCCTATTTTATTATAAACAATAGCATTTACAACACATTATACATTGCTTCTGTGCCATAGATCTGCTGCCAAAAATGTAAAAGAATACATCATCCATGATTGAACAAGGTTGTAATTTAATCAGGGGATACTGCTGAAATCATAAACAGCAAGAGCACAGCTCAAGCTATTTGTGAATGGCAGCCAATCCCCCTGATTAAATACCAAGGCTGGAATTCAATTTGGGACTGCATTGATATATGTGACCTATAAAAATATGTTTCTTTCATAATGAAAGGAAAGTCAAAGCAGCAAGATAATGTCACTGGAAAACACCAAGGACTCAAATGTGCCTCAGTAAAGTTAATGGCAAAACTTCCATTGACTTTAATTGGAGGATTAGTCTCAAGGCTTGTAATTTAAAGGAACTGATCCCGCAGGCAAAATTCTACAGACAATGAAAACTTTGCCTGAGTAAATGCTGCAGGATTGGGTCCTAAATCACTTAGCAGCAATGTTACTGCAAACACACTTGCAAAGAGCTAAGAAGTACTGGCTGAGCATGATGCTGGAGATCATAGATCACTGGATAATTGTGTTTGAGTGTACCAGGAAATAGCTTGCTCACAGAACATTTTAATAAACCATAATTATCCCTTCAGAATCCACAACCATTGATCACAGGGTATGTATGGAGGAGTGGAGGCCAGGAGTTTAAGCAGACTGGATTATTTCAGTCCATTTATGTTTTAGTACCAAATTTTCCTGATTACTAGGGTTTAACCTAGGTTTTCACTGAAGAGAAGGAAGGCAACTTCCTAAAATAGGCATGTACAGTGCAAATATAAAATGTCAAGGGGGTCTTAGAACCTGCCACTCTGTTACTACCCCTTATTAGGTGCATAAGGACTAGTCTACCTTAGCTAGGAATTCATAGAGACTGATTTTCATTTAGGATATGTATACCTAGTGCATCATTTTAGACATATACTGTAGTCTGGGCTTTGCTAAAATAGTGTGGTTGATCTTAAGGTCCTAAAGTAGTTTTGTTTATGTTTAATGTTAATTTCCCAGGTGACCTGCTTGTCTGTTGCCTCTTTCTGACTCCTCATTCAAATTTCCTATCCAGTTTCTTTAAAGTATATGTCAAACATACATGGGATGTGAGGTGCATTTTTCAGTTGTGCTTAAAAGAAAGTCACTAACTATGCTGCCACCTAGCGAAGCTCAATGCATTATAGGACTTTTGTTTGAACAGAGTTTTAGCACCCTTTTCCCTTTGTAAGGACAGAGTTCCTTATTAGAACTATTTAACATTTGACTCTAATCAAATAACGGAGTCATCAAGATAGACGTTGAAACAAAAGAATTTGGTTTAAAGTAACTGCATAAAAATATCCTAGAATACTACTGCTTTGACCTCAAGCACTGCTATAAACTGTTCTTTTAGGGTGATCCTGCAGAGTACTGAAAATCCTAATGCCTAAGGTCATTGCATGTGTAAGTGGCTCATTTCCAGTGGTTCCATTCTTTCTAACTATTAAACGTTATGGCTGGATTACTTAGGACAGGTCTTTGCTAAAAAGTTAGGTTGACCCACATCACTCAGGGATATGAAAAATCCAACACCCCTGAGCAACTTGGTTAAGATGACCTACCCGTCCTGCCCAGTGTAGACAGTGCTAGGTGGATGGAAGACTTTTCAACCTAGGGTACGTCCAGACTACCCGCTGAATTGGCGGGTAGCGATCGATTTATCGGGGATCGATATATCGCATCTCGTTAAGACACAATATATCAATCCCCCAACGCACTCCCCGTCGACTCTGGAACTCCACCGGAGTGAGCAGCGGTAGTGGAGTTGACGGGGGAGCCGCGGCCGTTGATCCCGTGCCGTGAGGACAGGAGGTAAGTCGTAATAAGATATGTCGACTTCAGCTACGGTATTCCTGTAGCTGAAGATGCGTATCTTACATCGCTCCCCCCCAGTGTAGACCAGGCCCTAGATACCGCCTCTCAGGGGGTGGATTAGCTACAGTGATGGGAGAACCCCTCCCATCACACTAATGCATCGGGCTGCAATTGTTTATGTTGAACACTTGAAAAATCTGCCCCTGAATTCTTTGGAAAATAGCAAGCTGCTTTAGGCCTGGCCAGTTGATTGGGAGAACTGTAAGGAATTGGTGTTGATGATTCAGTAGGTTCAATTGCTGATTCACTCTTTTCTCTAAATCAGTATTGAATCAAATCCTGAGTATAGTTGGAAAGTGTCATCTCTGGATCAGTTGTAAAATGAAGGTCTTGACCAATTGTAGTCTTTAAAATACTTCATAGCACATTTTTGCAGGAGTAGAATTATTAACCCTGGTATTCTGGCATTCAGCCTACTTAAAAGTTCCCCCTAAAGTTTCAATTGAAAGTTAATTTTCACTTTCCGTCTATTAAAACATTTGTTGTATTTCTATTGAAAAAAGAATGCTGTGTTCCAAGCACGTTAGCTGAATGAGCAATTCCTATATAGATTGTAAAAATTCGTTGGGAACCTTCAGGATAAAGGAACTATGTAAATGTAGGTTGCTGAAGATATACCTACTTTCAATAGACAATTATCGGCTTTTATTTCTAGTAAGTCAGTAACACCATGTGATGTGTGCATCTCTTTGTGTTAGATTATATGTCACCCTGTGAGACAAAGAAATATTTTATAATAATCCCATACAGCATGACATTCATTTGCTATCAAGGCACAGAGCTTTCAAAAATACTTTTGTATTTCAAAACGGTATTAATTACCAGAGATAACAAAGCACAGTGCCTAAGCTATTCTACATTCACTGCTATCTCAATTGACTTTGGGTTACTTCAGAATGCCTGTAGAATAAAATGATATTTTTATTAATGTTACTGTCTTCAACCGATATTTTACTTCGGGTTCAATTCTACAAGATGCTGAATGTTGTAAACCCCCAACAATGTCGAGATATGCACACTCTTTCTCTGTCTTGAAATATCTTAACACCATAAAGAAATACTATCCATGATTCTGCCCTCACAATGGAATAAATGGAACCACACTGGAATAAAGCTGGTATCTCCTCACTATTGAGCCTCTAGAAAGTATTACCAAATTCCATGTTAAAAATAACAGTATTAAGTGTGACAGAGGGGGTCAAGGCATGGACCCTTGGGATCCAGGATAGGTAGCCAGAAGGATCAAAGGGGGCCCCACACTGCAGAAAGTCCATGTGTAAGCACACAACACACAGGTGGTTGTCGACTGCGATTCCCTGTTGCAGGTACAGGACCGATAGTATAGACTATGCATTGTCTGGATGGGAGGCCTGGAATGATGATGCTGAATCTTCTAGGGGGAGGGCCAACATTTTGGTGGCTTATAGTTCAGTATAGTCTTACACCAGCCATGCTGCAAGGGCACCATTCACTAGATCATCATAGAACAGATGGTGCTCTCATAGATCCACTTGTAGAGGGGCCTTCCATGAAGAAAGAGGTTACTGCCACCTCTGTGACACTGTTCTCCTCCTCAGCGAAATCTGGTAGAATCCTGATCTGTATTGAGGAGGGTCAGACACTAAGTAGGATTGGCAGGTGCACTGAGGACAGGGGCAGGGTATGCATATTATCCTCTCTACCTAAACCTGGGCTATATTACCTTTTTCAGGACCATCCTTAGGATTTATGAGGCCCTACCCAGTATTATTAAACGGGTGCCTATGGACCCCCAGGAGAAACCCCCCTTCCCCATTTCTGACACACATCAAGCTTTGTATGCAGCAGATGCTGCGACAGCCCAGGCTCGCAGCCCCTTGTGGGGAGGAACGAGGCAGCAAAGGATACTGAGCCACCCAGCCCGCCTCACAGCGGCAAAGAGTCACAGTTCCCCACTGTGACAGGGTCGGTAGCTCACCGCTGTGGCGCCTCCTCCTGGCCGCTTCGGGGAATTAGTTTTGCGCCAGTAGAGCGCCCTCTGTGGGCAGCGTTCCGCCTGTCGTCTCGCCTTTGTGGGGTGCACGGACTTGCGTTGCTCCCGACGTCGGCGTCCTCTTCCGGAGCACTGCCCTCCGACAGTGTCCCTTTGTCCAATCACACCCCCTTTCGGGGGGTGGTGGTTAAACAACAGCCCCACACCCTCGAGTCCGATCCTCACAGTCCAGGACCTGGTGTGGTGCTGACAGGCCGCTCCCTGCGACCCTGCGTGGGGCAGCACAGCACACAAAGGGGGAAAAAGGGGGGGACGGGACTCAGGCCCGCCCACTACTCTGAGTCCCGGTCCAGAGGCCCTCGGGTGACAGTCTCACTGTCCTTCTTCTCCTTCCTCCTCTGACTATCCCTCTGGACCACTTCCCCAACAGCCCTTCGCTACGCTAGGCCTCCTCCTCCCAGGCCTGCCGCCTAGCAGGCTATGGAGTAGGGCCTTCTCCCACTTTCTCAGGCTGGCCTGCACTGCGCTGTCCGTGGTGCTGGCCTCCCAGCTCTGGAGACAGACCTTCCCCTCTGAAGGCCTGGGACAGCCTCCCTGCTCCTGCTCTGGGCAGCCTTTTATATGGCTAAGCCAGGCCCTGATTGGCTGGCTCCAATCTGCCTTCTTATTGGCTCCCAGTAAGCCCTCTCCTGATTGGCCGCGCGTCTGCGCAGGCGCCTAGGCCTGCCGCAGCCCAGTCTCTCTAGGTGTGGGGTAATCGCCCCACCACACCCACAAAGAGCCCCATACCCTCTCCCTCATGCAGAATGCGCCGCACCAGTGCATTCGGCTCTATGAATATGGCCCCTGCCAAAGGAGACTGCAGTGTGCACTTGCGTGTGCAGGAGCAGACCCGCTCTTACGTGCTGTCCCGGTAGTGCTCCAAATTTTCGGGTGCCCTACGCAGCCACGTATGCCTAAGGACGACCCTTACCTTTTTCACATAGTCCTGCCAGAGTTCCCAGAAGAAGCCATAGCCAGAAGGATTACCCAGTAGTGTGGGTCCAATGAAACCATTCTAGTAGGGAGAAAAGAGGGAAGGATTCTGGGAGCCAAAGTCCATGCAGGGGCAGGGTAGTTGCATGCAGATAACCATAGCTTTCTGCAGATCCATCAGGTTTGGGCTCTGACCCCACACTTTCCCAGGGATAACATACTTTTCTAATCCTGGGGGAGGGGCTTCTCCTCAGATGTTTACCCTAAAAGTCCACCTGTGGGTTTTACTGTGGGATGGAACAATCTATATAATGTGTGGCTCCACTCCCTTTTCTAGGGCTGGATAAGGAACTGGCTTGCAGACCCACTTACTACATTGGAGACCACAACTGAGGCTGAAAAACAAATAATTAAATTTTCATAGATTAAGACCAAAAGAAACCATTAGGATCATTTGGTCTGACTTCCTGCCTAACATAGGCCATAGAATCTCACCCAGTAATCTCTGCATCCAGCCCAATAATTTGTGGTTGATCTTTTAAAAAGACATCCGTTCATGAGTCAAATACTCCAATCAATGGGGACTTTCCCACATGCCATGACAAATGCCAGGGAGTCAGGTGGGAGTCAGTTGAAGTGGAGGAAGGATCTTGTCAAACAAACCTATCACAAATTTTAAAGAGGTGTGGGACCCTTTCAAATATTTGTGTTTGAGAAAGGAAGTTGAGGGGCTTTTTTTTTTCTTCAGGGTATATTCTTTTGCACAGGTTCATTTCACACAGATTGCTTGTAGGCACTGACCTAATGAGGGCAAATTGAATTTAGGAATATTTGTATTACCTTTATTTTATATGAGCTATTCAAGTAAAAGATAGGGGGTAATTTAAAAATGTCACACTAATCTTAAGTACTGCTAGAGAAGCACAATAATATTGAAAATGTCAAAGGGAAAATAAACCACTGATAACCACCTAGTCTACAAGTGCTAAAAAGCAGGACTGTTCTTTACTGAAATGACCTTCCCTCCCCAAACTTTCACTGCTGCTTCTATCATTTCCAGTTGCAGAAGTGATTGTGCTCAGTCTCATTAAATGGAAACACCACTCTGCATGCTCAGCCCAGGAGAATAGAAATTCAGAGATTAAGGAGCACTTCTCACCATGAATGAACTGTGGAAGTGTATTTATAAAAAACAACAACTTTAATTTTAATGGGCTTTTCTCAACTATCGGGCTGAAAAGGGAGGTCATCGGTGACACATGAGAATGTGGTAGCATAGCTCTGTGTAAAAGAGTGGAAACCATTTTCCAAGCTGCATAAGTAGTGAGAGCTTCCAATGGCCAATATTTTACAATTGTTTTAGTGGCAGAGCTTTTTTGATTATTAAACCAGGCTGGAAACTGACCTCGCAAGGGTCTCATTCTGGAAGTATCAGAAATGATGTTGCTAAGCCCAGAGACAAACAGCATCAACTTCTGCTGAAAAACTGATTGCAATTCTACAATTAGCTATGCAATTTCTCCACAGACTTAGTTCTATATCTAGACATGGATCTCTGACTCCACACCTGCAGTTTCCACAGACTCCTGGGAAAGTCTGGGATAGAGCAGGAGGCAAAGTACTGTGCTCATGTGGTAGTGTTCTTAAGGCTTTTCCACTGCAATTGTGCCTTTTGTTCTGCTCCATGCCAGGTACTATAATGGGAGAGATAATAGGGCCCTAATTTATCCCAGGCCTAGGAGACCACTCCCACTGGACTTTTCTGCTTGTGCATTGGAGCTGTAGTTTTTAGTCAGTTTTGAAACACTGTCTATTACAGGAAGTTATCATTGAAGGCCTTAATCCTGGAAGGTGTTCACCCAGGCAGACTCCTTACATCCACATGGCATGTCAATGGGCATAAGGGGAGTGGTACTAATATGATATTTGATACAAGACCTCTTGTATCTCATGGGTTTCCCACCTATTGTAGATTAAAGAATCAAAGGAGTACCTCAAAGTTAACTTTAAAGTTTAAACACAGAGATTCCAGTAATTTTATACATCAAAATACTCTAATGATTTTAGAAAGATGCTATCATACTTCCCCAATGTTGCTCTTGTACAAACTGTCTCCAGCATAATTAAATGAAGGTGCTCAACACTTTAGTCCATAGGAAAAAAGCAATTATTTTAGGTATCAGTGCAGCCCAATAGTGTCAAATGTGAATAACTAAACTAACCCTTTATTGTACCAAGTCATAGCTAACATCTTTTTTGTTTTTTTGATAACAGGAACATCATGGGATGAAAAGGCTCAAGAGTCCATTGAATCTGACCAAAGGTAACCCATAGTATTTTCTGTCAAGGACAGGCTTGGAAGTAAAGGGGTATTATGAGACCTGGCTCATGGGCTTCATTGAAGGACTGGAACTTTCATAGATTTGGAAGTTTGGTAAAAATGTAGATCAGTGTCCAAACATTTTCTTCTGTTTGTGGGTGTTCAGCTCTTCTGAAAATCAGGCCACTTACTTAAATCCATATTTAGACACTGTAATGCCTGATTTTAAATTACCTACATTTTTAAAAAATAGCCTATGTTCTTAAGAATTTGAATAAACTACCTTAAATTAGACCATCTCAAATGATGGAACCAGCAAAACCTGGTATGACAGAAAGAATGAGAAATTTTCTGTAATATACCAAGTGCTGAAGTTAGAAACCTATCTGCTTTTAAAGTCTTTCAGAGATGGTTAAGCATGGTGATTAGATGTAAGGAAGTGTTCTGCAGACACTAGGAAAATAAGTCAGTTTATGCACCTAATTTTCCAGTATCATTATAGTGACTGGTTTTGATTAAACCATACAAGAAAATTCCTAGCAAGCAAGCTGAAACATTACTAAGAGGGTTTGAAACAACTTATCACTTGATAGTATTTTCTCTTAAAAGAAAGATATTTAGTGGATATTTAGTAGCCTATTTCCTCACATGCATATGTTTAAGGGAATAGCAGCAGCATTAACCAAACTACGGGTAGAAAAAGCATACTGCTTGTTATCTACACAGGACTAAATTTGAAAGTGAAAGTGGGATATTGCCCTGGCTATAATGGAGCTGTGACAATTTCCACCAGCTGAATATCAGCCCTGAATTGCTTAATATAGTCAGGTCAATATCCCTTAATATAGCTGGGATCAAAACAGAGCTCCCTCTCCCATGTACCCATTTGGAAATGGCAGTATGGTCATGACTGCCTGATATCTAATTGTCGGGGGTTGGACTAGATGACCTCCTGAGGTCCCTTCCAACCCTGATATTCTATGATTCTATGACTCCCACTGACAGATTGAGAACACATGTCGTATGCAATATTTCTTCTCTGTAAGAAAAGATTTTTGGGGTAAATCCTCAGCTGGTAGAAATTATAGTGCCATTAACTTCCATAAAGCTGAATTTAGCTTCACAATGCCCTGTGAGGTGAGGTCAGGTTTTTTAATTCCCCTTTTGCAGCTTTTGAGAAACTGAGGGACCAAGAGCTATAAGGCCGAAATTGCCTGGTCTTTGGGTGCCCAACTTGAGGCACCTAAGGCTATAGTCACAAGGAAAATGTAGGCACTTAACTGACACTTTTTAGGTGCCTAAGTCAAACATTTAGGCACCACTGATATTCGCAGAACCAGCATTCAGTTACCACCTAACCCTGTAGGTGCCTCAACTCTCTAGGCATCTAATTTTCCATTGTTAAAGTCCTCAAGGTGCTGACATTTTGGCGGCTGGACATTCACACAACTACTTAAATCCTGACACCATCTAGCAGCTCGGGCACTAAAACAGAGTGGAATTCCCAAATTAAGCATTGCCCTGCCTTTCTTGCCTTTGGGACCCAATCCAATAGATGTACTTTGAGCACACCTAAACCCACACTCTTTCTGAGCATTGCACTGCCCCTTTTGAATCTAGCCTCAGGTGCCTGATATTTTTCAGAGTACTTAGCATTTTTATAATACTTTATATGTTCAAAGCACAGCTCTCTGACTTCATTTGCAACTGTGAGTGCTCAACATTTCTGCAAAACTGGCCCAACTGTCTCATACTGGGCATCCAGAAGATGAGGAACACACAGTTAATGATTACCCATGGAAAAGTCTGGTTTAAGTGACTTGCCCAGCATCACAGAGCAAATTCTGTGGCAGAGGCAAGGATAGACTCCAATTCTCCAGGGCAGTGTTCAACTGTCTTAACCATGAGACCATCGTTTGTCTTCCTGCAAGCCATTCCTGTACACCTAAGATACTGTGGGTGGGGCTTGCCATTGCTACTGCTGCTGCTACTGAGTTACCACTGCTGTTGCTGCTGGGGGAGAAGAGGAAAGTGCCATGAAGCCCTCCCCCCATTCCATCCAATCACACACTACTCCTGCTGCTGGCCTGCCTACCTGCCTCCACTCACCCACTGTGGGATTGCTGCAGCAGAGACTCTTATTGCTAGGGTTGCTAAGTGTCCAATTTTCAGCCAGAAAGTCTGGTTGAAAAGGGGACCTCACCATGTCCAGTTAGGTCTACCACCCGGACACCAAAAGTCTGGTTACTGCAGGCGGGGCAGGCAGGGAGGCACCAGGTCATCACCCATGCTAGCCCCTACTCAGCTGGCCAGGGCCACCTCCTACCTGCATTGGGTGGCTGCAGCTCCCAGCCCCAGCTCTGAAGGCAAGTCCCTCCCAACCAGGCAGGTGGGAAGAGGGGAAAAGCAGTGAGCAATGGGGGGAGGGAGGAAGCCAAGCAAAAGGTGGTGGGGCCTTGGGGAAGAAGCAGGGCCTCGGGGGGCAGAGGAGGTTCCAGCACTCCTGCTGTAGTGTCAGGTTTTTAAATATTACAAAGTTGGCAACCCTACTTATCGCAAGCGCATGTGGATATATGTGCCCCCCTTGGACACCTCCCAACTCCTTCCTTCAGTCTGCATGGGGCTAGTGGGCCTCCCCTCCCTCTCAGCCTGCCTACCCACCAGCCCCCTGCTCCACCTGCAGTTTGCTGCCTCCGGTCTTGTGTGGTTCCCCTCCCCAGCTTGCTACTCACCCTGTCTTGCGCGCTCCTCCTTCCCTTCCAGTTTGCTGCCCCTGCACCATTTTGTGTAGTCTCCTCACATTCCCCTCTCCCTGTATTTTGCCATTATATCTCTATAGCCCCATCAGAGCTCAGTGGTTTGAGCATTGGCCTGCTAAACCCAGGGCTGTGAATTCAATCCTTGAGGGGGCCATTTAGGGATCTGGGGCAAAAATCTGTTTGGGGATTGGTCCTGCTTTGAGCAGGGGGTTGGACTAGATGACCTCCTGAGGTCCCTTCCAACCCTGATATTCTATGATCTGCATTTCTCCCCCATTATTTATTGTCTTCCTCCCCTGCCCTGCCCAGGGGTTCCTTTGCATTGTCTTCCCTGCCCAGCCCCTTCTCCTGACTTTGTTACCTCCTGGCTGCCCTGCCCTGCCCAGCACTGCTTGCCCCATGCACTTTTGCATTCCCTGTGCTTGTGATTCTCCTCCCTGCTACCCATCGCAAGCCGGAGGAAATGGTTCCCCCCAAACTACTGATTGTGACCCATCTTCCTTTATTTCACTAATCTCTCCAGTTTCTGCTTGTGCCCTCCTCCCCCACCCCCTCACACAACTCAGTGGTTAACATCTGTCCTCCCTCCTCCCCCTCCCCCCCGCCCCACAAACCTTTCAGTTTATCATTCCTATCCCCCCTGTGGTGGCTGTTCCCATCACTTGTCCTCCATGGTGGACCCTGACTCAGTCATGAGTGAGGTTTTTGCTCCAGTGGCCTCTGCCATTGGGGGGTTAGAGGGGAGAAGACTGAGGGGGATCCCCAGCCATTTTTGTTGCCCCACCTCAGCTCAGTATCAGGTTTACAATGGTGCCATGCCTGCACTCAGAGGGGGCCGCACTGGAAAATACAGTACAGGTGGTGCTGCATGGAGGGGCACACACTCCCCTGTCCAAAGGTCATGGGGCCGCTACCCAGCTGGAGAATGACCAGGAGTATGTGGGCTCAACCGAAGCTGTGGCGCACTCAGCCCCCACTGTGCCGTGGGATGAGCTGTGCCAGTTTTGGCAGACACACATGGCTCCGGGAAAAGTGCAGCTTGCTCTCCAGAGGTGGGGAGACTTCCATCTAGTCCTCCAGGCTGTGAGGGCCTTGATAGGGGAAGGCAAGGGGACCAGGAAACATGATGCCACAGCCTACCAGCGAGCCTGCAGCTTCCGCAATTCCCTGGTCGCCTTCAGGATCAATGACGGGTTGCTCCATGACATCATGGGGGCAGCCAGCATTCCTGGCCATGCTCCTCAAACCCCCCAATGCCACCCACTACCTTTGCATCGCTGAACATCAGGGGCTGTTGGATGCGTCTCTGCAGGTGCCAGGTACTCTCCTTCCTTCAGGCAGAGGGATAATCTCTCCAGTTTCTGCATTAGATTCACTCTGATCCAGCTGCCTAAGCCAGCCCGAGGAGGAATGCAGCGATAGAGCAGCTTGAGCAGGAGGTTTTTGAGCTGGAGAGATGCGTGGCTACTCACCCTTGGGATCCATCTGTCCACAGAGAGTGTCAAGAGAACAGGGATGAGCTCTGGGCCCTTGACGACCATTGAGCCAGGGCACCATCATTTGATCCCACATCCAGTTCTTTTGGGAGATGGATTGTGTCTCCCACTTCTCTACACTGGACAAAAAAAGGGGTCCAAAAAGCATATCACCTGCCTCCTGGCAGAGGATGGCACCCCTCGCTACACCAAGGGCACCAAAGACTGCTACTATGTTCTCTAATGGCACAAAAGGTGTTTTATGAAAAGCTGAGAATTTGGCTGCTTTATTTTGTCTCAAATTCTCCTTTCACTGCAGTTCACATCACGGTAAAAGTACTGATGGAGTGCTATATTAGCACTCTTCCCACTGCTAGCGCTAGAAGGGAACAACAGTGGATGATTTCCCTAAAATGCTTAATGTGGATAAGATCCTAGTTGCAATTTCATCAGATATGTATAATATTTTATTTAACAGCTACTCACACACAAAGCCAGTACAGAAACTTGTTCTCTAGGACTCTGTAGTCAGTCACGCAATCACTGCTTCACACACAACATGTGTTTTTATCTCTCTGCACATAAACCATTTTTTCCCCACACACATGGTACAGCCTGTATAGTACTGTCCACAAAATTTCATTCTCCCCCTGCATGGCAGATTCATTACAGAGCTTACAATCAAAACATGTTAATTCCTTGGAATGATCTGGTGTGAATTGCTTTGTGTCAGGAAATTCCAGGGGCTGGAATCTAGAATTTAACGAATAGTTTCATCTGAATAAAAATGACATTGCAAACTGCTTTGTAATATCTAACTTGTACTAGACTTCCTATTTTAACAAGTTTATAAATGTGTTAAAATCACCACTGTGTGGTTGTGTTTGAAACAGTTGTAAGCCATCACCCTGTGCTACCTCTTGATTGCCTTAATTTTACTTATTAATTGTGGTAAATAATAGCCAAAAGTGATGATTATTTTAAGCTGCTCAGGGCAGGGACTGATTTTAGGTGTTGAGTAGTGCTGAGTACATCCCTGGCATATGAGTAATAATAGTAATACAAGAATAGAGCAGCAATTCCCAATCTGTGGTGTGCAGACCACTGGTGGTCTGTCAAGAACCAAAAATTTCCTACTTCTTGTTTCCCACTGCTTCTAGCAGCACCCAGGTTCTTCATTGTCTAAAGAAACCTACCTGCTGATAGAACAGTTAGAAAAAGCAAGATAAGACAGCAAATCTGCTTGCATTTGTGGCCACTGATATGGAGAGGAGGACAAGAATCCAAAGCTCCCTTTAGGGACCAGAGACTGTTAAGTATGGGAGTATGGGCAATCTAGGAAACAAAAACCTATCTGAGCCCTACATATATTAGTCTTAGAGACATATTTAAAATTCATGTTTAAACATGATTTAAGCATGATTCCACTAACCTGGTAGATCACAGTTTGACTGGCGACTGTGGTTGAGGATACATCATTTAAAAGCCATTTTTCCAAACCTCCCCACCAGCCAGACAAATTAGTTTAAACAGGATCCATTTTTCAACCATATTTAAGCACAGCTGTGTGAGACTGTGTGGTGGGCAAAGCTCTGCAGTGTAGTCTCCATGATACAAAGTTTGTAAAGGACTATCTTCTGTCTATCTAATATCTATATATTTAACATACTCATCCCTGTAGTGTTTAGGTGTCCGTCCTTAGGGAGTACAAGCATCCTCTATGGCAGTTATGTGAGATCTTCTATCTATGCCAGTTGGAGTCAAGCCTGGTAAATATTCATTTGGGAAACCCAGATGCTGCAAGAAGTTATGCTAGTAGTTTGCTAAGGCCTTGTCCACACGACAGCTGCTTACTATGCCACTAACAGGTTGGTGGAGCAGATGGCTAAAATCTTATTCATGTCCACACAGCTAATAACAATTTAACTGTGTGCTGTCCCTGCTAGAGGCCTAGTCTGGGTTCTTATAAGTGGTTAAAGATACAGTTGTTTTGCTGTGTGGATGGGCATTCCTGACTGTTTCACTGTAACCAGTGAATCAAGCCCTCTCCACCATGTAACTCTTTGTGGGTGCATGTTCCACACTGCACTTTCCCATGTGTTGAGAATGCCACTCTGGGCCTGACCTCAGGGGACCCTATCCTTTGTGATTAAGCTATCTCAGAGCACACACACGGCTAATTCTCCCAGAAGCTGCTGGCAGATTTAAAATGCCTGTAACTTGTTTTGCTAGATGTAGCACTCTCACATCTGCCCCCATGATGTAAATGGCCATTATGACCTTTGAGGCTGTAGATTATGGGCTTTAGGTAAGAAATCTCATAGACCTAAGCAGAAGTGGGGACCGCTAAATTCCCATAATTGTTGGTGCTGTGAGCAACTCCTGGGACATTATGGCGTGAGCTTCTGGACTGTAGCTCAATGTACTCCTAAAAATATGGTTAGGCGGAATGCTGGGTACGGATGCAAAATCATGAAGACAGAGAAGCTGCTGTGAAGACACAGGTTTAACCACACAACTTGTAAGCAGTTCAGATGATCATGTCCCTGACCTTATCATGGATATAGTTATAATTAAAATCATGGAACTAGTTATAATTTGAATGGGACCTAAGGGCATTGTTTCTTTTGAAGTGAGCGCTGAACCAACCCACTCCCTGCCCCCATTATAGTGAGAAGATGCAGATTCTCAGATGATATTGGAAACTAAAGTTTTGGCTAATTGTGTGCATTACAGATAGGACAAAATATTTTGCTTCCCTAGCCAAAATCTAAATATTCTGTCTGCTTTAGTTTCACTTAGATCAGGTTTTCTTTACCTTTGGACCTCAACTCATGTACAGGAGTAGTATTGTGTGTGTGTACATGTTTCACTACGGAAGTGGCTGAGTTTAAGTGGAGGGAAGTGATTTCTGTATATAATCCAAATTCTTTGGATTATATCAGGTTTCACTCAGAGGCCAGCAGGCCTAGTGGGCAGGTCATGGCTCAACAGTCTTTCTACCCCAAAGTCCTGGGATGGGCTTGCCTGACAGTCAATGGGCCCACCAGTCAAATTTTGATTTATCATTACTCAGACAGACAAGTGGAAAGGTAGGGGCACCCAGACCCTCCCTCTCAACCCAGTCCCAGCCCAGGAAGGGAGTGTGGAGTGTCTCAGTTGCCTTTTTTGGTGCAGCTTTCCCTGAGCTGCTTCCTATCTC
Organism: Chrysemys picta bellii; assembly: GCF_011386835.1. Classification (NCBI taxonomy): domain Eukaryota; kingdom Metazoa; phylum Chordata; order Testudines; family Emydidae; genus Chrysemys; species Chrysemys picta. The sequence goes on along the minus strand of NC_088793.1, from coordinate 99,795,799 downwards.
CCAGCTCTCTTTGGTTTGTGGTGTGGTCGCAGCCCCCAGCAGGGCATTCCCAATTAGTCTCAGGGTATGTCTACACAGCAACTAGACACCTGCGGCTGGCCCATGCTAGCCAACTTGGGATCGCGGGGCTACGGCTGCAGGGTTGTTTCATTGCTGTGTAGACTCCTGGGTTCATGCTGGAGACAAGGCTCTAGGATCCTGGGGGTGGGAGGGTTCCAGAGCTCAGGCTGCAGCCCAAGCCCAGAAGTCCACACAGCACCACATGACATTGTCATAAAAGGAGTTACTGTCCCCAGTGTTATTCTCTGGGACCCTGCGTACCCCTTTTGTTTTGGCTTATGAAACCATACCCTGGTCTCAGAGGCCCTGTGTGACATACCAGGGTACAGTCCAGACTAGTGTGGGGCTGTCACCCCTGCCCTACAACCTTTGGTGCCCTACAATGCCTTGCTGGAGTAGCTCCCACCTGGGCCACTCACAAACAACCTTCCAGCATGCAAGTCACACCCTGAGTGTCTGTGTGTAACTGCAGCCTGCCAGCCACACTTGGTTTACACTCTGGCTCTCACTAGCCTTGGTTATACCCCAGGGTGACCCCAACACACCACCAATCCCAGATCTTTCCCAGAAATGTATGTCCTGTGCTGCCCAGCCCTCTCCTGGACAGTACAAATATTTTGTCTTATTTCTTTAAGAGAATAATATGTCAGTGTATTATCTCAAATAGTTATTCAGACACTTCATTTTAAACACACTAGATTAGATAAAACAAGTTTTATTAACTACAAAGAGAAATTTTAAGAGTATAAGTAATGAGGTATAAAAGTCAGAAATGTTTACAAGAAAAATAAAGATAAGATGTTTACTAATGCCTAACTTAACAAACTATTTTAGATTAAAGCAATATTTCAGCCAGCAGTGTGGTGCAGCGGAAGCATGCTGGGCCCATAACCCAGAAGTTGATGGATCAAAAAAAACCATCCTCTGCTAGGTTTCTGAGGGCAGGGCTGTCCTTAGGAGAGTGTGGGGCCCGGGGGCAGAAGTGACATCACTTCCAGGACTGAGCGTGCCGGGGCAGATGGGGAGGCTGGGGGAGGCAGTTTCTCCCCAAACATCCAGGAGTGACCCTCCTCCCACATTCCACCCCCTCAGGGCCCCACTTCGGCAGCACTGCTGGGCTCCAGGGGGCTGGGGCCACGCCGCCAGCCTTCCCGGGGCTGGGGAGGCTGCAGCGGCACCGCGCACTCTCCCTCCCAGCGCTCCGGGACTGACCAAACTCTATCAGTCAGGACCCCTCCCCTAGATTCCCATGACCACTTCCTTTGTCTCTTCAGGTGCAGTGAATGCAATGGGCAGAGAGAGAAGGGGGGGGGCCTTGGTGTGTTTGTTCCTCCTTTTTATAGTTTCAGTCCCTCTCTTGAAAAACATTTCCAGCAGAGACCCAGGAGCCAAAGAGTCTATGTGGAAGGATCTTCCCTGCTGTTTTTTTCACTTGTTTGAACTTCCTTTGTCTTCCCTTCCTGCAAATTAAGCAGAGCACACATTCCTTTGTTTAGGCCAGACCTGTTTGCCAACTTCTGTTTGGGCAGGGCTGTGGGGTTTGGAACATGTGTTAAGAACACCATACAGGGGAATCTTATAACTTCACCTACAATGTTGCCACACATATTTTACCAGGACAATAATGAACAGCAAATGTGAGTTTTCAAATGAGAATTTACAAGGAATATTTTCTACAAAGATTATTACAATAGTGTATAGGGTGTGAATTCAGGGGTGTATTCTGTCACACCCTGGCAAAAGAACATTTACTTACACTCACAGCAGGCATAGGATGGTGGTCAAATGTGTGTTTGACCAATTGAAATCCCGCTGAGAATGTCTACAGACCCATTTAGATTCCAGTGTCATCAGTTCTGTCCGTGTCACTGTGGCTTGCTGTGCTCTTCAAAATCTTTGTGAGGCTAGCTGGAGCTGGATGCAACTGAAATTGGGGATGCGTTGTGCTCCCATATTATGGATTTGCATGGCTCAATGGAAGAGGGAGAATAGGACCTTTATGAATGTGCTGGGGGGGGGGGAGGAGCAGCATTGATTGCCGAGGTGGGGGAGTTGATTGCCATGCATTGTACTTTTGAATGACATGATTGCTTATAAATGGGTGGGGGAACAGTATTGATTGATGTATATAGTTGTATGGAGACATGGATTTTGCATAAATCTCCCCGTTGTCTCTGATCATGTGTTTACCTCTAATATCTGAAATACATGTAATATGACATATTGAGGTAATGGCAAAAAAAATTCTTTATAAAATAAAAACATTTAGTTTTACACATGTATTGGACAAGTACAATAAACAATTGCCTGGCAGGACAGCTGTCATAAACAAACCAAAATAACAGCAACACCAAAAGCTTTAAAAGTAGCCAAAATCAAAGTGCATAAACAAATGTGAACAGTTAAACTGTGCAGAGGACACCCTCACCCTAAAAAAAAAAAAATCTATTGTGTGTCCGTTGGTGTCCCCCCATTCTTCTTTCCCTTCCAACTCAGTGCAGGAGCATAGAAAAAAATCATTTTGGAATTTCCAGGGCAGAAACTTACTTTTTGAAACTGAGTTTCAATATATTGGTGGAAGACTGCTTCTGTCCTCAGAGCTCCGTGGACACAGTCAGATTACAGAAGCCACTGACAGAAGTGTTGAGAGAATGGTCAGTTAAAAATCACAACTTAAAAAAAATATATATTTTTTTAAATGGACGTTTGAGGGGAGGTCAGTAGTCGCATTGTGCTACATAGGTCTTCTCTATTATTTCAGGAATTGCTGAGCTTTTCTTTAGATTTTCTCTGTAAGCTGCAAAGCTTGTCTCTCCCACCAACAGAGGTGGTCCAGTAAAAGACATTAAAAGTAAAAAGCACCCACCTTGCCTCTCTAATATCCTGGCACCAACAAGGCTATACCATCACTGCATACACTCATTTCAAATTATTTATATTTAATTATTTGTGCTGTTCAAATACCAAAAAGTATCATTTGTTTTCTTTAAAATATAAAGTACAAAGTATTGGCACTTTTACTGGTGTATTGGCACATTAATATTTAGGGGGCTAAATTTTACATTTCCACAGTTCTCAAAAATGTCTTGTGTTCCTTCGTTTTCTTCACCTCTTCATGATTCATTACAACATGGATCCTTTTTAAAATCAGCATTAATGTAATTTCCCACAGCAACACCAAAAGGATAATACTTCACAGAAAAAGCCATTATATTTTGCCAAATTTGCCTGTATGTTTATTTTGACCTGTAAGCTGGCAGCGTTAACTCACTTGGTCCAACAGTCAAAGCCAGTGTATTCTACATAGATGTCTTTTTTTCAAAGCCTATTGTCTGGTTTGTAGCATTGGCTTTAGCAAAAGAAAGGATTTTAACAGACAAAAGGCACTATTTACCCAGTCACTTCTCTCTCCAGTGTAATTCTCAGCTTCCTCAGAAGCTGCTGCTATGACTTAGGGCTGGTGTACACAATCACTTTGAGCATCAATTTAACTGAACAATCTCAATTAGTTAAATCAGTGCAACTTCATGGTGGGGACACTTATTTTGGATTAAGAATGCCCTATTTTGATTTTGTTTAAATCCAGAATAAGGGTGCCCACACCATAGAAACCAATTTAGTTAAATGGCTGCTCATACTGTGTAAACATGGGTCATTGAAGGAACTGTTTTTAGTTTTACCATGTGAACTGATTGCAGGCTCTACCTTATCCTGCTGATTTAATATGCCATCAGAATTGATCATATGGTTCTTGACCTAAAAATCTGAGGTTGACTTGACCTAGTCTGTAATAGCAGATTGTGTGAACTATGTACAAAACTCTGTGTACAATGGCAGAACTACACTGAATTAGGTGGGAAGTATATGGCAATGTTAAGTAATTGCCAAATCATTCAGTAACCTTTAGTTATATTTAAATAATTATGCAAATGCACTACAAAATGATGCATATTGTTTACTTGAGTTATAGCAGTGGAATGCCACTCCTTCCATTGCTTATTGGAGCCTGATGCATTGGTGGTATAATGGTGAGCATAGCTGTCTTTCAAGCAATTGACCTGGGCTTGATTCCAGAACAATGGATCCATGATAGCTGTGTTAGTCTGTATCAGCAAAAACAACAAGGAGTCCTTGTGGCATCGTAGAGACTAACAAATTTATTTGAGCATAAGCTTTCATGGGCTAGAACCCACTTCACCAGATGCATGGAGTGGAAAATACAGGAGCAGGTATAAATACATGAAAAGATGTGATTTGCTTTACCAAGTGTGAGGTCAGTCTAATGAGACAATTCAATTGACACCAGGATACCGAGGGAGGAAAAATAACTTTTGAAATGGTAATGAGAGTGGCCCATTTCAGACAGTTGACAAGAAGGTGTAACAGTAGGGGGATATTAGTATTGGGTAAATTAGGTTTAGGTTTTGTAATGACCCAACCACTCCCAGGTTTTATTCAGGCCTATTCTGATGATGTCCAGTTTGCAAATTAATTCCAGTTCTGCAGTTTCACATTGGAGTCTGTTTTTGAAGTTTTTTTGTTGAAGAATTGCCACTTTCAGGTCTGTTATTGAGTGACCAGGGAGACTGAAGTGTTCTCCTACGGGTAAATGGACACAAATCTGACATCAGGAATCATAACATTCAAAAAACAGCAGGAGACCACTTGATGGGCAAAAAAGGTATCTTGATAGACAGAGCGAGACTGCAAGCTCCTTTGGGCAATGACCATGTCTTGCCCTGTATCTGTGCATAGCTCACTGAAGGCTGTACAGTGCCAGTGTTCCACACATTAATCATAATATGGGGCCAAAGAATTAAGTGAAGGCAAGGCAAACTATAGGACTCATGGTTGCTTATTTTAGCAGAAATTAGTTTGTGATAATGGCTCAAATAGTAATTGTGAAAAATGAAGACTTTTTGAGGCTGGAGCACAGAATCACCTGAAATTCAACCTACTCTCCCCCATAAATGCTGTAACTCAACTTTTGAAATGGACTTAAAACAGCAAAACCAATATGAAACATTTGTAAAAAAAAATTTCTTCTGAGATGTAACATTTTATGCTAAATCTGTTTGTGCTGAGTTTACATCTCAATTACAAACACCAGAAAATAGGAATTTAGTGAGACTGTCACTTGATGTACAGGGGTTGAACACAGTGATGTCAAGTGTCACTTAAAAATAATCATGTTCTTTCCTCAATCTAAATTCAAAACAGCTCCAAGAGTCCAAACTCAGAGTCAAGATTCATTTACATTCAAAAAATCCAGGATTAATTATCGAACGTCAGACCCACGAGATTATCTATTCGTTTGTGGTCTTTTAAGGCACAGCACACAGTTTGTCCCTTAAGCTGGAACCAGAAATGTTCCATCGGATTGTCTAGCTCAGAGGAGCAGCAGCAGAAAGCCACGGGCCACATCTTGCTGAGGGCTTGAGAGCCCCACTCAGATGTTGCCCCGGCCCAGAAATGCACCAGGGCGGAGCCAGCGGCAGCAGCCGGGGAGTGTGTGTTTGTGGCTTGTGGCCGCGGTTGTTTTCTCCTCCCTAAGAACGTGCTGCGGGTTGAACCCACAAACGAACCAGCTTTGCTTTGGAAAAAGCACCCTCGACATCTCCAAATGAGCCAGCGACCCACCCCCTTTCCCTGTCCCCTCCCACTCTCCCTAGCACCCGGGCGGGCGCTCCCGTCTCTCCCAGCTCCAAAGCCGGAGTCCTGCTTCCACCGCGGCTGAGAGCCAGCCCCCGCACCGGAAGGGGAAGCGCCGCCCTGGAGGAAAGGCAAAGGCAGCTTTGCATGAAGTTTGCTCGGGACAGAGTCTTCGGCTGAGCGGGACAGGTAATGGGGGGACGGTGCAAGTAGCGCCTGGGCAGAGCTGGCTGGTAGCAGGGCTGGCCCGCGGGCCGCAGCTCCCCTTGCACAGCCGTAGCTCCGGTCCCGCTGAGCCCAAAGGCAGGGCAGAGGGAGCGGGGAGAGGCGGTTGCGAACTGAAGCCTTCCCTGCCACCTTCTCCGGTGCGGTGCCCCGGGTTCACCTGCCCGTGGCTCTGCCTCTCTTCTGAGCTGTGCCGCGCCGGGAGCGGGAGCTGGGGCTGCCTGGCTGAACGTGGCCCGGGGGCACGGCGTGTGCGCGCTCTGTGTCCACACGTGTGGAGTGAGCCGCCCTGCCTTTACCCCCCACCTAAGCGGGTGTGCAGAATAGGGTGGCCAGCTGTCTTATGTAGGCCCTATTACTGCCCACTCCCTGTCTGCTCACCCTAGTTCGAAGATGACTCGAGGGGGCATTCTGCACTAGGGTGACCAGGTGGAACAGCCAGTCGAAAAGGGATCCTGAGGGCTCCAGTCAGCACTGCTGACCGGGCCGTTGACTATCCAGTTGGCAGCGCCACGCAGTGGGGCTGGCAGGCTCCCTGCTAGCCTCTGTGCTGCGCAGCTCCCAGGAAGCAGCCAGCATGTCCGCCCTCCGGCTTTTACACGTAGGGGCAGCCAGGGGGCTCTGCACGCTGCCCCTGCCCCAAGGGCCACCCCGCAGCTCTCATTGGCCGGGAACCGTGGCCAATGGGAGCTGTGGGGGTGGTGCCTGTGGATGGGGCAGAGCGCAGAGCTACTTGGCCGCACTTCTGTGTAGGAGCTGGAGGGGGGACATGCCCCTGTTCCTGGGAGCTGCTTGAGGTAAGTGCTACCCAGAGCCTGCACCCCTCATCCCCTCCTATGCCCCAACCCCAGCCCTGATCCCCTTCCCACCCCCTGAACCCCTCAATCCCAGCCCAGAGCACCTTCCTGCACCCCAAACCTCTCATCCCTGGCCCCACCCCCAGCTGAAGTCCTCACCCCCTCTTGCATCTCAACCCACTGCCTTAGCCTGGAGCCCCCTCCTGCACTTTGAACTCCTCATTTCTGACCCCACCCAGGAACCCACACCCCCAGCCAGAGCCCTCACCCCCTCTTGCACCCCAACCCCCTGAGCTAGCTCAGTGAAAATGAGCGAGTGAGTTAGGGTGGGGAGAGCGAGCAACAGAAGGAGTGGGGGGATAGAGGGAACGGGGTCTCAGAGAAGGGGCGGGGGATGGGCATGGCCTCGGAGGAGGAACAGGGCAGGGGGTGGTGCAAGGGTATTCGGTTATGAGCAGGTAGAAAGTTGGCAACCTTATAGTGCACCAAAAAAATAAAAATTCTGCACACAATATTTTAAAATTCTGCAATTTTAATTTGTCAAAATAACACTACATAATCACGCCAGTTTCAATTATTTTGGTAATTGATTTCAAAATACCTGTCAGCAAAAAGACACCCACAACTCATCCCCCCCCAGAGCCCACCTGCAGGCCACCTCCCCACTAATACATCCGAACACTCTTCTCCCCAGAGCCCAACCGTGGGCCCCCCAGCCCAGACACCTGTCCCCCATGAGTCCAGGGATCCAGAGGGAGAAGCAGCCTGATGCTGGGTCCCAGGCTTGCATGGACTTTCCTGCGCGCAGCCCTCTCCTTCCCTCAGGGCATGCTGGGATCTGCAGCTGCCAGGAACCCTCTAGCTTTCTCTCTCTCCAGAGCAGTGTCTTCTATTTGCAAGCTGGGCTCTACCAGGTCCAGTGGCGGCTAGCAGCACTGCAGCCCATTTCTGTGGGGGAAAGGAAATTCTGTGTGCACGTTAATTTCTGCAAAATTCTGCATTGCGCAGTGGTGCAGAATTCCCCCAGGAGTAGAAGATACATGCACTGTGTGGAAACTACTTTGAGAGCCTTGGCTGGTGGCGAAGTGCAAAGTGGCTGATGGCATGTTTTCCCACTGAATTGCTTTTAGGACTCATCTGGCGCATTTTGTGCATCTGGTTCTTTGGGAGAGACTTTTGCTTATCTCACCACCTAACCTTGACCACAAGTGTTGCTTCTGACCATACCTTCTCTTTGCAAAATGGTGTTATAGTTTAATATTTTTCTAAAAGCCTCCTTTTTTGCTTTGTGTAGACCAGTGGTCCCCAACGCAGTGCCCACGGGCGCCATTAGAGGATTGGGCCAAAAAAACCCTGATGAGGTTCAACAAGGACAAGTGCAGAGTCCTGCACTTAGGACGGAAGAATCCCATGCACTGCTACAGACTAGGGACTGAATGGCTAGGTAGCAGTTCTCCAGAAAAGGACCTAGGGGTCACAGTGGACAAGAAGCTGGATATGAGTCAACAGTGTGCTCTTGTTGCCAAGAAGGCTAACGGCATTTTGGGCTGTATAAGTAGGGGCATTGCCAGCAGATCGAGGAACGTGATCGTTCCCCTTTATTTGACATTGGTGAGGCCTCATCTGGAGTACTGTGTCCAGTTTTGGGCCCCACACTACAAGGAGGATGTGGAAAAATTGGAAAGAGTCCAGCGGAGGGCAACAAAAATGATTAGGGGTCTGGAGCACATGACTTATGAGGAGAGGCTGAGGGAACTGGGATTGTTTAGTCTCCAGAAGAGAAGAATGAGGGGGGATTTGATAGCAGCCTTCAACTACCTGAAGGAGGGTTCCAAAGAGGATGGAGCTCGGCTGTTCTTAGTGGTGGCAGATGACAGAACAAGGAGCAATGGTCTCAAGTTGCAGTGGGGGAGGGCTAGGTTGGATATTAGGAAACACTATTTCACTAGGAGGGTGGTGAAGCACTGGAATGCGTTACCTAGGGAGGTGGTGGAGTCTCCTTCCTTGGAGGTTTTTAAGGCCCGGCTTGACAAAGCCCTGGCTGGGATGATTTAGTTGGGAATTGGTCCTGCTTTGAGCAGAGGGTTGGACTAGATGACCTCCTGAGGTCCCTTCCAACCCTGATATTCTATGATTCTATGCAATTTATGTGCGCCCGCCTAGTGCCCAGCAGGGGAGAGAAGCCACGGCCCCGCGTCTGCTGGGGACAGAGAACTCTGGGGCTGCAGGCGCTGGTGTTCTCTGTCCCCGGCAGGCGCGGGGCCGCGGCTTCTCTCTGGCTTCTGAAGCCGGAGAGAAGCCACAGCCCCGTGCCTGCCAGGGACGGAGAACTCCAGGGTTGCAGAGAAGCCGTGGCCCCGTGCCTGTGGGGGACAGAGAACTCCGGGGCTGCAGGCTGTGGGCGCCGGTGTTCTCTGTCCCTGGCAGGCGTGGGGCCGGGGCTTCTCTCCGGCTTCTCCGGGGCTGCAGGCTCCGGGCGCCAGTGCTCTCTGTCCCCGGCAGGCGCAGGGCCGCGGCTTCTCTGAAGCCGGAGAGAAGCCACAGCCCCACGCCTGCCAGGGACAGAGAACTCCAGGGTTGCAGAGAAGCCGCGGTCCCGTGCCTGCTGGGCACAGAGAACTCCGGGGCTGCAGGCTCCGGTGTTCTCTGTCCTCGCGGTTTCTCTCTGCACTGCTCAGAACTGCTGCCAAAAAAAAAAAAAAAAAAAACCCTCCGCCTCTGCAGAATGGACCGAATGTTTGATACTTATTTTGTAAAAACTCCTTAATTTTTCTTATAGGTAGATAAAAAAGAGCAAATTCAAGTGGTAAGGTGAAAGAGTAATTGCCAAATAATTTAATTAATACCTTTTACATGTAAAATTACCTTTTTTATCTTATGGATTCATATATTATGTAATATTAAATATGATGATTTTTGTATTATTTAATGTACAAATACAAAATAAGCCTTGAAAAATTGTTGGCGCCCGCCACACTCTTCTGAAAACATGAATGTGCTACTGGCCACAAGAAGGTTGGGGACCACTGGTGTAGACCAACCCAAATAGAAGAAATAAAGTGCAACTGCTTTAAGAAAGGGAAAAGGATGTCTCTGGGGAACAGAAGTTAAAAAGGGGTAAATGGCCTTGCATAGATCTAAATGGTAGGCTGCTTGATTTGCTTTCTTTAAATGTCAAGAAATCTGGAACCCATATCTGATTCCTTAGTGTCTAGATTGCCACAGTGTAAATGAAAATTCTGGGCCAGGTACTGCCCTAGATTCAGCTACTCCCACTGACATAAATAAATAAAAGATCTGATTTTCCAGTTCTTTGCACCTGATAACGTCACTTACACCAATAAAAGTGAGTGCAAAAACACTACCAAATCAGAATGGTTACACATTACACCCACTTTGTAAATGATGACATAAGGTGCAAAGCAGAGAACCCAGGCCCAAGCTTTTGTGTAAAGTCAGTGACTAAGGGCTAGTCTACACTGGCAACGCTAAACGTGGCTTGTGTGATTGTGGCAGAGCGCTGGGAGAGAGCTCACAGAGCTCTAAAATAACCACCTCCACGAGGGGCGCAGCTACCAGTGCTGGTGCACTGTCTACACTGGTGCTTTACAGCGCTGAAACTTGCTGAGCTCAGGGTTGGTTTTTTTCACCCCTGAGCGAGAATGTTGCAGCACTGTAAATTGCCAGTGTAGACAGTCCCTAAGCTTATGTGTACACTTAAAACGCTAGAGCAGCGCAGCTGGACTGTTGTAGTTCACCACTGTAGTGCTTCAGTGTAGACACTCACTGTAGCCACAGGAGGAGTTCTCCCATTGGTGTAGTTAATTCATCTTGAGAGGCAGTAGCTAGGTCAACGGAAGAATTCTTCTGTCAACCTAGCAATATCTAGCCTGGGGGTTCGGTTGGCATAGTTACATCTTTCAGGGGTGTGTATTTTTCACACCTCTGAGAGACATAGCTATTCCGATGTATGTTTCAGTGTAGACCAGCCCTAAGTATAATGAGGTAGTTTTATTTAGAAATTCTTCAGAAAACAGACACATTGTAGTGCAGCTGAGAAAAGTAATTTATTTATTTTCAAATACATGACAATATACTCATTTGCAGAAAGAGATTTAGCCATGTTTATACACATTGCACTCTGTAGTGTAAAGCTTTGAAGGAAAGAATCAGGTTACAACATGGTCCAAATTATTTGTCATTGATTAAGTAAAAATGATGTACCAGGTTGACTATTATAGATTAACACATAATTAATGTCTACGTTTTCCCAAGTATGTAATAGTCAATTCTCGAACAGAATGCTTTAGAGATGCAAATAGAAGGTGATGGTGCTGACTGGTGAGATTGGTTGTGGTGCTATGATTGTTTTGTTTTATTGACAGGTTTCAGAGTAGCAGCCATGTTAGTCTGTATCCGCAAAAAGAAGAACAGGAGTACTTGTGGCACCTTAGAGACTAACAAAGAAGATCCGAAGAAGTGGGCTGTAGTCCACGAAAGCTTATGCTCTAATAAATTTGTTAGTCTCTAAGGTGCCACAAGTACTCCTGTTCTTCTTTTTGTTTTATTGGTGACTATAGTGGTTTCATTTCAGTTTCTCTTTGATTTCTTCCCTTTCACTCTTAACCCTTCTCTCTCCTACTCATTATATGGTTTCAAATGTTGGTGGAGATTCCAGAATTTTAGTAGGCTGGTCTTATTGCTTGGCACTCTCTGCACTGTCTGGACATCCTGGGTCCTATTGCACAAATGTTTGAATACTGTTGACTGTCTATTTCAAGGACACAGCCTTGGTTGATGGAGATCACGGTATACCCCATAAACACTGAGGAGAGCCTTTTTCAGTGACAGGCTCATGGCAGTGGAACTTGCTACCACCAGCTATCAGGTAGAGTCCAAATCCTGCTACCTTCTGGACATAGTGCAAGATTCATCACTTCATGCAAGTGCTTACTTAATTGATTGGTGGAATCCCACCATATAAGTAAGGGATCCTGAGGGAAGAGGAGAGCTATGTTCCTCCGGTAGTATAGACATCACAGTGCTGTTCGAGAACAGGGCCCCGGCCTTCCATGATGCCTGAGCTCGAATGGTAGAGAAATATGACCTACTGGCCAAAACCTTGAGAGCTAAGGGTTCCCAGACACACGCACTGATCGTCGGAGCCTTAGGTGCATGGGACCCCAGTAACGAGCGAGTGCTGAGAGAATGTGGAATTGGTCAATGCTACACTCGGCTGATGCGGCAACTCATGGTGTCAGATGCCATCAGGTGGTCGAGGGACATCTACATAGAACACATCACCGGACATCGGCAATACCAGGAAGGATGAGCTGGAGTGCCAATGAGAAGCGCAGTCAGGAAAGTAACAAATACTTTCCTTCTGGATTGCATTTTCTAAATGGACAACCAACCAAATTCTCAATTACTGAGGGACAATCTCCACTCATTGATATATTTTGCTTTCCACAACCAAATCTCCATACAACTTTTCATGAGTGATGTACCTGAGTATTCGGATTCTAATATCTAAACTGTATTGTTAATCTATTCATTTAAATTTGGGTTATTGCTGATTATGTACTCATGTATCATATGACTATTAAAAACTAACTTTGTATTTGTGGATAATCTAAGCACTATACCCAGATGTACAGACACTGTTTTCTCAACCTATGTATTATATAATTTTTTTAACATTAGCTTTAATCAAATTTTTAAATCTGTTTTTATCTCTCATAAAAATGCAAGCAAAGAGCACCTAGATATTATTGTTGATAGAAGTTTACTAGATAAAATGCATTTAGTAATATATTACTTTTCTTTGGGCTGTGGTAGAGAAACTTGCTATACTTAAGACTCTAAGAGTGATGCCATTGGGAGTCCTGTACTCCTGGCAGGGACACTCATGGCAGTAAGATCGAAGGTGAGGTACCAGACGAAGTGCAGCCCAACACACCCTAGTATAAGATCTCAGCGGCAGAACAGGTGGATGAAGCAGGATCACCTCTCAACAGCTGTGAAAGCAGACAAATGCTGCAATGAAGAAGAAACTCACGGTTGTCTTGGACCTCCTTGCCACCGGACACTGGTGCCTCTTCTGCCAAGATTTATGTGGCTGCTGGTGTGCAACAGGTCTTCCACATTAAACTAATCAAACACAGGCTTCTTTCAGAGGAAGAACTTTTTCCCCACCCCTACCCATAAGAGTCCTGTGGCGATGGGAGAGTGGTGATGGGGACAGGTGAAGTGATCACCAGGAGTCCCTAGTCAGACACACAAGCAAGCGATGACCGCAAGACGGTTGTCATGTGTCCCTGGACTGGGATGGGGGGGCATTTTTGGCAGCAGCGGGCATGACTGAGCAGGCCTTTTTAGGAACCCCTCTTCTCACCCCATATGGGGAAGGCACTAGAAAAGAAAAGGTGCCCCTACCTTATGGTAGGCTATCCCACCATACCTGACTGGATAACCGTGTCCAGAGGGCTCACTCACAATGTAGTTGGAAAAACAAAAATGTTTCTTGCAACTTGGAATGTCTGTACCCTACTAGATGAATCAAAAAGTGAAAGACCCAAACACAGAACAGCAATTGTTGCCCGAGATCTCTCGAGATATAATGTCGACATCGCTGCTCTCAGCAAAACAAGACGTGCGGATTAAGGCCACTTGAGGGAAGAGGGGGCGGTTACACTTTCTTCTGGAAAAAAAAAACAGAAAGCAACAGGCGAATACATGGTTTGGCTTTGCAGTCAAGAACCTTCTAGGCAACCACCTGACTGAGCTTCCCATTGGCATCAATGAATGCCTTATGACCCTGCGCATCCAATTGGTCAATAAGTCATTTGCCACTGTCATCAGTGCATATGCACGATCACTTGATGCTGAAGAACAGAAAGAATCCTTTTACACTGACCTTGATAAAATTTTGTCATCCATTCTAAAAACAGATCAGATAATCCTTTTAGGAGACTTTAACGCAAGAGTTGGCCGAGATTCTAATGTATGGAATAGCACCATTAGGAAGGAAGGAAGGAGTGGGCAAGACCAATTCCAATGGCATCCTTCTACTCAGCAAATGTGCAGAGCACTACCTTGTGATCACAAACACAATCTTCAGACAAAGCAACAAGTACAAACAACTTGGCAACACCCCCAATGAAAAAAGTGGCACCTCCTAGACTGTCATTGTAAGAACACAGGATCTAAGAGATGTTCAAATCACCCGTGTCATGAGAGGAGCCGATGATTGCTGGACTGACCACTGCCTGGTGAGGTCAGTCATGTCCATCAGGATTGCACCGAAACATAGAAAGCAATCCAAATCACACAGATGGCAATACAACATCCAAAGAGTTCAGTCCTGAGTGCACCAAGAGAACTTCCAAACACTCCTCAGTGAAATATTGACCAAATGCACACCTGGAAATGACAACCCAAGTGTCGAAGAAGACTGGGAAGCCCTAAAAGAGACCATCCATGAGGCTTGCAAGAAATTCATCGGCTTTGCTACCCGCTGCCATCAGGACTGGTTTGACAACAACAACATTGACATTACAGCCCTTTTGGACCAGAAGAGAAAATCTTTCTGCGAGTGGCAAAACCAACCACTATCCAGTCAGAAGCAGAACTCTTTCCATCAGCTCAAAGCTGAAGTTCAAAGGAGGATCCGAGAAATCAAAAACGAATGGTGGGAAGACAAAGCAAAAGAAATCCAAACATTTGCTGATAAACATGATCTGTGGAGCTTTTTTCGTGACACAAAGACCCTGTATGGACCAAAGACCCTGGCCTCACACCTCTGAGATCCGAAGATGGTAGTACTCTTCTTAAAGATAACGAATCCATCAAAGAGCGCTGGAAGGAACACTACCAAAAGCTTCTAAATTGAGAATCAACTGTGACTGACGACACCAGAGACTCCATCCCTCAGCACCCAATCTGGGAAACTCTTGTCAACCCGCCAACACCTGAGGAGGTCTACAAAGCAATTAAACAAATGAAGAACAATAAAGCACCAGGTCCTGATGGCATACCATCTGAAGTACTGAAAGTGGGGGGAGAAACACTGACTAACAAGCTTCACTTGCTGCTCCTCAAAATCTGGTACTCCGAAGAAATCTCTGCTGACTTACATAATGCTAACATCATCACCATTTTCAAAAAGGGAGACAGGGCCAACTGTGGCAACCATTGAGGCGTTGCCCTCTTCTCCATCGCTGGGAAGATTCGTGCTAGAAGCTTACTGAATCACCTGCTCCCTCTTGCAGAGGAAGTACTTCCAGAATCCCAGTTTGGCTTCAGACTATCACGAGGCACCACCAACATGATTATCGCAGCCAGGCAGATCCAGGAAAAATGTCAAAAACACCACCAGAAGCTGTATGTGGCCTTTATCGATCTGATCAAAGCCTTCGACTCTGTCAACTGTGAGGCTCTGTGGAAAATCATGTCAAAGTTTGGCTGCCCAAGCAAATTTATCACCATTGTAAGACTCCTCCATGACAGATGACTACCTCTATCCTGTGCAGTTGCTCTACCTCTGAGCCCTTTGTCATCCAAACTGGCGGAAAACAAGACTGTGTACTGGCACCCACCCTTTTCTCCATTTTCTTAGCAGCTATGAAAACACTAACCCAAAACAGGGCATTGGCATCCAATATCGGATTGACAGCAACCTCTTCAACCTTGCTTATCTCTATGCCAGAACTAAAGTAATATTGGCAACAATAACCGAACTCCAGTGCGCAGATGACTCTGCTGTAGTTACACACTCAAAGGAGGATCTACAAACAGCCCTTAATTGCTTCTCTGAAGTTTACAAAAGCTTAGTGCTAACTCTGAACATCAGCAAAACAAACGTTCTCCACCAGCCACTCTCCGGTCAATCATCAGACCCAGGAAGGAAGATCTACACTGACAAAGAAGAACTGGAAAATGTAGAATACTTTGCCTATTTTGGCAACCATCTTTCACAGAGAGCAGACATAGATGTCGAGATTCAGCACAGAATTTGCTGCACCAGCCTTGCTTTTGGCAAACTGTCTCGCCAGGTGTTCAACAATCACAACATCAGAACACATCTTAGACTTTTAGTTTATAAAGTGGTGGTAATGCCAACTCTCCTCTTTGGCTGGGGGAGTTGGGTGACCTATAGAAAACACCTGAAAAACCTGGAACGTCAGCACCAGCACTTTCTTTGGACGATCCTCAACATAAAGTGGGAGGATCATCACACTAATGTCAGTGTCCTCACAGAGGCCAACATCTTCAGTGTTGAGGCCCCGATTATCCAGCACCAGCTGAGTCGGAGCGGGCACTGTGTCCTCGTACCTGATATACGCTTACCAAAACAACTACTGTACACCCAACTCACCAAAGGAGAAAGGAAACAGGGAATCCAAAAGAAGCACTTTAAAGACACCCTCAAGGTAAACATCAAGAGATGTGGCATTGAAACCACACGCTGGGAGACAGCAGCTCAGGATAGGGATAACTGGCGAAGACTTGTCAGAGAGGAAACGTCCAGTTTTGAGGAAAATCGCCTTGTCCTGGTTGCAGAAAAATGCCAGAAAAGAAAGGAAAGATAACTGTTACACAGCAATTGTGGCCCAACCCTGTCTTCCAACACCACCTGCAATGTCTGCCAACAAGCCTGTGGCTCAGGGATCTGACTCCTCAGTCAGCAAAGGACCCATGAAAAATAAAACCTGTGAAAGAGATCATCCTCAACCTCGAGGGATTGCCGATGAAGACTGCCTCATGATGGGCATACTACGTCTATTTTAAACTATGCAATGATGCATGTGATATAAGAATCTATATAGAATAGAGTGGGAGTAAATTGAATCAGGTGGCTATACGCTCAGATGCTGCATTGTAGAACAGCTTTTTGTGCAGAGGGTCAATATGCTTGTTTTTACTGCAGTTTGAATACTAATTATTATATAATTTATATTGTATATTATGGTACCACCTGGAATCTCAAACTTAGGTCAGGTCTCCATTGTACAATGACATGGCACGAACACATAATAAGAAAAATAATCCCTGATCCTAAACATTTTAACATGCATGCTTAACTTTAGTAGCCTGAGATGACTATTCATGGTACTAAAGTTAAGCACATGTGTGTTTGCAGGATTGGGGCCTAAGTAGACAAGACAGATAGAGGGTGGGAGACCGTATTTATCCTGATTTCACAGATGAGGAAAACTGAAGCACAGAGAGGTTAACTGACTTGCCTCATGACTGGAATATTGGTATAGAAGGGTGTAGTTCATTCAGGAAGGACAGGCAGGGAAAAAAGGGAGGAGGTATTGCATTATACATCAAGAATGTATACACTTGTTCTGAGGTGCAGAAGGAAGTGAGGTGCAGACCAGTTGAAAGTCTCTGGATGATGATAAAAGGGAAAGAGGGGAAATGTCATGGTAGGGGTCTTCTATAGACCACCAAATCAGGACAAGGCAGTGGATGAGGCATTTCTAGAACAAATAACAGAAATATCCAAAACACAAGACTAGTGGTAATGGGAGACTTTAACTCCCCAGACAGCTGTTGGAGAAGTAATATGGCAAACCCAAAATGTCCAATAAGTTTTTGGAATGTAGTTGGGACAAAGTTTTGTTTCAGAAGGTGGAAAAAGTAGCCAGGGGAATGGCCATTTTAGACTTGCCTCTGACTAACAGGGCAATTTGAGTGAAGATTGGAAGCAATTTGGGTGAAAGTGATCATGAAATAATATATTCATGATTCTAAGAAAAGGAAGGAACGAGAGCAGGAGAATAAGGACGGTGGGCTTCAAAATTTTTTTTTTAACAAACTCAGAGAACTGGTAGATAAGGTCCAATGGGAAGAAAATCTAAGGGGAAAAGGAATTCAGGAAAGCTGTTAGTTTCTCAAAGAGACAATATTAAAGGCACAATAGCAAACAATCCTCACGTGAAGGAAAGATATGAAGAATAGTAAGAGACTAATATGGCTACATCAAGAGCTCTTTAATGACCTGAAAACCAAAAAGGAATCCTACAGAAAGTGGAAACATGGACAAATTGCTAAGGAGGAGTACAAAAGAATAGCAGAAGCATGTAGGAACAGAATCAGAAAGGCAAAGGCATAAAATGAGTTTTACCTAGAAAGGACCTACAAGGTAAAAAGAAGAAGTTATTTAATTGCATCAGGAGCAAGAGAAAGATGAAGGAAAATGTAGGGAAGGAGAGCTAATAGCAGATGATATCAAGAAGTCTGTTGTGGTTAATGCCTATTTTGTTTCAGTCTTCACTAAATAGGTTAATTGTGACCAGATAGTCAACACAGTTAATATTGGCAACAGGCAGGAAGAAACACATGCCAAAATAGGGAAAGAACAGGTTA
This sequence comes from Chrysemys picta bellii, assembly GCF_011386835.1. Lineage (NCBI taxonomy): Eukaryota > Metazoa > Chordata > Testudines > Emydidae > Chrysemys > Chrysemys picta. Next base: position 99,777,689 of record NC_088793.1, on the reverse strand, counting down.
AAGAATATTGAGATAAGTTAGATGTATTCAAGTAGGCAGATGAAATTCACACTAGGGTACTTAAGGAACTAGCTCAAGCAATCTCAGAACTGTTAGAGATAACCTTTTGAGAAGTCATGGAGGAAGGATGAGGTCCTAGCGGACTTGCAAAGGGCAAAAAAAGTCCCTGTCTTTAAAAAGGGAAACAAAGAGGACATAGAATTATAGACCAGTCAGCCTAACTTTGATTCCTGGGACAAATTATTGAAAATTCAGTTTGTAAACACCTAGAGGATAATAGGTTTAAAAGTAGTAATCAACATGGATTTGTCAAGAACAAATCAGGCCAAAACAATCTAACTTCCTTCTTTTACAATGTTACAGGCATAGTGGATTGGGGGTGAGGTGATGGGGAGGAGGAGTAGATATAACTTATCTTGATTTTAGTAAGGTTTTTTGACACAGTCCCACATGACATTCTCATAAGCAAACTAGGGAAATATGGTCTAGATGAAATTAGTATAAGGTGGGTGCAAAGCTGTTTGAAAGAATAGTTTTCAGTGGTTTGCTGTCAATTTGGGGGGACATATCTAGTTGGTCTTGGAGGGGTTAGTCCTGAATTTGGGACTATTTGATATTTTCATTGATGTCTTGGATAATGGAGTGGAGGGTATGCTTGTAAAGTTTGTGTATGACACCAGGCTAAGAGGGGGTTGCAAGCACTGTGGGGGACAGGATTAGAATTCAAAACAAGCTTGACAAATTGGAGAATTGGTCTGAAATCAACAAGATGAAATTCAGTAAAGACAAGTGCAAAGTACTACACCTAGGAAGGAAAAATCAAAGGCACAACTACAAAAGAGAGGCTATCTGGCTAGACCGTAGTACTGCTGAAAAGGATCTAGGGATTATTGTGAATCACAAATTGAATATGAGTAAAAAAGGCTAATATTCTGGGATGTATTAACAGGAGTGTTGTATGTTAGACATGGGAGATAATTGTCCCATTCTACTCAGCACTGGTAAAGCTGCAGCTGGAATTCTGTGTCCCGAAAGGATCGTGTGTTCAAGTTTTTCCTCTGCCCTTCAGAATCTTTTAAAGATAATGTAAGAGCAGCTATACACAGGCCAGCAGAAGGAGACCAAAACAGAAAGAGCTGTACAAGGAGAACAATACCAAGAGTATACAAAGCCAATAATATGAAGCAATTGTGAAAAAGGCTAATATTCTGGGGTATATTAATAGGAGTATACTATGTAAGACCCAGGAGGTAATTGTCCTGCTCTACTCAGCACTGGTGAGGCCTTTGGAATATTATGTCCAGTTTTGGGCACCACACTTTAAGAAATATGTGGTCAAATTGTTCCAGAGAGTCCAGAGGAGCACTACAAAAATGATAAAAGATTTAGAAAACCTGGCCTATGAGGAGAGGTTAAAAAAACGGGGTATGTTTAGTTTTGAGAAAAAGAAGACTGAGGGGGGGAATCTGATGAATCTTCAAATAAGTTAAGGGCCGTTATAAAGAGGACTGAGATCAACTGTTCATTGTGTCCACTGAAGGTAGGACAAGAAGAAATGCACTTAATCTGCAACAAGGGAGATTTAGGTTAGATATTAGGAAAAACTTTCCAACTATAAGGATACTTAAGGACTGGAATAATCTTCCAAGGGAGGTTGTGGAATTTTCATCACTGGAGGTTTTTGAGGACAGGTTGAACACCACCTATCAGGGATAGTATAGGTTTACTTGGTCCTGCCTCAGCACAGGGGGCTGGACTACATGACCTTCAGAGATCCCTTCCAGGCCTACATTTCTAAGGTTATATATGTCTTGTCTCTCTCACATGCTTTAGTCTCCCTTTTTCTCTATTTCTGATTCTATATATTTTGAGTTGTTTGGTTTGAGCAGTGCTTTGCTATGCATTATACAGTGTTTATGGTATACATAAGACACACTGAACTTTGTTTTTCCACTCCCTGGGGCAGTAAGGCCTGATCTACACTGCCACTTAAGTTGACGTAAGTTATGTCGACCTAACGCGGTGTCTCCACCGACGTAGCTTCTGCCTCTCCAGGAGGTGGAGTATTGAAGTTGACGGAAGAGCGCTCTGCCATCAACTTATTGCGTCTTCACCAGACCCACTAAATCAATGCCGCTGCCAATTTAGCATGCCAGTGTAGACAAGCCCTAAGAGACAGAACTGCAAAGAATAATCTAACGTTTTGATGTATGCCTGGTGCTCTCTGGTCACCAACTTGAAAAGCAGCTTTTAGGAATGGCCAAAAGCTGAAACACCACAGTACAATTACAATAGAGGTTCAAGTCCCTAAATAGCAGGGCACTCTTACTTTAAAGGTGGATGCAAGTGCCTCAGTTATTTTTAATCTTTTAGAGGTGGAAAAACCCCAGCCTTGGGCTGTAACTGCCCTGCTTTAAGCAATTTGTCCTGAATTGGCACTCTCAGTTGGGTCCCACCAGACCCAGCATCGTTACACTCTTATTCATTACCCATAGTGAATACACAACAAATGTATGTGAAACAGCCTAACGTGTTGTTGTTTGCCACAGTGCATAGATGGTGATGAGCACTTGGAATCTCCATCTAGGGCCTGGTTCAGCAAACCTTCACACATGTGACTTTGAAGTCAAAAGAGACTACTCTGAATGCACCTGTTAAGAAATAGGTGTGGTTCCCCACATCAAAGGCGACCAGAACATCTTTTTGTTAAGTGTTCATTAGATATCAGAGGTGCATGAGAACAAAGGCTTGTATTGTATGTATGTGCACAACTTTCTTGGTGTGTGAACAAACATTACAATAAGGAAGGCTTAGTTTTTTACAGAACCTATTCTGTAAGGGCTAGTCTACATATAATTTTTGTACTGATTTAACTTAATTGGTTTAGAAATTGCCATAGTTAAATCAGTGCACGAACATAGCTTTAGTAGTAAAAAAGGTGCTCATATTGATTTCAGGGCTTGAGTCGTGCCAGAACATTCTGGAGCACTGTTCCAGTACTTTTGATGCTATCACTTATGATAAGGTGGCTGGATGGTTTATACCCATCCCCCCGCTGCAGAGGGTCTGTGATACTGTCCTCACTGGCTCTGGGTAGAGCTGAGTTTAACAGTGTGTTGGAGGTACGTTCCTCTCACTCTCTCCGCCTTGGGATGGAGTGGAGGAAGACGGCGGATCTTCGGCCCGTTTCCGAGATGCACCAAAGAGTTGGCTGGAGACCAATGCTGCTGATGGATAGTAACATAGAATTTGGTGCCTTTGTGGGTAAGTATAACAAAGTAGATTGTGAATGTCCTGAAGTCATTAGTAGCTGCTCTTATCCTCTTGCTTCTGGCTCTGCTTGCCTGGCTTTCACCCAGCCTTGTGTTGAAAGTGGAGGATACGTTAATTGTGGTTTTATTCATGATGAAGATGACCCTAATGATTAAAACTGCAGCAGCAGAGTTGATACATATGATGAACAGTATCCAAAAGAAGATACCTCTGTCATCCAGCAACCAAGCATCAACAGTAAACTGTGAGCTAAGTGGTGGTTCACATGAAAAATTGAATGTTAAAGATGGGAGGAGCCTCTGAGGGTGTCGGAGTGCAGTGTAGCCCCTGACAGGTGGTGTCAAGGTGTACGGGGTAAGATGGGGGGCAGTGCAGAACCTGCTGCCATGGGGCTCCTGGGGCTCCCGAACCCAGAAAAAGCTGCCCTACTTTGCATTGCTATCACTTATGAGTGATAGTGTTGGACATGCGTTCCTGCACTACTTTTTTTAAGGACTCAAGCACTGGTCAATTTAGAAACACTGCTTAGCTATCTTAGTACAAAAACTGTGTAGGCAAGCCCTATATCATAAGCTTAACATTGCTTTTCTGGTTACTTGTTCAAAAATGTATGTGATGCAGAAGTACTGAAGATAGAAGACAGTGCAGTAAGCAGTTCTCTAGAATATTAGTTCCCAATTTTTTTGTCTTAGGCTATGTCTATACTAGCACCCCTGACCGACATAAGTTTCACTGACCGAAGCACTGGTGTGGACAGTGTTCTGTCAGCAGGAGATGCTCTCCCACTCATATAGCTACTGCAACTCGTGGGGGGTGGTTTAATTATGCCGATGGGAGAGCTCCCTCTTGTTGGCCTAGAGCGGCTACATGGGAGACCTTACAGCGGCACAGCTGCAGCAGTACAGCTGTGCCATTGTAAGGTCTATAGTGTAGACATAGCCTTACATACCCCTTTTTGTGCACATTTATTTTGGGTCTCAATAGCCTTAAGTTATTTTACTACAGAGTTGGAAATAATGTATTCATCCTTTTTAAACATCATGTTTTTAGACCATGAATCAAAAAGAGGCACAATGGAAGCAGCCATTATTGTTGTTTATGACTCTTGTGTTACTCAAATTATAAGCATTGAATGGCGTGATGTATTTTGGTAAGCCACTGAACTATGTCAATGGCTTGACTTTTTAACTTGTCTAATTTAAATTCAGAGTTCCTTCTAATCTTTATCTGGATTATTGGAGAACATTGTTAATGGGCAGTGAGAGGCTCTGGGTGTGTGTGTATGCATTAATTAAAGGGCAGCGGGAGGCTGTGGGCATGCATGTTTAGTACCAAACGTAACGTGAATTATGTGTGGCAATAGAATAAGTTATATGATGCTGTATGTCAAAATGTATAGAACATTCACTGTGGATAGACCACTTGATGCAGTTTTCTTTCCTAACCTGTACAATTCTTCTGTTCTGAATCAGTCACTCTTCATGAGATTATATTGTATTCGTATTATAAAGAGTGCTTCTGCTTGAAGCAGGGAATCAGAATTCCAATGATATTCTGCATTCACAAGTTTCTGTGAGCTTGTAATGGAATACTCTGTTAGCATGTGCCTGAAGAATGTCAGCAAGAAGTTGTTGTTGGGATTTTGTTTTTGTAGTGGTTACTCTTTGACCACAAAAGTTTCTGTCTATGCTTTTAAAAGGTTGGTGCACATAGTGAAGTGCTCCTCATAGTGTAAACATGCAACCATATTTAAGATGGCATTGTTTCTATCTGCCTTCCATCAGAAGGCCTTAGACTGGAACAAGGGAATATCCAGTTAAGGTATCCTTTTTTATCATGTTTTACCCTCACTCATCACATTTCCCACTTTCAGTGACAGATTCCACCTTTCTATAAATGTTCTGTATGCGTGTGTGTGCACGCGCGCACACACACACACACTTCTCACCATTGTATTATAATGCCATATCTTAACTCTGACCGCACTGACATCAACATACATTCCAGTTAGGCATCAATGTACCTGTAAACTGTATGATACTGTTTTCTTTTGTAAAATGGGGATAAATAACTTAGGGCTTGGCTACACTTGCGAGTTACAGGGCAATAAAAGAGCCCCGGGCGCACTAGCTCACTACCCGTCCACACTGGCAAGGCAAGTAGAGTGCTCTGACTCTGCGGCTACAGCGCTGAGAGGAATAACATTTGCTGCGCCTTGGCTACAACGCCCAGGCATCAGCGTGAACGAGGTGTTGCATTACTGCGCTCTGATTGGCCTCTAGAAACGTCCTGTAATCCCCTTAAGTTAAGTGGTTGCTCTTGTCATTGTTTTGAACTCCTGTAGGAATGCAGAAATGCTCTTTCAAAGTTCCGTTTCTGACAGCCGACATGCAAGCCGTTACTGTGGAATGCTGGATGTGTGTGTGTGTGAGAGAGAGAGAGAGAGAGGCGGGCAGGAGAGGGAGAGGTCTGCTGCTGTCTGAACTTACAAGACAGCATGCTGACATGCTCTCAGCCCCCCAAAAACCCACTCTCTCTCCCCCCACATATACACACCACACTCCTTGTCACACTCCACTCCACCCCACCCCTCCCATTTTAAAAGCATGTTGCAGTCACTTGCATGCTGGGATAGCTGCCCATAATGCACCACTCCCAATGCTGCTGCAAATGTGGCCACACCAGTGCGCTTGAAGCTGTCAGGGTGGACAGATTGCAGCGCTTTCCCTACTGCGCTCCATGAAGACTGGTTTAACTCAAAGTGCTCTACATCTGCAAGTGTAGCCATGCCCTTACTTTACTTTTGTAAACTGCTTTGAGATCAGTGGATAAAGTATGTAACAGCTGATTTTTATTATTGGATGAGTTGGAAGTGAGATATGAGATGCCAAAATATTATGTAGATTCTTTTTTAAAAAGGGATGCAGAAGCTGTGTGAATTTTTAACTTCTTAAAAATATTTACAATTTTTAGGGGAATGTTTCAAAGTCACCAACTTGTATTCAGACTGTGCTTTTGAAATTTGCTCTATGGCTGTCCCAAATAGAGCTATTATTAGTTTCATGAATCTGCCTTCTTTTCTTAAACCAAAATGATGCACCATCACTGAAAATCTTAAGTATTAGGTACATCTTAATATTAGGTATACCCTGCAGCCTAGGAGAGCAGAGAGCAGGATTACAGGGGACAATAAAGAACCTTCTCTATATCTTGGCTTGGAAGGATTTTTCTATCAGTAAATGTCTATTTCACCATACACACACAAACTGACGAAAAAATATTTCCATTGGTGACAGAAATTTACATATAGGCAAAGTAAGAAAAATGTTGCTTGAGAATCTGTTAGTCAAAATCTAGTGATTTAGACTTTTCAGTTAGGCTAAAAAGAGACTAGTGAATGAATAGTAAAAACAGATATGAAATGTTGATTTAAGGATATTTACTTTGTCTATTTTGACATATGTTGAGGAGCTGTGTTTTAATGATTTATAAAGGTTTAAAATTTTGAATCTCAATGTCTACCATCATTAAATAATTATCTGAACGACCCCATAATTTCATGGAACTATGAAAATTTAAAATATAAAAATTAAAAAAGTCTTAAAACCCATCAGTTTGTGGAACTGAAAATTTAAATAATAAAAACTGGAAAAAAATGCTTAATAAGGAACATCAATATTATCAGTCAAAATTGTGAAAAAGTAAAAATAGAATTCTGCCAAATATCTTAGGCTATGTCTACAATAGGAGTGCTTTTCTGCTATCACTAAATGCGTATACTATGCTGGCAAAGTGCTGTTAGTGTGGACACAGCTATACCAACAGAACTGCACTTTTGCTGGTATAACTTGTTCTAGCACAACTCCTCCCCCCCCCCCCCCCCCCGGAGCAAAATAAGCTATACTGGCAAAACTGCATTCTAAGGACTTTTGCCAGCACAGCTATGTTGAGTAACAAATCACAGCTCTTCACACCCCTGATATTCATAGGTATGCCAGCAAAAGTTTATAATGTAGACTTGGCCTTAGCTGTACCATTGTCTAGAATTTTCTTCAAACTCCTGGGAGTTGACACTCACAACGTACTTATTTTTTTCTATCCTGAACTCCCTTTTGTGACTGTGCTGCCTCCCCTGCCCCCCCCCCCCCCCCCCACCAACTGAGTCAAATTCTAGTCTTAGATTCGCACAACTTTTTAAACGTTTCATACTGGGGCACGCATTGTACCCATTTGGAAGTTTGTCTCTCCTCTTTTCAGAGGATTGTAAGCCATTGGGCCAGTCTAACCAAGAAATAACATTATCTGGCAAAATAGCTTCCTCAAAGTCCAGGTTGCAATAAAATATTCATTATATGTTCTGTGGTTTTTGTTTTTTTCCGCTCCACTTTCACAAATTTCCTCAAAACTAAATCAGCCTGAAATTTCACTGGTGTGTTCTTATGTCATAACAAGATGTATTCAGAAGAGTTGAATCATAAAAGGTGTTTTGGAGATAAAGTGCTCAAAAAATGAGGCTCTCACTTCTAGGGAAATTTTTTAAAATTTAACTTAGTTTACTTTGAGGAAATAAACTCCCGACCTTTTAATCTAAAGCAGGGATGGGGAACCTCCGGCCCGCAGGCCGGATCCTGCCTGCTGCTTCCCTTTGTCTGACCCGCGGCAGGTCTCCACACCGTGGGCTGAAAGCCCCAAGCCTTGGTGCCCCTCTGCCAGGCTGGAGCCGTGAACACCAGCTTGCTAGCATGTCTCTGCGGCCCCTATGTGGAGGGGTTGTCAGGGAAGCTCTGCGTGATGCCTCCGCCCTCTAGCGCTGCATCCGCAGCTCTCATTGGCCGGGAATCGTGGCCAATGGGAGCTGCGGGGGTAGCGCCCGTGGGGGCAGGCAGCGTGCACTGTGTAGAGCCACCTGGCCTCTCTGCCTAGGGGCCGGATGTGCCGGTTGCTTCTCGGAGCAGCGTGCAGCCAAGGCAGGCAGGGAGCCTGCCTTATCCTCGCTGCGCTGCCCACTGGGAGCTGCCTGAGGTAAGCGCCGCCCGGCTGGAGACAGCACCCCAAACCTTCTCCCGCACCCCAAGCTCCTGCCCCAGGTTGGAACCCCCTCCCACAGCCTAACTCCCTCCCCCCGCACCCTAACCCCCTGCCCCAGCCCAGAACCCCCTCTCGCACCCCGAAGCTCTAATTTCTGGCCCCACCACAGAGCCTAGGGGAAGCCCTGAGCCTTCGTACCCCCATCCCCACTGCGGGACTGTGTGTGGCCCCCGATTGATTTTTTTCTGTGGGTCAGTGTCCCCAATAGAAAAAAGGTTCCCTATCCATGCTCTAAACTGAGGACCGATTCTAAAAGCACTAACTATCATGAGTAGTCCTGAGGATGTCAGTGGGATTCTGCTGATGTCTACTTCGACTAATAGGTTCTCTCCCCAGTAGTAAATGTTTGAAGAACGGGTGCTAACGCTGTATTGCAGTAATCATAAACAGGCAGGAGCTCTTGAAAATTGAAGCTCTATGCTGAGTTCAATCTGTACTTTATGGTCTACATTGCTAAAAGTATTGCTTCTGCTGACTTTTTTTGTTCTGCTTCTGAAGCACTGATAGTATATAACTATATCTTCTACTACTGTTTGTACAGTAACTAGCGCAATAGGGCCCCATTCGTGGTTGGTCCTTATGCTCTACTGTAATAAACATGAGCAACAAAAATGATAAAATGTTTAGAAAACCTGACATATAAGGAAAGGTTAAAAAATGGGCATGTTTAGTCTTGAGAAAAAAGGATTGTGGGGGAGCCCGATAATAGTTTTCAAATATGCTGAGGACTGTGATCAGTTGTTCTCCATGGCCACTGTTGGTAGAACAAGAAGTAATGGGCTTAATCTGTAGCAAGGGAGATTTAGGTTAGATATTAGGAAAAAAATTCTTACTATAAGGGTAGTAACGCTCTGGAATTGGCTTCCAGTGGAGGTTGTGGAGTCCCCATCACTGGAGGTTTTTGAGAACAGGTTGGACAAAGAACTGTCAGGGATGGTCTAGGTTTACTTGGTCCTGCCTCAGCGCAGAGGGCTGGACTAGATGATCCCTTGAGGTCCCTTCCAGCCTACATTTCTACGGTGAATAATAATTATGCAGCAAAGAGCCTGAATATCAGTATCCATGTTCAATGTTTCTAGCTGGCTCCATAACTCTGCCAGAATAGTGGTGGGCTCTCTATTCTCCCCGCATTACCTTTACCGTATTAAAGCATCTGTAAACTAAGCTGTGGTTGTTAAATACTTTGAAGTGTATGTATGTAATGAACGTTTGTATAAGTCTAATTTTCAAACATGACTCCTGTAAACTGCTGTCATTTAAAATAATGTGCAGAACCTGCATTTCCATGCATAGACTGTCATTTGCATGCAAAATGGGTAACTACACATGCTACATGTTCAGGCCCTTTTTATAGCTGCAGTTAACTACAGTATTTGGCATTTTGGTATGACCTGATTAAAAATGCTCTTATAGTATGGGCCATTGGCAGTTTCCCATTTTTAAGTATTTTACTTTTTTATTATTGTTTGGCTCTTAAGGCAAGTATCTTCTGCATTCTGTTTTATCTTTCAAGTTTTTAGACGCTTTTTTTTCGTCCTACTCTTCACAAGGAAGCAAGAAGTGTGACAGGAAGGTGTGATTTTTAATTTACACCAGAGTTCTCAGCAAATAATGACTTTTCACACCCTGTTATTGCAGCTTAGCCTGGGGGAGGAGTTGTATGGCTACTGTTGTCATATCAAATTAAATCCACTCTTGTAATTCAGAAAGACATTCCTTTTTAATTTAACCCTTTTCAGTTTCTGAAGCATATTTATCTTAGATGGATGAACTTTAAATTATTCTAATTATTTAAAAACTAATGGGGTGTGTGGGGGAAAGAATTATTATTGAAGCATGTAACATGTAAATGCCTATTCTCAAGTTTGGTATGTTTTTTGCCCTCCTACAGTATGACAAATTGTGACTCTCATCCTGCAATGAACTTTACATGGGCAGACCCTGGTACCTGCATGGAGTTCATTGCAGAATCAGGGCCTTATGTATGTCTGCATTGTAAGAAAATGTTAGGTCTAGTATGTCTAATGTCACCTGGAAGGAAAATGATTAGCCCACCCAAAAAGTTCTCTTGAGTCAGCTAATGTTTTTGCCTCTCTGATTACTTAGAAACTAATTCTCTGCTCTTCAAAATTTGCCATGGCATTCAGCGAGTGCTTGACTTCCATGCAGCAGAGCCAAATTACATCAATTTAGTATTAAAAAAATTAAAAAAACACTCATGACAGTGGTGTCTCTCTAGAGTTTTAATTGTAAAAGAGTCATAAAGATGGGAAGGCAATTTCTCTGTATAAGCACATCATATCTTTCCAGTGCAGTTGTTCATTTTTTAAATTTAATTATTTATTTACTTACTTACTTAAAGTTACTGACCATCTTGGGCATTTTAAAACCAAATTAAAAGCAGATTAAATAAATCAATAAAAATAAAGTTAAGAATCTTATTTCAAGCTATTATGGAGGGAGGGATTGTAATGTTTAAGGCATTTCAGTTGATGGCCTTTAATCTGTATAGGCCTTTCTTTTAAAAATTAAAAAACAGTGCAAACTCCTAGTGATGTTTTGGGGTAAGAAGTGACTTACCATGGTTTGGTTTACCTTGGTTTCAAATAAGTAGATCAGAGCAGACATGCTCTTTAGAGAAGGACTATATGGCACATGGAATATAAAAATACTTGGGTACAGTAAGTAGGATGCCTAAGGACTCGATTCTGAATGGTGCTGAGTCCCCTCAGTCCCATCAAATAGGAGATGAAGGAACTGAGTCCCTCCTAGAATGGGCCCTTCTATTTGCTCTAATATCATTATGATCCATGTGACATGCATTTCGTACCAATAGTTTGAGCCTGAGACAGAATGTGTGAATGGTGAACAACAAAAGTAGTCTGCCCCTCCCCCGGATTTTCCAGAGGCTTTTATTGCCCCTAATTGTTTGTAATCAAGATTTAAGTGTTCACTTGACTAACTGCTTGGTAGTGGAGAGAGGGTTAATGTGCTCGATTTACTATAAACATATATGTGACAGACTCTTATCTGATGCGTTTTTTTTTTCTGTAAAATGTCAGCCATTTCCTGATGAGGGTGGTGGTGAATTTCACACCTTTCTCTTCTTTGTGTGGAAACCTGGGAGTTAATGGTACAGGATCAGGTAGCATTCTGTGTAATAAAGAATGAGGTTTTTTGTTAGAGGAACAGAGGGAAATCAGGGAGGAAAAGAAGGGGAGGGGAAGAAAGAAGGAATTGGAAAAATTGGCTGCTTGAAATAGATATTACTTTAGCAGGTAAATAGCAGCTTTATTTCTCAATACATGTTTTTACTCAGAGCATGTAACGCTGCCTCAGAAAGACTGAGCATTCTGTTGTCTTGGGAAGCTGACTCTGGAGTGGAGCATAAAAATAAAACATTACTTTATTTTCATTCCACAGTGGAATTTTACCATTGCAGCACCTGAAGATGGAAAGTTGGTCAGTTGATGAAGTCTGCAACTGGTTGGTGCAGAGAAATTTAGGAGAATTAGTTCCTAAGTTTCGTGGTAAGTCTTTTTTGTTAAATGTGTATTTCCTGTCTCTCTGCTTGAAAAAAAGTATAGTCTGTTTTTTAATTTCCACCGTCTAATTTCTTGTTTATGGATAGTATTCAATTTTGTTTGTTTGTATTTAATTGCCGTTGGGTAACTTCAGCTTTTAGCAGAATTTATTAGGGAGAGGACAGACCTGATAAATCAAAATGAGGTTGTAAATTTATTATGAATAGTCTGGAAGAACTGCTATGAGAGGGACTGAAAACCTATAAACATATACACCTTCTAGGAACAAAATTGGGTTTACTGGCATTTGTTTAGGGCCATTTTATATTTAATATCTGTGTTTATAGTGATGCAACTTTGATATGTAAAAGTTTGTTTTATGGTACTGTACAAAGGATTGAGAGAGATTGGCACTCAAACATGCTGTGCAATCTCTAAAATGTTTTCCCTCATTAACAAAATACCAGTATATTGTAAATAAGCGTGCCTTAACATATTAAAATATCCAGTTTGTCAATTGCTTTGTGTCTAAGGCACAGAATTTTGTTACTGGAAGACATCAAACCACTAATTTGTAAAATAAGTTAAAATTCTTGCCCAGCTTTTTGGAAGGGATAGTAGCGAAAACAAATGATCTTGTGTTACAGTTGCTGTTGAAGAACTAACCATGTTTGCCTTTGAGAACCACCTACCTTGTAACATCATGTTGTATTAGGTATTCAGAATCTTACTACACAGTAATACGTAAGGATATTTTTCTCTTCCATTTTCAGAGGAAGAAGTGAGCGGAGCAGCTCTTTTGGCTCTTAATGATCGGATGGTGCAGCAGCTGGTGAAGAAAATTGGGCACCAAGCAGTACTAATGGATCTGATTAATAAATACCAGCAACAGAATAATGGACTACAATCTTTTACTTACAGTTGTGAAATAACTCCTCCAAAGTCACCAGAAGCAAACAGTGGGTGAGTCTGTCTATGCGTGAAACAAAATATTATTCTGTTTAAGTATGGCTGTAATCTTCCCTCTGCGTTTTCATGCTGGCATTCATTAGCTCCATAGCTAATATGTTATATAGTTAAGTTATATAACTTCTGTACAATTTGAACCCCAGCTGAAATGTTTAATTTAATACTTTGTGGGTTTAGACATGATGTAAACATTGCTGCACAAGTTGTTATAGGTGGGGCTGATTGCCCTTACAATACTTTGTAATCAGTTGTTTATAACTTTGCCAGACTATAACCATTTTAGCTGAAACATTCCATGCTGGATGTCTGACTTAATTTCTAACCACCCTCCCCCCCCCGGCCCAGTCTTCCAAAACAATTCAGACGTTCCTGAGTATGAGGCTGTGGAGAAATGTTTTGCCACTTTAAAAAGTTCTGGGGACTTGTCCCTGTTAAAAATATTGTGGGACCTTTTCTTCTAAATGCTCTCGACTCATAGTTTGGAGAGGGGACTTGAAATTTGGCAGAGGGGCAGCCTTTGTGTCAGGGATGGGCCTTTTACCATTCTTGGAAAATCCACCCAAATTTGGCCAGGTTATAAGTCTTTGAAAAATCTCAGTTCACAAATGCTCAATAGAGACATTTTAGAAGATTGTGCCTGCTGAATTTCCCAAAGATTCTGACTGCACTGGGCATGTTCCAGTCCAGGGTTCAACTGGAATTTCCCTGCAATTGCAGCTCTGTGCTGCTGTGCACTGGGCCAGGTTCATCTGTGAGTACCTGAACAGAGAGCACAGTTGACAAGGCCTGTCTCTCCTGTGCTTTCAATGAGCCTTCTGCTGGGGAGCCTGGAGGAGGAAGCTGCCTAATTCGAATGCAGGGAGGACAAGAGCCAGATCTACGGAATGGGGTAGGGAAAATAGATTAGGACAAGGAGGTGCAGGAAGACTGGGACTTGGACCTGGGGGTGGCAGAGTCTTGGACTTGAGGCTGGTAGGGGGAGGAGAGGGAAAATGTGGTGGGGGCTCAGACTGGGAATTGGGGGGAGGGGACAGGGAGGTGCTAGGATTTCCTGGTTTTTAGAGATGGTTTAATTATGTTGGTGGGAGAACTTTCTCCCGATGGCACAGAGACCTTACAACAGTGGTACTGCTGTGCTGCTGTAAGGTCTCTAGTGTAGACAAAGCCTAAGTGAGGATGGGATTCAGTGGATGAGTCAGGGGTGGGGATGAGACAGGACCGGAACAGGGACAGGTTGGAGGAGATAGAGCAGAATAGGTCACTCTTTAGCATGCTTGGAAAAGTCTGTGCCCACTTGAGAACACTGCCCTCCAGAGCCTGGAATGGAACTCAAGAATTCCTGAGTGTCTCTGTTCCTCTGGTGTCAGCAAATATCTATGAACGCCCCCTTCCCCCGAGCATAGTGTCCAATCCCTGTCTATTGGTGGTCCAGATAGAGCATGGTACTTTTAATTTGGCCCCCTTGTGCGCATACATTATGATACTGTTTTTAATTGCATGATCACATTTATCCCCTTCGACCCCCACCCCACCTCATCCTTGCCTCATTCAGTGCACTGCATGGACCTGCTCTGAGGGTGATGCAGGGTTGTGTAGCGAAGGATGTTGTCTGTAGAACCCCTGCTTCGTTTGTTGCAGAAGTTGGAAGGTGTGTACTGAATGAGGCAGAGAAAGGATGGTCTTGTAGTTAAGGCAGTTGAATGCTGCCCTGGAAAATTCGATTCTATCCCTGCCTCTGCCTCAGAGCTCCAATGTGATATTAGTCAAGGATATTTAAACCAAACTTTTCACAGGTTGACCACCTAACTGTGTGTGCCTCATTTTCTGGGCATGTGACTTGAGCCCCTAGGGGTCTGATTTACAGAAGTGCTGAGCACTCAGACCTGCAACTGACATCAATGAGAGCTGTGCTTTGGATACATTACGTGCTACATAATACTAAGTATTCTGAAAATCAGGTCCTAGGCATCTCAGATTGGGCACCCAGAACTAGTGGATACTTTTGACTTAAAATTTTCTGTGCTTCAGGTCCCCAGAGGATAATAAAATGGGCATAATAATTCTCCCTCATTTCACAGATGTGTTTTGAAAATAAATTCATTAATGTTTGTGAAGCACTCATACTATAGTGATGAGCACCAAAGACTGTGAGAAAAAGAATACTGTCTTCATCGCAGGATATAAATAGTATTCATTAAATAAAGCCTGGAGCCGCACTTTGAGCAATGTGGGGAAAACAAAATATTGAATAGTTGTTCAATAAGTGACCACAATCCATTCTGTGCACTCAATGAAGCAGAATCCTGTGGAAAAAATAGTATGTGATGATATAATTAATGATTGTTTCATAAATGGATACATACAAGGTGGCTGAATAAAGGTTCCACAGGCAATCTTAGTTTTGGAATTTCCTACTTTATGAATGCTTGACTTTGCAACTTTAATAATGTTCTTTTAACATAGGTTTGTGTATGTGTAATAAATATGTATGCTGCACAAACTTTTTTCAGGAATTCTTTCTTTGACTTTGTTTCATTCTCTAGAAACCAGAATTTGTGCTATCTGTGATTTTGGAGCACTGTAATAATTTTTTTTTTACTTTTAACATTGTTAATGGTTTTCCTGCAAACCACCTTTTGACATAGAGAATCAGATTATTTGGGGGGGGAAACAGAAATGCACAGATCTAGTATATAATATATACACATGCACAAAACGGATTCATTTTTTTCACTGTTCGCTTGCTGACACTAGACCAGATTACAGAGCCCTTAATTGCATATTGGCTGCACAACCTGGCTTGCTTTTTGCAGCATCCTATGGCAAAGCATCTGTCACACTGTAAGCAATATGTCCTTCATCCTTTCTTCTGCCTCCATTCCTTCTTACATGAATGCCTTTCTTAATGTTCATGGGTGCTTTCTTGGCCTACCACTCTTTAAGTTCTCTTCCTTTCTGTTGTTTGCTGTCTTTTGGTTGTCAGGTGAGAGAGAATGATTTCTAAGAGCAGGCATTTTGTACAAAGTCAGCTTAGGTCCTGCTTATAAAATGAGAACTGCATTAGTTGGATAGAGTACTGTAGGCACCTAAATGAATAGTCACTATATAAAAATACTAAGGGTAGAGGTGATGAACTTGACCAGAAATACTGTATCTGAAACACGTCCTATGAAGTCTGGATCAGTATCTGGATCTGGGCTTAATGCCTTGGGCCTATCGCTAATTGTGAGGTCAGAGTGTACCTGCATGTGCACTAGCACCAGAGGAGCTGTTTGCATGGTGTCTTCATGGCCACATATGGAATTTCATACATCAGTTATCTGTAGACTAACTGCTCCCAAGTTCAGTTGGGAGCCTGAAGCCACATTAAGAAGATATCTGGTTGCTCTGACTTAAGTGAGTGGTTTGAAAAAATGACTAGGGAAAATGAAAAGGTCCACTGAAAAGGAAATCTGCACTCAAACATGCCTGTTCTTGAGGTCACTTGTCAGCAACAGGTCCCCATGCACCAGTTGTATTAGTTTGTCCACTACTGTAGATGGAACAGTGATTTTGCACACCACTGCAGACAGTGTTCTTCAGACTTAAAAGATGCTGCAGAGATGGTATGCAAAGAAGTCTTCAAGATCTATATTATAAATAGCTGGAACACTTCTATGTTGCAACTGGCGATGGGTCCAGACTTCCCTAATATTCAGGTTCAAGAAAATCACAAGAACATTTTCTCCAACAATGCTGGAAATGATATATTTACAAATGTTTCCGTTTCAGTGTCTCAGAGGTCTCAATGAGAGCTGCTTTTTTACTGTTCTTAGCAGAAGGTCCAGTCTGATGTAGGATAGAACAGAATCTGTTATTTTTTTGGCAGAGCGAAGCAAGGTGCTACCCACTCTCAACTTGATGTCATTTTTCTTTAGGTAATATGATAACTTTTAAACACTGCGTCTGATCAATTCCAAAATTATGGGGAATGTTCTAGGCTGCAATGGGGCAAACCCTACTGATTTCAATGAAAATTGACCTTTGGAAGCCCTTGTATCTGCTTACCAGAGCTATCTGCTTCAGTCAGGTCTGTAATTATCCAAAAATCAAAGAACTGGTTGATGGCAGCCATTAACACCTTCCCATGCTGAAGGACTTCTCCTCCCCAGGTAGAAAAAAAAAGAAATAATGTGGAGGGCACAGAGAGCACATGTCATGGGTGCAAAATGGGGGTAAGAGGAATGGGTGGAGAATGGGGGACACACGGAGTCCCTGGCACAGCAGGGAGGAGTTGCCGGGAGTCCCTGAAAATACAAGTAGTGCCTGATGTGTGCAATGAGCTCAGCCTACAGAAGCAGTGAAGAGGACAGCTCTCTAGGGCCTTGTCTACACTGCCACTTTACAGCACTGAAACTTTCTTGCTCAGAGGTGTGAAAAAACACACCCCTGAGTGATGCAAGTTTCAGTGCTATAAAGTGGCAGTATAGACCGTGCACCAGCGCTGGTAGCTACTCCCCTCGTGGGGGTGGTTTTTTTACAGTGCTGGGAGAGCTCTCTCCCAGCGTTGGTGCCGCGACTAGACATCCACCTTAAAGTACTGCCGTGGCAGTGCTTTAACGTTGGTAGTGAAGACATATCCCTAGTTTAATAGAGCCTGCCTTACAACACTCTGCAAGTCTCTTGTTTTATCATGTGTTGTAATGGTGAACTGTTTCCTGTAAGTTAGAAGACATCAGACACTAAATATAGCAGAAAAAATAATCAAGAAGCTGCTGTATCTATGAAACTTTAAAAATATTGTGATTTACTTCTCTGTAATTACATGTCTTGATTAGAACATCTCTTAGCAATATTTCTTTAGTTTCCCTTTTAAGTTGGCTGGATCTAATGATTAATTTAATTTAATTCATCAGCCACTTCAGACACATCAGCGTCACTTAAGGACTATTCAACATGTTAATGTTTTTCATTTGCTATTTTTGCAACAGGTATTTTGGAATCTTAGAGTATATCTCTTTGTACAAGCTTTGCAAAGTGTACAGCTCACCAATGAAATTCATTCTCTTCCAGCTCCATGGGCATCCAGGTGTTCAGTGCTTTTAGTCCTACGGAGCAGACAGGTTATATCTCTCCAACTGAAAAGTATGATGGTGGATTAATTGACCGAAGAGTGCTAAAGCAGAAGTGAGTTTATAGTGCATTTGCTAATTCTACTTATGTTCTGAAAACCGCATTACATTTCTGTTTTGCTGATGAGACTATGAAGTTATTCCACATTGCCAGGAAGTCCTATAGACTCCATCAGAAAAGTGAACTGGTCTGTCTCTAAATACTGAAGTACAAATTAGGGATGTAAATAGAATTTTAAAAAAGTAACCATTTAAATTATTAAAATGGTATCAGTTAAACATTTAACCATTAACAAATTCAAACATAGGCACGGGAACTAAGGGTGTGGAGGGTGCTACAGCACCCCCCCCCCCATTTTACACGGGTCTCAGCTGCTGGCCTTCCGCCCGCGGTCCCGGCTGTGGCTGCCAGCCCTCTGCCCAGGTTCCTGGCTGCTGGCCCCGCACCCAGACCTGGAGAGGGGTAAGGAGGCCGAGGCTGGGGCCACAGCTGGGGGCGGGCATGGGGATGGGAACGGAGCCCCAGGCACGGGGCCGGCAGCCAGGACCCCAGGTACAGAGTGACAGTGGAGCCCAGCGTAAAACGGGGGGTGCTGTAACACGCCCTGCTCTAGTTCCTACCCGATGACGTCAGTTCCATAGCAATGGTCTGGATTCTTAACAATGCAGAACCTAGTTCCACATGCATTATGAAATGGTATTGCTGCGACGTTTTTAATGTGCACGTTAGACATTTAACCATTAACTGAATACATTATCAGTAAGACTGATGCTTATCAATTACCCGGTTAACATTTTACATCCCTAGTACAAATCTATCTTCATATATATAGGTGTAATTGTCAGATAAACAAGCAGGAATTGGAACACACTTATCTAGGGGCAGACCTGAGTCCTGGTTCAAAAGTGAAGTGGTCTGGTTAGAATTTTTTTTTCTACGTTTCTCATTTGTCAGTCTCTTATGAAGAGCCAAAGGGAGGAGCTGATCGGCGGGGCCTGTTGGTGGACGGAAGGTGCTGTGGGGAGGGAGAGCAGCTGATCGGCGGGGCCCACTGATCGGTGCTGAGCATCCACTATTTTTTTTTCTGTGGGTGCTCTGGGGCTGGATGTCGGTTTTCAGTGTAGATCATCCCTGAGTGTGAACCTTGAGCCTTCAAGCAAAATACTCAACCCTTTTATCCACTTCAACCAGAGGAGCCATCCAGACTATCTAACCAGCTTTTCTAGTCCCTTAATGAAAATTCCTAGAACACAGGGTAAGTCTACACAACAAATGAAGGTGTGATTATAGTGTGGGTAGACATATCCATGCTAGCTTTAATCTAGCCGGCGCAGGTAACAATAGTAGTGCACACACAGCAATGCAGGCTTCAGCACAGGGTAGCAACTCAAGTATGTACTCAGAGTCCCGGATGGGTTTGTATTGGGGCAGCCAGCCTGTACTGAAGTCCATGCTGCCACATCACAACTTCTATAGTTACTTGCACTAGCCAAATTAAAGCTAGCATAGGTATGCCTACCCATGTTATAATCACACTTCCATTTGCTGTGTAGGTGTGCTCATACATCCTGTTCGACACCTTGGCAACTGGCATGCAGCCAGCATAACCTCCTCAGGCATATGTACATTAAACTTCACTTCTATTAACAAAAACCAACCAAACTACCTGGGAGGGAAGAGGCGGCATGAGAGCGGGGCCTCGAGGGGAAGGAGGAGTCAAGTACCCCTGGAAATCAGAAAGTTGGTGCCTCTGATTAGGGGTGTAAAAATCCACACCCCTGAGAGGCGTAGCTATACCAACCTAGCTCCAAGGGAGACAGCACTTGGTTGATGGAAGAATTCTTCTGCTGACCCAGTTATTGCCTCTCAGGGAGGTTGATTAATTACAGTAATGGGAGGACCTTTTCTGTACTGTACTGAGTGACTACACTGAAATGCTACAATGGCACTGCAGGTGTGTCACTTTAGTATTTTACATGTAGAAACAGCATTAGGGAGAGATTATAGCTGGTGTTGCTGTGGGTTTGACTGCTGAGGTGATGGTTATTTAATTCTTAAACATAGATTGGGGGTTTAAGAAAAACCTGTTTTGACTACTGATATTACAATTCAACATAATGTTAGTCTGATAGTTCTGCCAATGTTTATGGGGGCGGTTCTTAGTGGTTTTTCTTTTGCTCATCTTCTTCCAGGACTAGTTCATTTTTTCCTGGTTTTATCTATTTGGAGTGTTTAAATTCTGTACATCTTTCTCTTATATATGTTTTCCCCTTACTCATGGAAACGGCTTCATTTGAACTAGTGTAGTAGTAATATACTGAAAGAGAGAATAGAGTCTTTGGGGTTGCTACACAGGAATTTAGGCCAATATAGTTAAACTGCTATTGTTAAACTGGTCAAAATATAGCATTTTAAATTCACATTCTACCTTACCCTGATAAAACTTCTCTATATAGACAAGCCCTAACAACCACCTTCAAAATATGCTTCTCGATATCACAGAGAGATTGAGGGAGACTCTGTCTAGCTCTGATAGTTTAAACACAAAAATAACAGTTAACTTGGTGTAACAAAAACATAATTTATTTTACCCCTTCTCTTCCTCTATTGAAGAGTCATCAAACTGCATTATGCATCCAACTGATTAGCTCAGAGATCACTATGGTTAAATTATTGTTTAGAGATTGGGTAAGAGCAAAAAAGTGTGGAGTGTCCAGGGTCTTAAAGTTTTCTTGTGTAAAAATTTGTTAAAGCGGTAGCAATGCTGTTTTGTGAGAACACCCACTTAGGATACACAAAATGCTCCCATGAACACTTCTTTCATAACTGCTTTTCTGTCCGAGTACTAGCTCCTGCACAGCTCAAGGCAGTATGAGATGCTGTTGTTGCTGAGACAGCAGCTGTTATTGTTTCTTATAGTTACCTGAGACTGCTGTGCAAGAGCCCACATTTTTATTGGCCTATGTTCTACATGCAATTTCTGAAGGCATGCATGCCAAATGATATACAAATCGGATCCACTTCTCATGAAATTCCAACTGTTTTCCTTCAGGAATGGCATCCTGATAAAAGATTGATTCTCATATGAGAATAAATCTTTATATATAAATAGAAAGGTGTTCCATACTTTTTTGTGAGGGGTTGCATAATGGACTTCCTGTCCAAATGCCTTGGAGTGAAATATTCGGCGGTGGGACAGATTTGTGCTCGCTAACAGGATACCACATCACATTTCAAATCCTGCCTGACACACTAATTGAGTGGCTGTAAAAGTGTGAGGATTTTTTTAGATCAACAATTTTACCTCCTATGTGATACAGCTAATAGCTAGTCCTATTGAGGGTAGTTTTGAAGGTGTTTGTCTTCTACTGTCAAACATAGGTCTTGCTCTTTAATTCCCCATTATCTGTATGTAGATAGACTATCCTGAAAGAGACTAACGCTATCTGAAACTCATTTATATGCATGCTGGAAAAACAAGGGGAAAACTGTTAATCTGAAACATTGTTCCTGTAAATTTTCTGCTGGACTGTTTGTCAGATCTTTCTATGCATTAGGAGTTTATCTGAATAGACTTCGAATTCCTTACCATTGGTACCACTGGCCATCAGAACTATTTTCTAATACATGTGGTAATCTAATTATTTTTCCAATTAGGTAGATTTACAGCTTCACCTTTTGCATGAATGTTTACAGCATTTCCAACTCTTTTTTCCCTCTTAAAGCCTCAGCTCATTGGAGTCAGTGGTCTATATGAGAATTTCTACTGCTCCCCTCAACTCCCTCCTCACCCCCCACTTTATCTGAAAGCTTCTAGCTCTTGCAAATGTGACTTCTAGAGGGTCAAAAACTAGAAGACAAATACCATCCCACACCCAAGTTGTTGTCTTAAAAATCATGGGAATTTCAAACAAACAAACAGAAAAAATACCTCTATGATTTTTGGGGCGATTGACTCATGATTTTTGAATGCTTGATAACCAATCTGATGCTGTCAGCCTGGGGTTTCTTTATGTGGGCCCTTATTGTTCTAAGTCAGATAGCTTAAACCACCGAACTCCCTTTTTTCTAACAAAAATAAATTGAATCCTCCAAACAGCTTAGAGCAGTGGTCCCCAAACTTTTTACCTAGCGCCCCACACTTAACCCCTGTCTGCGCCTCTACCTCCCAGGGCCAGGAGCAGGGCAACGGCTCTGAGAGGAGGAACGCAGACAGGGTTAAGGAGGCCGAGGCTGGGGCCATAGCTGGGAGAGGGGGCGAGAGCAGAGCCGAGGGGCCAGGAGCGGAACTGGGTGGCACTCCCTCCCCACCCCTCATGGGGGCTGGCGCAGCTGCTTAGCAACGCCACCCCCAAACATTCCTCCGCGCCCCACACATTAAGTGTGTAATATGGTAATTCCACAAAGATTACTGTAAATAATGAGACTTACAGAAACCCAAAATATATTTGTAAAAGTACTTCTGTTCCAATACACTAGATTTCACTCTCTCTCATGGATGCACAGATATATGTGCTCTCTTTCTCTTCTATAAAATGGCCTGATTAGATGGCAATTCAGCCAGTCTTACTCATGAGGAAAAATTCTTCTCTCCCGAGCCTTCTGTTGCTGCTGCTGCACTCCAAGCACAGAAGGAGCATCTCCTGAGAATGTAAGAAACAAAATGCAATCCTGATTGCCTCCAAAGCGAAGTTGGCTGTGTCAAGGATCAGCCATGTTAGAAACTGGCTTTAAAGCATGGGCGTCATCTGATTAGTTTTACCTGTATTTTCACGGCCTGTTTTTTTTAGCTGGTGGTTGTAAAATGTGACTACAGTTCCACAAAACTTAACTGAAAGTTAATATTTGTATCTCTGCTATGGTTCCCTCTCCCAACTGTAAGTGAGAGGTTTTCTGAGGGCAGATCTACACTACAGCCTAAGTCGATATAACTTCCATCGCTCAAAGGTGTGAAACCTCCTCCCCAGTGATGCAAGTTTTGTGTTGTCCACACCAGTGCTATGTCAGTGGAAGATGCTCTCTCGCAAACATAGCTTCTGCTTCTTGCTGAGGTGGAGTAATTATGTCAACAGGAGAGTGCTCTCCTGTCAGCATAGCACGTCTTCACCAGGTGCGCTACAGCTGCCGACCGATGTAGTGCTCTAGCATAGACTTGCCCTGAGTCTCACACTGTGACTGACATCAGCTCTTCCTGTTTCTACATTCAAGAAGAGCTACAATGGGCCAGTGAAGTTAAGTAGCGAAAACATCAGGCAAAATATAGCAATAAATAAATAAGATGTAGATAAGGCTCATCCAACAGCAAGTGGGCCAGAATCTTTTTCTCCTACCCACCTGAAACACACACATGCCCCTCCCCCCCAACCATTACCACCAAGCTGGAGTCTCCATCCTAACCTTCCTGACTATTATTCCATCCTAATTAGTATTTTGAGAATGTGTTGAGTGCAGTGCTGAAGTTTTCTGATGTCCCACCCTTTGGGACAGGTGACTCATTTTAAAATAAATGTTACTAGAAATAATGTTGTTTGTATTGTGGCCATGCCCAGAGGGTCTATCACTATTGGGAAGGAGGAGAGGGGGCTTTGTTAGATGCTATACAAACATATAGACATGTCTTGCCCTGAGGAGTTTACAATCACTGTTCCTGCAATGAGCTCTGTCTGACCAAGCTCAACGAGCTCTAATTGGAGGCCCACAGTGGGGCTCTATGTAGCTTTCAGGGAGCTGTGTGTTTGGGGTTCATTCCCAAATCAGGGAAAATTGAGAAAAATTAAGAAATTTAAATTAAGAAAAGGGGTGTAACAAACCCATGGAGGGAATGAAGCAAGGAAGACCAGAAACAACATTGAGAGGAACCTGTGTTAATAGCCTAGTTATGTGCACAGCTAGTTGGCTTTCAGCCAGCAAAATCTTATTTAAATTATGTAAACAAACAAAATAGATATTGGAAACTGTTCTTCTTTACTCAGATGCCCAGAGGCTTTAAGGGTTATCATTACCAATGTGTATAATATTTTATCCTGTTTCTTGGCTTCTGCTGTACATTGCACAGATGTCTTGAGTGAACTGTCTGCATTGATGCCAAGGTTTTTTTTTAAATGATCAGTTTCAGCTAATTCAGGAACATGCCTTTGTGCGAAGTACACCATATATTTTGCTGTCGGAAGCTTTTTGGCTGTGTTAATTATGTGCTCAACCATACGATCCAGCCTAAAACCATCCTTGGATAACCAAGGTGACACCACAGGGGTGCAAACGCCATAGCTTTTCTTTCAGTGAGACAAAATGTTCCCCATGGCATTGGGACTATAATTCAAACACATACCTTTTTGTTCAGTTAGTGGAGACAGAACAGCTCGGTCCATAATGACCTTACTTTATGGTATTATGTTCCCAAGAGATGTACTGTGTGGGAACACCCTGAGAATACTATGAAGCCAAAGAGAATTACAGTTATAGCATTTGCTTCACATGACTTTCAAGCATAACAGAGAGAAGATGAAATAAAATGGGAATCTACAGAAACTGCATCATTACAAACTAGTTAATAGGGTTTATTATACCAATGGGATGCTTTCTTCTGAAGTAAGGTGAGACTTACAAATCCATTCTCAGATGTATTAACCTGGTCTGTGCCCCAAGATCTTGCAGATATGTGAGAGACTTTGGGGGGCACCATATTGCTCTTGGTGTTAAACTTCTATTTGTAATAGTCTTCTCCTTGTGTGAGGCCTGGACTAAACACACAAGTTGCACTGGTTTAACTAAAGTTTGATGTTACACGGCCCAGCTTTGGGCTGGTCTTCACTATGCGGAGATCAACGCTGCTGCAATCAATGCAGCAGGTGTCGATTCAGCGGGTCTAGTGGAGACCCGCTAAATCGACGGCAGAGCGCTCGCTCATCGACCCTGATAGTCCAGCTCCCCGAGAAGATTAAGGTAAGTCGATGGGAGAGCGTCTCTCATCAACGCAGTGCAGTGAAGACACTGGGGTAAGTCGACCTAAGTTATGTAGCTGGAGTAGCGTAACTTAAGTCTACTTACCCTGGCAGTGAAGACAAGCCCTTTGTGTGTGAACACTTCTGTAAGTAGATAAGCTGTTAGTTGCAGCTCTTTCCCAGCCAACTCTATTGTTTAATTTAGATCTACTTCACCTATTTAACATAATTGCCCAACTGTGAGTTTTTTGTGGTGACTTCATCTAAACATAATCAAGTACTTCTTCCTTATTGCTCCAGGAGCATGAGGATTTTTCAGAGACTGATGGGGCAAGGTATGCTTTTTTCACACCCCTTAGCGACATAGAATCATAGAATATCAGGGTTGGAAGGGACCTCAGGAGGTCATCTAATCCAACCCCCCTGCTCAAAGCAGGACCAGTCCCCAGACAGATTTTTACCCCAAATCCCTAAATGGCCCCTTCAAGGATTGAACTCACAACCCTGGGTTTAGCAGGCCAATGCTCAAACCACTGAGCTATCCCTAGCTGGGTTGACCATTTTAGGGTGAACCAGGCCTATGTTAGGGTCGGTCTACACTGAAAAGTTACATTGCCATACCCACGTCTCTCTCAGGGGTGTGAAAAGTTCACACCTCTGAGTGACGTAGCATTTTAAGTGTAGAGGTAGCCTTAGAAACTATTTTAGATGAAACTGTTTACACATGGCTTATAATTCCTGTTTACAGCCCAAGGTAGTGAAGGCCTTAAGCCTGGTATACACTACAAGGTAAGGTCAACATAAGCTGCCTTGCATTGACCTAGTAGTTCATGTGTCTATGCTTAAATTTGTCTGCCACCAGTGTAAATGCCCCATTACAGCAATGCAGTTACACCACCTCCCTGAGTGGTGTTGAGCCATGGTCAACATTCTGAGGTCAACACCGTGCAAGTGACACTGCGTTACCTATGTTAACCCTAACAGTCCTCCAGCAGCTGTTCCGCAATGCCCAACACTGTCTGCTTTGGTCACAATTGTGAACTGCATTGGCCAGGAGTCATTGAGACTGGAAGCCACCCAGCCTGCCTTCCCACCTACTCTAAAACCCTGCGATTTTTTGAAATGCCTTTTCCTGATTGTCCAGCTTGGCGAGCACACCTAGCAGCTCTCCCTTGTTGTGTGCAGCTTCCCAGCTGACCAGGAGGGTTCCACGCTCCATATGCCCCAGCCTGGAGCAGATAGGACGTACAGGATCTCCTGAGCCTGTGGGGAGAAGAGGTTGTACAGGCACAGTCACAGACCAGCTGTAGAAATGTGGACATCTATGAACAGATTTCATGGGGGATGCAGGAGAAGGGGTATGACAGGATCAGCAGCAGTGCCATATGAAAGTGAAGTAACTGCAGCAGACGTACCGCCCTGGAGGCCAACAGTCAGTCTGGTGCTGAGCCGCATGCCGCCGCTTTTATGGAGAGCTGCATGCCTTGACGGAGACTCCACCACTGCCCTGTATGCCACTGTGGATACCTCGGAGGAGCCTGAATCACAGACTCCTAGTGTGAACAGCGAAGAAGAGGAGGAGGATGGGGGACATGTAACTGGGGGTTCACAGTATGCCGCGAACCTGGACCTGTTGGAGGTTCCACTGCAGTTCAGTCAGTCTTGGTAGCCGAGCACACATGAGCCTGATGCAGGGGAAGGAATCTCAGGTAAGTGTATAAATGTATTACCCATTACAATAATGTACTGATATCACTCTTAACTTAGCAGGTCAACTTTGCATTAATTTACTCATACTAGAAGAGGCAGAGGTACAACAAAGAGAGGCAGAGCTGTTATCTGCTCTTCATTCCCCTGTAGAGTTAGGTGGGGTGGGAGATGGGGAGAGAGGG
Source organism: Chrysemys picta bellii (assembly GCF_011386835.1). Taxonomy (NCBI): domain Eukaryota; kingdom Metazoa; phylum Chordata; order Testudines; family Emydidae; genus Chrysemys; species Chrysemys picta. The sequence goes on along the minus strand of NC_088793.1, from coordinate 99,750,890 downwards.
GCCCGGGACCATGTAGAACAGTTTGTTTATGTACCCAGGGATGTCCCTGGAATCCTTCTGAGAGATCTCGATGAATTTTTCATGGAGGTACTCTGGAATCCTCTCCTGAAGGTTTCTAGGGATGGCAGCCTTATTTCTTCCTCCATGGTAAGATGCTTTCTCATGCCCATCAGTGATAACATCAGCAGGCATCATGCAGTAAACATGATAGCAGCATACGGGCTGGGCAGATTCAGGATGCCAGCAGCATCTGTGCTCTCTGAGCCTTTGTTACCCTCAGGAATGAAATATCAGCTAAAATCATCACCACCATGTGTGGAAAATGGGGCCAGTATTCAGTGCCATTGCCCTGTAGTCATAGTTTCATGCTACCGAGCATTTCCCTCACCTCTGGTGGGCAATACTTACCATTGCGGGTGCTATGGGTGGGACCGTGCACAAGCACTCCAAGCAGAAGTGTCAATAAGCGTGTCTTGTTTAAAACTTTAGGTGAGCGAGGGAAGGGAGTTCTGAATCTTAGCTTTCGTTTTTCAATTCTCACTATATTGACAATGGTACCTCTGTGTTTTGTCTGTAGCTGCTGCCATTGTGGCCTTTGTTCCCCCACCACATCCCTGGAATGCCAGAGCCAGTTAAGGAGTAGAAAGAAGAGGACTTGGGATGACATCAATGAGATCTTGCAAGCCTGTGCTGCATCAGGCCATGGGCAGAGGGCGCGGAGAAGGAAAGAGCAAACAGGAGAAAGTTGCAGCAGGAAAAGGAGCAGGAGATGCACCAGGACATAATGGGGCTTCTCCAGCAGCAAACACAGATGCTGCAGATGCTTGTGGACCTACAGGTGCAGCAGTTGCAAGCTCGCCTTTGCAGTCCGCAGAGAACTTCATTTTAGCACCTTCCAACACACCCTTTACATTCCACGTGGCATCATCCCTACTCCTACCACTTCACACCGTGGGACGTTAAAGACAACCACAGCTTCACATACACTGACCTGTGAAAGCCACAGTTGCTGTATGTGTAGCCAAGATGGACATGAATGTTCTTTTTCATTAATTAAGTTTTTAATGTATTTGATTTTAAATTGCACAGATTATTTGTTTTTGCACTGGCTTTGTTACTCAATAAAATATTTTTTGGAAAATAATGTATCTATTAGTTCCCAGCATATACTGCAGAATGCCTAGTGGTAGTGAAAGAACCCGCTGCTTGTTATTGTACACTATGACATAATTCATAGGATCAGTGACAAAAACAGTAATAATTATAAATGTACAGCAAGCACCACAAAATTAATAGGTGCATTGACCGTGTTATATTCATAGATGTGCAACAATAAACAGACAGTTCCTAATGGTCCCCAAAACTGCAGGGCCGGATAAAGCATAGTACACCACCACACATTACTGTGGCTTGCTCTTAAAGTGCTCTTTCAAGGTCTCCCTGAGACATACAGCTCTTTATTGAGCTCTTCTAAAAACCCTTGTGTCTGGCAGTTCAAACTCAGCAGACAGCTGCTCCACCTCTGCCCTTCACCCCATCGGAAACTTCCCCCCTTTGCCTTCCAGTATTATGCATGACACAGCAGGCAGCTATAACCCTTGGGATGTTTGTCTCACAGAGATCCAGTCTTGTGAGTAAACAAACCAACATCCCTTCAATCTACCAAAAGCACATTCAACTGTCATTCTGCAACTGCTGAGCTGATGGGTGAATCTTCCCTTGGTGCTGTTGAGGTGGCCAGCTTCATGAGTCAGGGGAGCAAAGGATAGATTGGGTGCCCCAGCATCACCGTTGGCATTTCAACATCACCATTGGTAATCCGCCAGTTTGCAAAGAAAAGTGCCTGCTTTCAGCTTGCTGAACAGTCCTGTGTTCTTAGAGATGTGAGCATCATGCACTTCCCTGATCAACCAACACTTGCATAACCATAGAGAAGTATCCCTTTCTGTTGACGTACTCTGTGGCAACTATCCGCAACTGCTCTGTGAACTCCATCAACAGCCTTGAATTGGTTTTCTCTATGTTCCACAGCAATCTGCTCTCCATGAAATCATCATGTTCTCCACCGATGCGGTTCTTCTTGCAGCTCTGCAAATACAAGGGGATCATGCTTGCAACGTTCATGACAATAGTGCTGAGGCTTCATGCTTCTGTCCGTGATGCGGACAGTGAGGAAGGCCCTGTGGTTTCATGGGATTTTTGAAAAGGGTGCAAAAATTAGAAATGTAGATGACATTATGGGATGGAGAAAGTTGCATGCTGGGAAGAAGAACCCTTGCTCCTAGCCATCTCTGAACGACTTGTTTCTGCCTTACCACACATTGTCAAAACTTCCCAAAAGACAACGTGCTGGATGGTGGCAAGTTGAGACAAGCACTCCTGTTGAGTATGTGCAGTACCGGTGCAAGGAGCCAAATATGTATGTGCACAAACGAGATACTAATTGTGGTTTATGCTGACATAACTTGCAGCAGCCAAAGTTTGTAGACGTGGCCTTGGAAGTGAAAATTTCTGTATTATGTGCCAAACCTCAGTCTACTCTATTTCCCTCCCACCTTCCTTAACTGATTATAATCAACCAATTGCTAAATTTTTGTGAATTTAGCACAAAATGTCTTTGAATTAACCAAGGCAGTCTCCTTTTAAGTTACCTTCCATTATTCCTAATACTCCCTTTCCAGGTGGGGAAGAATTAACAGAGCTTTTGTAAAGGGAAATTATGCCTCACCAATCTATTAGAATTCTTTGGAGGGGATCAACAAACATGTGGACAAGGGTGATCCAATGGGTATAGTGTACTTGGACTCTCAGAAAGTCTTTGAGGTCCCTCACCAAACTCTTAAACAAAGTAAGTAGTCTTAGGATAAGAGGAAAGGTCCTCTTATGGATCAGTTACTGGTTAAAAGATAGGAAATAAAGGGTAGGAATAAATGGTCAGTTTTCAGAATGAAGAGCGGTAAATAGTGGTGTCCCACAGGGGTCTGTACAGGGTACCAGTACTGTTCAACATACTGTACTCCTAAATGATCTGGAAAAAAGGGCAGTCAGGTGGCAAAGTTTTTAGATGATACAAAATTATTCAAGATAGTTAAGTCCAAAGCAGATTGCGAAGAGTTACAAAGGGATCTCACAAAACTCAGTGACTTGGCAACAAAATGGCCGATGAAATTCAATGCTGATGAATGCAAAGTAATCCATATTGGAAAACATAATCCCAACTTCACATATAAAGTGATGGGTTGTAAATTAGCTGTTACCACTGGAGAAAGAGATCTATTGGAGTCATCGTGGATAGTTCTCTGAAAATATCTGCTCAGTGTGCAGCAGCAACCAAAAAAAACTAACAATGTTTGGAACCGTTAGGAAAAGGACAGATGATAAGACAGTAAATATATGTTTATTAATGCACTATATAAATGCATGGTACACCTACAGCTTGAATACTGTATACAGTTCTGGTTCTCCCATCTCAAAAAAAAAAAAGTTAGAATTGGAAAAGGTACAGAGAAGGGCAACAACAATGATTAGCGGGATGGAGCAGCTTCCATATGAGGAGAGATTAAAAAGATTGGGACTATTCAGCTTGGAAAAGAGATGACTAAGGGCATATGACAGAGGTCTATTAAATCATGAATGGTGTGGAGAAAGTGAATAGGGAAGTTTACATAAAACAAGAACCTAGGGGCCACCCAATGAAATAAATAGGCAGCAGATTTATAACAAACAAAAGGAAGTACTTCATACAGCCCACAATCAACCTATGGAACTCATTGCCAGAGGATGTTGTGAAGACCAAAATATAACTTGGATTAAAAAAGGAATTAGATACGTTCATGGAGGATAGGTCCATCAATGGCTATTAGCAAAGATGGTCAGGGGCACAATCATAAGGTCCAGGTGTCCCTGACCCTGAGCCCTTGATTGCCAGAAACTGGGACTGGATGATGGGATGGATCGCTTGATTGCCGTGGCAATTCAGTCCCTTTGAACATCTGTCATTGGCCACAGCCGAAGACAGGATCCTGGGCTAGATGGACCATTGGTCTGACCCAGTATGGCCGTTCTTATGTTTGTTTGGATTCTGAATCTGCAAAGACGTGCATATGAGGTGACCCACTGAACTCATGGAACTTCTGGCATATTTGAAATTAAACATGTGGAAGTCTTTTCAGGGTCTAGGCTCGTGTATCTTTACTGATTTTTTTTTTTTCTAAAACAGTGGCTTATTCACTCATTCTGATTGGAGCCAAATATTAATTGCTAAAATAACTAATATTATCATCCATATCTGTTGTTTTTTGCCAAAAGCTATTCTGTGCATGTTTAGTTGGTGAAAAGGTTTGGTTGCCTTCTCCTAGCTCCTGATCTAAGGCACTGTGTATAAAACATTTAACTATTTTAACATCTGAATTGGTTGATTTTATTACATGTTTTGCATGTAACTTTATTCTTAAGTAGAAACTAAGAGAAAACAAAAAATAATAGGCATCTCTGATCAAGCCTAAAACACTAGTGGTTTTTAATCAGTACGGCCATAACTTTCTTTCCTACAAAAACATTTGGCTTATTTTTTTTCCTTGTTTAGTTTCCCACAGGGATAAAAAGAACTATATGAGCATCTGATAAGCTTTGATATCTTTAACCCTTTCTTTTACAGAAAAAATATGAAACATGTTTTTGCACGATGTGAAACAGTACAGTGGACAAACTCATATGTTTTACCAGAGTTTCCTTATGATGTCCAGTGCATATTAGCAGAAAGGAAATGCCCTGACCACAGCATGAGAATAAGGATTATTGAATTTTTACAGGCAGACATGACAAAATACCTGGAAGGATCACTGTAAGTACAGTAGTTTTGGGATTCACTCTTTTTTGGGGGGTACAACTGATTGCACAATAAATTCCCAGATGATGATGAACCAGTCTCTGCAATCTGTAAACTTAAATGGTTAAAGTCATTGATTTAAAGCCCACTGAAGTCAGTGGAAAAAACACTCTTGGTTTTAATGATGGACTTTAGATCAAGCTCTAAAGGCTCTTCCCATGCATTACTTTTAGGATAATTTCTTCTTCCTTTAATATGTAATTCAATGTAAATATTTTGGAAACACTGTATCAATTTAACTTGATATCCTCTTAAAAAACCCCACCAGACTTCAAATTGACAAAAAGTGTCTAAAATGCCACCTATTACTATATTTTCTTTTTATCTTGTTTGAACAGGTACCCAAACAGTCAGCAGTATAATGTTGTCGTCAATGCATTGCTTCAGGCATATCCATTCCTTGATGAGGATGGAAATGGCTTTGTAAGTATCATAATTAGTGCAGTTCTCAGTTTATCTTAAATCTCTATCAAATGTGAAACTTTTTTAATCTAGTTGTTTAGAGGGAGACTAATTCAGAGAGAATTAATATCAGTTTGTTTGGTGTTTTTATTTTTCATAGTGCTGCAGCTTCTATTTTAAGTTATGTATCCCAAATAACATACTTAATTTTAAGCACCAGTAATTGCACAGGGTTAATTAAATTACATGCTGTTTATCAAAGCCGCTGTCAGATCATACATGCATAAGTACTAATGAAAAGTTACCTAGCTGTTGCTTGCATTGACTTTCTCTATAATATGCTTTTTTTTCTAAAAAAACAAACAAACTGTTAAACATGTGATTGTTTAAAAAATCATGGTGATGTTACAACTATGCCAGGCCAGTGGAAAATTGTATTTGTATGGGGGAGATATAAACATTACATTATGAATATTTTTGGTGTTTGCCTTATGCTACTGCAATACATTGTGATAATCATTAGTGAACTTGTTTACTATTACCTATATCAAGTAGTTATTATGTTCATGTATTTTTAAATATGGCAGGAGTAAGTACATTTGGATAAAATAGCTCAGTAGACCATCACTAGGGCTCTCATATGATTACAGCAGGAAGCTGAATGGAAAGAGGAGATGCTGTTAGGTTTGGATGTAATTTTTCATTTTCAGGGTCCAGAAAACAGATCTGCAATCTGCAAAGATAATGTTCAGGCCTGTTGACTTCACGTCATTGCTTTGCCATGTGATACAGCACCTGGTAAAAGACTGTGGGTGGTGGAGGGGGGTTTGCTCTGAGAGACACATACATGTCCTCCACAGAGTTATTGCAGAAAATGCAATCTAAGGAAAAACGTGATGAATATCCCAATTCTCCTTTCAGGCTGGGCATTGTGATAGGGAAGAACCACACTGAAGTAAGCAAACTCCCCATCCTGGGAAGGAAAGGCGAGATAGAGCATCAATGAGCTATATTCTACCCTTATTTTTGCTCAAAATTCCCATTGAGAACCCCCAATAGGAGTTCCATGTGTGGGTCATTGGTATAACATGACCCCATTTGTAAAGACTGACTAGAATCCATTTGTGAGTATTTCTAAGGTCCCATTTACAGAACTTCATTTTAGGGAAAATTTTAGGAAATATTGTGGAAAATTTTAGGAAAAATTGTATTTAAATGTGGCTCTGAAAGCAGCTTTCCCTAACAAATGTAGACCTGGCTAAACTGTGCTATAAATCATTTTATAAAACTGTTCTTTGTCAAATCGTTCATCCTTTTCTGCATTGGTTGGGGACATTGCATTAGCAGCCTGCTAGCAAAAACTGCAGACTGAGCAAGCAGCTGAGTGGGGCAGAGGCTTCTGTTTTGGTAATGTGTCTGTTTTATATATTTGACATTTCATTCAGTTACTGGGCAACATAGCTGGAAGAAACAACAAAAGCATGCAAGGAAAAGGTTAAACCTAAAGAGTCACAATCTTGCTAATCTCATATGTTAAAAGTTTGAGTGAGGTCTCTCCTCCCCCCCCCCCCCCCAATTGATATTTAAAAAGAAAAAAAAGGTTCTTTTTATTTGCCTTTTTTTTATGAGCCTATGGGTCACATTTTAATGCAACCATGAGGGCTAGAAGTTTACTATTCTTTAAATGAAAGCAGAGATTCTTAAGTATACCCATGACTCCGGCAGATGGGGCTTTAAAAAAACAAACCAGTTATTACGAGAATCATAATAATCATAAGTATTGACAACGCTGGATTCATAATACCTAAAAAGACGGTACCGTTGCCTGATTCCTTCTTGGTGGAATCGGGCTCAGAAGACTGGAAACATAATGCTTCTCATGTCACCTCTTCTAAAAATGTTTTGGACAAATGTAAGGAAATAAAGGAGTTGCTGGAATCACCAGTAGTGCTAACACTGATGATTCAAATATCTTATGAGACATCTGAAACAATCAGATAATTGGATTTTCAAATAAGTGAAACTTGTTTCTCCATCAGTTTTGAATATGGGGAATATACTCCTATTTGAGATCATCAGAAACTTGGTTAATTAGGGATTACCTACAATCTCTGAAAAGGTGTTGAAAGAGTCTGTGCTAAACATAACAAAGAAAACAGCCCGAAGGTGAAGTGGGAATTTCAGTAAATGTAACAATGTTTGTAAAATGATATGTCCTGGCTAAAAGACAGATTATGAAAATAAAGCTAAATATATCAACATTTGAAATTGGGGCTGCTAAAAGGCATACAAGTAGGGAGCTTGCAGCAAGTTTGTATTGACAGTTGGTCACGTTGTTACGGGGCTGGGTAAGGGAGGTGGATGGAAATGGTACACCAAACAGAACCTGAGCAGTAGACCTCAGGGAATAATAGCACAAGTGCTAAGGCTGACAGATAAAATGTTACCCAGAAGACTAAAAGCCATTGTAAACTAATCTGTCAAAGACTCTCTGACTTCATTTATCTAGATTTCTCAACTGAGTTACAGGAAAAAAGTCTATTCAGTCTTTACAGAAAACTGACTAAAAGTTACAGGAATTCGATTTTGTTCTCCTATAACCAGTGCTATGTGTATTTCCTGGCACAATGGACTCAGATTCTGTAGGAGGTATTTTTTTTCTGTTCTGCAAATGAAATGTCAAATTCCTCTGCAATGTTAATTAGGTTATATCCCCCCCGCCGCCCAATACATTGCTAGGTCGCAGCTATGGGCCCCAGCTCCTGGAGTCATGCAATTTATCAAATAATACATTTTCACTTAAAAAAAAATAAAATTCTACTCCACCTGGTTGTGGAGATAAATTTGAAAACATGACCCATATGTAATTGAAGCTTCAGATTCAGGCAGATGTTGCAATCGTTTTGAAAATAGTGAGCTGCCCCATTCATCTCAATGGGGTAACTCCAATACCTATTGCTCTGGGACCTCCCCACCAGTATCATCCTAGCGGAGAACTCTCTGTGTGGCAGTAAAAGGCCTGGCCTACCCATGCAGATGAAAACCCAGATGCTAGAGAAAATACTGTAGAGATCCCATGCCAGTCTCCCTGCTCTGGGAAGAGAAGGAGCTCCCTGTCCTCATTACTCCAAGTGTGTGTGGGGTGCTATTGCCCAGGGGTGATATCTTGAGAGTTTAGCCACAGGGAGGGTCCTCCGTAGTGGTCTGGAAATGGGATTTACATCTCATGGGTAATGTCAACATTTCAAAATTTGTTTCCATTCTGAATCGGAACAAGAAGTCAAAATATTGAAAATTCTCAAAAAATTCAGAAGAGTTTTGAATATGAAATGTTGGAACAAAAACTGTCAGTATTTTTGATGGAAATTACTTGACATTTCGGAAACGGAAAATTAAAAAAAACTTTGGGAAAAATCTTAAAATTTGAAGTAGATCGATTCCAGTGAAACAACATTTTCCCATCAGGAAAGTTTTCATGCAAAATTTTTTTTACCAGCTCTAGTTTTCAAATATTGATACTTGTTTCAGTGTAAAATATAAAAAAGTATAACTTAAATGCAATTAATATTTTCTTTTTTTATGGAGAAAAAGGTAATTTAGATGTTAGGAATCTCAAACGGACAGAGCAAGATCTTGTAAAGGTCAAGAGTGTCTCCAGTATTAGTAGAAGAAACATGAAAATAGAATCCTACACAAAAGCTTGCCATTTCTTTTTGTGGTAAAGAGGTAACCAGAAAGATGCCTGTCTACTACTGGTCATTTAAAAATTATTCATAATACCAGTCAACATTTGAGATATCTGTTTTAAACAAATAAGAAAATTGTCTTGCTCTCTATTTAGAGTGGGAGGTGGGTAAGAATTAAGATAAAAACCTCAATTTAAAGAAAAGAGTGGCTTAAAGCTACCAAATGCAAAGTTATATCCCTGTAATTCATTAGTGAAGAGCTTTGAGCTACTTTTGGAATGAAACAAAAGTTTTACCACATAGGACTGGCTTGGGGATGAGAGAGGAAATCAGTGCTTGAATCTTATTTAAGATCTCTGCTCCCTTCCTCCCTCCCCCACCCCCGCTCCCTCCAATAGTCCTCCCTCTTACTTGAAAGATATATGTGAAGTCACATGGAACACTTGGGAAAAAATCTAACTTTTTAGGCATGGGATATGATGGGAATTTCTGGTCTATAGTATAAACTGAATGGTATATAAAAAGTGTTGGAATAAACAGGATTTATATAAGAACAACAAATGTCTTTAAGGATATTGTATTTTAGGAAAAAACTAGTTCAGAATGCTTCAAACATATTAAAATTTTGAATACAAACATGATTAATTTGTGTGGATATGCCCTAATACTTTCTACTCTTTATTTAAAAAGAATCCTTAAAGTAACTTTGTATACAAGTTTTTATTCCTATCAAAGAAAAAAATACAAGTTAAGCACAGTGGAGAAGCAGCCAAAAACAAAACAAAAAATTGGTGATCTCTTACAGAAAAAGATTAATAGGAATTTAATTAAAGGCACTCTAGAGAGAGGCTGAGATCTGTCCCATTAAGAACTAACAACAAAAGATAAAATACTGAAAACACAAACATTAACATGGGCAAATTCTGGAGTTGTGATGCTAGTTTGTATTATTATTTAGAATAACTTTATTAAATTTTAAATATATACACACACAACTAAACTATTTATGTAAGTTAATATATTATGAGAAGCTATTTGCTACCAAACTTTAGCTATACTTGAAAATATAAATCAATTATTTGTATTACAAAATTTACAAAAAAAATTTGTTTATAAAATTCCAACTAATTAAATATAAAACCAACAAGATAAAAAATTCAAAGGAGGGAGATAGACAAGAAGGGAAGGAAGTGGGTAGAAAAGAGGAGGGCTGCATTTAATAGGATCATTCAGATACTTACAGGAAAGAATTTTTCTTGGGTATTTCTATTATATTCCATGATGGCCGAACTTACAATGTCTGTGTTCCAGTCTTCAGTTGTTGGTCATTTTTTGGATTTCCATTTTTCTAATACTAGTCTTTCAGCAGTAATTAGTGCTCCACTGAGCCAAATTTTTTCAGATTTATTCAGCTTCCAATTAACATTTAAAAATTACATGTTTCACTTGTAACACAGTTTTATTTGATAGGCAAAAATAAACTCTGCAATTAAGTTCTGCCCAAAACGTACAGGTATAGGAGCATTCCCAGAGCATATGGATTAAGTTAGCAGCTGCTGAATCATAGCACCAACATTTGTCTGACTTAACGGCACCCATTTTGAACAGTCGGAGAAGAGTCCAATGCAGCCTGCATACGATTTTCTGTGGGATTAATCTTTAAACGGGAGGTCCAAAGAACAGATTGGCAAACTGGCTAAAATTTGTTTCCATTGGTTAGCAGAGAATTTCTTCTTTAGGGAATCTATGTTTAATTCAGATTTGCTGGCCAAGTGTGCATATACTTGCATATACATAGGTTTTGGCAATCGATAATATTTGGGGAAATGAAAGCAGTTCCCCGGTGGATCGGGGTAGCATAGGCATCTGGGCCAAACAGATGGTAGATGGCATGTTTAAGGTGGACCTATGGCTGCTCCTTCTTAGTCTCTAGATTGAACCTTTCTTTTAATATTGTAAAAGGGAGGAAGGTATAATTTTCAATAAATTGACTGATGGTCAAAATCCCTTTCCTAATCGAATCTGTCCAAATGATGGGGTTGCCTGCTATACAGAGTTTTGAGTTACCCCAGATGGAGGCCTTGGTACGTAGAAAGGGGGTGTTTTTGACTGCCACCATGGTTGGTAGGTAGTGATCAGCATGCAGCACGTTGGAAATAGGTTAAAGGAGCCACCAATGCTGCTTCCAGCTGGATCCAATCCAGGGCTCTACAGCTCGCTGTCTTGCTTGGTTAATTATTGCCTGATGGTAAAGTTTGAAATTGGGAAATCTAAAACCTCTGTCTTGATAGGGAGCTGTAATCTTGTAAGGCGATTCTGGGTTTGTTACCAGCACTCCACAAGGAGGCTCTGAACATGTTGATTTTAGTAAAATTAAAAGGGAGGAATATGGCTAGGGAGGGAGGGAGTTCAATCAAAATGAATGCCCTTCCCAGGATCCTCTTTATTCTGTTTATTTTTCTCCAAATGGGGAAAGGCAGTGCCTGCCATCTGTTTAAATAGTGTGCTAACTGCATGATTAATGGGGGTAGGTTAACCGTGACTATGTTTTTAATTTCCTTAGAGAAGAGGATGCCAAGATATCTGAGGTTTGTCTGTTGCCATCTAAATGTCCCTGTAGGAGAGCCACTTCCAACTAAATCCAATAAGGTCTTCATTGCTTCTGACTTATCCCAACTTATCTTTGTAGCCGGAGAGTTTACCAAAGTTATCCATGGTTTGAAGGATATTGGGAATAGATTGATCTGGATTTTTAATAAAGAGGAGGAGGTCATCTGTATATGGAAAGATTTTTGATTCCCTGATTTGATCCCTTGAATACCTTGGTGTTCTGTGATTAGTACTGTAAGTGGTTCTAATACTAGACTAAACAGAGAGGGGGCGAGAGAGGGCATCTCTGTCTAGTTCCCCAAAACAGATTAAAGCAGGGGAAGGGGAATTGTCTGAGATATTGTGCTATTTGTCTTGCCCAGATTCATTTCCTCTGAATGCAACCGAGAGGTCAACCTGGCCTGCTGCTCTTTTGAGATTCGACGGATGTTAAGAGTTTTAACAAAATTATTCAGTTCTTCTCTTCTTCGAGGAATCATTATTGTAAAGAGCCTGGAAGAATTTCAAAAGTTGATCTCTTTTTGATTAGTAATAACCTGCCCTTGTTCTGATTTGAGTGATGCTACTCTGGATCTTTGACCTCTCATTTTTAAACCGTATGTGAGAATTTTCCTTGCTCTCTCCCTCTGACTTCCAGTGTGTTTGTTTGAGTCTAAAAAGAGAAAATTCGGCTTGTGCTGAAGTAAGTCTATTTACTTTCATACCAAACACCGATTAATTTTCTACGATTTTCTTGGGAGAGGGTAGCTTGCACGTTCTAAATCCATATCTTTAAGTTTAGTTAATTCCACAAGATTACTTTGGCTAACACTCTTCCTACTGCTGAGTAGGAAATGATCCTGCCCCTAATAAAAGCTTCTAGTGTATCCCATAGAGTGGATCAGGATATCTCTGGTGTGTCATTTTGTTTTGAGGAAAAAAACAATTTCTTCTGTGTGATAGCTCTGAAAATGTTTATAAAAAGAGAGGAGTGCAGTCTCCATTGTTTACAAGTCCGTTTGTCTCGGGAGGGAAAAATTGTAGTATCGCTGGTGCATGATCAGAGATCATGATAGTGCTTAATAATGAAATCAAGCCTGAGTCTACTAGAGTCTTAGAAATCAGGAAGAAATCTATTCATGACTATGTAGAATGTGGGGAGGAATAAATGTAAAATCCTTCATTGTAGGGTTGTTCAAGTGCCATTTAACTTTTAACTCCAGTTCTTCCATATAATCTTTTTAATGTTTCTAGTATGTGTTTGTGTATGCTGGGGACAGCCTGACTTGTCTAAGGCTGGGTCTACACTACCCGCCTGAATCGGCGGGTAGAAATCGACCTCTTGGGGATCGATTTATCGCGTCCCGTTGGGATGCGACAATCAATCCCCGAATCGACGCTCTTACTCCACCAGTGGAGGTGGGAGTAAGCGCCGTCGACGGGAAGCCGCAGAGGTCGATTTTGCCGCCGTCCTCACAGCGGGGTAAGTCGGCTGCGATACGTCGAATTCAGCTACGCTATTCACGAAGCTGAATTTGCGTATCTTAAATCGACTCCCCCCTGCAGTGTAGATGTAGCCTAAAAAAGGGTACAACACCACATTAAAATCTCCTGCTAGAGTGACTGATTCTAGTGGGATATTAATTTAGAAAAAACTTGGATTATCTTTATTGGCTCCATATACATTAATTAGAGTCAGAGATCTTAGCCTTCTCCAGCAAAAATCTACCTTCCTTATCTTTATTTACATCTAGAATTAGTAGGTTGAGTCTTTTGTGAAACAATATTGCTTTGCCTTTGGCTGTTAAACATCCCTTCCCCCATCTATACACTCCTAATTTTCTCTGCCTCCAAGTCACATCAGGCCGTCCCGTAGTCTGGTGTTCAGGGCACTCACTTTAGAGGTGACAGATCCTTATTCAAATTCTCTCTCCCCCTCAAATACAGGGGAGATTTGAGCTGGTGGTCATCCTAGGTGAGTGCCCTAACCACTGGGCTAGAAGTTCTGAGGAAAGCTCTCTCCTTCCTTGCTGGCTTCTTGCAAAAACATAAGCGTTGGACTCCAGGAGAGGGTTCCCAGCTGAGAATCCCAAGCAGAGAGAGGCATCTCCCTCCAGCCTGGATTTAGGCACTGAATTCCCTGAGCAGGGCTTAGGACACATTCCTCTCCTTGGCATCTCCCATTGGTTAGCTTAGGCGGCTCCCCACTCAGTGTGCTGGCTTTTGTGAATCTCGTTCTTAGGCGCCTGTCTCTCCCCCTTCATTGTATAGGAAGCGTGAGTGCCTAATTCAGGCTTTGTGAATCCCAGGGATGTTCTAGGCATCTAAAAGGCATGAAATGCTCAGTGTCACAATCATTAAGTCTCTTTGTAAATCTAGCCCATAGAATCTGTAAATATATATCCATTTAATATTTCCACAGGTTGTTAATGTTAACCTCTGCACCAAAATACTGTACATCTGATGTGGGGGTGGGAGGGCAGAATCAGAAAGCCAGTGATAATACTTTCCCTCATAGTAGGTGCAGCATTCAGAATATAATTAAAAATAATAATAATTCAGCACTTTTTGTACAGTACTGTTCTATCTGCGGTATCCTTTTAGAGGGCTTAAAGGCAGCCTTTTGAAAAGATCTGGATACGAGCAGTTAATGACCTCCATTTCAGTTTACTTTAGCCAGTTTCTACGAAACAACTTATACACTATATCAAACTTCAAAAAGCAAATAATTGTTTTATCAAATGTAATTTGGGGGTGGAGAGAAACTGAGAGTACGTGCAAATGCCTCCCTCAAAGTTCAGCATTACACAGCAGCACTAGCGCAGTGAAACCCTGAATCTCATTGTTGACATTTTTGATTATATAACTGTTGCATACAAAATTATTATTCTTTAGTAAATTGCTGCATTTAATCTGCCCATAATCCTCTCCCTTCTGTGTCAGATACACAGAGTAATCCTTGTTCTCTTCCGATGAACATGGCAAATCTTCTTGTTTTTGTGGTGTTAGTAATAATAAAGTGACCCAGTGGGCTACCGGTTAACTCCATGTAAGAATGGCAAGACAGATGCCTCCACTTGCCCTCCAGAACACATCTCACTGACTACCATCACTTGGGAAGCAGGATAAATATATGTAATGGCAATTTTTATCTCAACAGATGAAACAGTTTGTGTGAGCAGGGTTTTGCAGAAGCTTATGGGAATCCTATTACAGAAATAGATTTAGCTAAACTCTTAATGTATGTGAAGGGAGGAGGATGAAATATCTAAGTGTTTTGAACTTTGAACTTGAGAGATTTAAAGCTCTACATAGGTGGCTGCTGAAAAATCAGCTAAAAGATGTCTCCAAGACAAAGATGACATTAAAAGAAAAATCTGCAAAATAACCAATTAAAATGATATTTAAAACTGGCAGAGTAATATGTGTTAAATATATCATGTCCCAAAAATATTTATTTAACATCAGAGATTAAATATACTTTATAAGTACTAAATTAAGAATTATTTGGCTTTTTTTAAAAAGATGTTTTCACAACATTCTCTGGGCACATGAAAACAAGCAGGTTGACTATTTGCTAGTACTAAATATAAATACTTATGGCCAGGCTTCTAAGGATGCAGATAGAGGGTTTTTCAAAAGCATATAGGGGAGGGATAGCTCAGTGGTTTGAGCATTGGCCTCCTAAACCCAGGGTTGTGAGTTCAATCCTTGAGGGGGGCCACTTAGGTATCTGGGGCAAAAATCAGTACTTGGTCCTGCTAGTAAAGGCAGGGGGCTGGACTCGTCCCTTCCAGTTCTATGAGATAGGTATATCTCCATATTATAGATGTTGCAATTAATGAGAGTTAGGTGCCTGTGCAGTTTTGAAAATCCCACTAGATGCCTAAATACTTTTTTAAAAATTTGGCTCTTAACCCTCAAATTGAGCTGTTAGCATACGGGTGTAGAGCAAAAGCTCGAGTGAACAGAAGGACTATATTCTTAACCCTGAAGTTCAAGTCAGTCAATATCTCACCAATAGGGGAGATCAGTTCCAAAGTCAAAGGCCATTATATGTTGAAGTCTAGGTGAAGACTAAATGCCTGGTTGAATATCTTAAAGAAAAGGAAAGAATGCAACAACCCCCCGGCCCCTTTTTGACTAACAGAACCAAATGAATGTGATTATGTTAGCAAAAAACCCTGCTTCCTTTCATTTTGCTACTGTTCACGGGTCATTCTGTGGCAATTGCTCTATAGATAAAGTTGCAACTGAATTTCCATTATAAGCTGATTTTTGGCTCCCCCCCCCCTTTTCCTTCTGTCAAGCTGTCTGGAGTAGCTCATAACCAGGAGTGCCAATGTCATGGCAGACAGTTACAAACCAGGGCACAAACCCCAAACTGGTTGTGAGCTCTGTACTTAGATTTTACCAACCAGGTATCAAGTGTGAACTCCTCAGGCATTACAACAGCCTTAACATGGAGTCACAGACAGTCCCTTGGGTACTCTGGTCTATCTTGCCACCCAGGCAAGTCTGCCTTTGTGATAGATGGTCCCTTATATCACAAGTCACAACAATATCCAATGGTAACATACACAAGCCAGTAAGTGAACACTTCAATCTCCCTGGTCATTCTATTACAGATTTAAAAGTCACTATCATTGAACAAAAAAACTTCAGAAACAGACTTCAAAGAGAAACAGCAGAACTAAAATTCATTTGCAAATTCAACACCATTAATCTGGGCTTGAATAGGGACTGGGAGTGGCTGGCTCACTACAGAAGCAGCTTTTCCTCTCCTGGAATTGACACCTCCTCATCTATTACTGTGAGTGGACTACATCCACCCTGATTGAATTGGCACTGTCAACACTGGTTCTCCACTTGTGAAGTAACTCCCTGCTCTCCATGTGTCAGTATATAATGCCTGCATCTGTAACTTTCACTCTATGCATCCGAAGAAGTGAGGTTTTTACTCATGAAAGCTTATGCCCAAATAAATCTGTTAGTCTTTAAGGTGCCACCAGACTCCTTGTTGTTTTTGTAGATACAGACTAACACGGCTACCCCCTGATACTTGACAACAATATCCACATTACTTTCAGTTCCAAAGGACCTGTCACTCACCTCATCATTTGTACCTCAGATCTCACGCTGAAGACAACGCTTTTAGCCAATCCTATAATAAACTAACAAGATTTATTAACTAGGGACAAGAAATGAGTTATTTACAAGGTTAAAGCAGGTAAACATGCACATACAAATGAGTTAGTCTTAGGTTTCAAAAAGTAATAGAAGCTGCTGTATTGTGCAAGCTCTGTTTGCCCTTTAGGGTTAACTGAAGCTAAACATCTGGGGATCCCTTGCTTATGCTTAGAAATCTTGCCCTCTCCCTGAAGTCCAAGCAGCATAGGGGATAATCATTTCTTCTTGACAGGGATTTTTATTCCCTTCCCCCAGAGCTCAAGATGATGGGAGGAAGGTTTGTTCAGTCTTCTCTTCATGGGTGTGGGATGAACAATCAGCAAAGTCTTTCTTTTGTCCACTGTTGTTTCACAATGGCTGGTCTGATATCTATGGGCCTTCTTTCCTGGGGCAAAGATGTCCTCTCTTGTAAACTAGCATTTCACACTCAGTAATGCTTCTCTCCTGACGAGAGGGGAGGGGCTTACAGTTTTAGAGCAAACACGTAAATATTACCTTATAATGTGGGATACAGATATTACAAGTGAGATTAATGCATACAGCAACTCACAAACATTTCATAAAGTCCAAACACTAAACACATCTTTATAAATCTAATACCAATTTTACAAATTCCAACACTCATCTCTGTGTTAGTATTGTTAAAATAGATATTAGCAGAGATTGTTTAGTGAGCCAAACTGATCTCCAGCTATGCATTTGTCAGTGTTCAGTGACGCTTTGGGGCCTTGACATGAGCTGGCACCTGGTCTGCCAGTGTCACACATCTTCTCCCAAAATTAGCCAAAAAAGGTAATATTGGCCTGAAAATAGAAAAGTTAGGGTGAGGGACAAGGTAGATATTTTTCTACCAAATCTGAAGTGAATCAGACAAATGGTTCCTAAATTATAATCTAAAGATAAAGGTGTTCACCAGAGCTGGGAAAGTTCTTTAGTGGGTTTCTTGTTTGCCACTTTTCAGGTGAGAAATGAAACTTAGTTTACTGCATTCCCTTAGCTGAGATCCGATGCCCAGCCCCCAGTTGGTTACTTAGCCCTGGTCTACACTACAGAGTTAGGATGGAGGTAAGGCAGCTTACATTGACCTAACTCTGTAAGCATCTATGCTAAAATGTTGCTCCCGCCAACGTAACTCGCCTGCTATGCCAACTTATTAACTTCACCTCCATGAGAGGTGTAGCTCTTTGGTCGACGTAGTTAAGGTGATGCAGTGTCAATATAGACACTGTTGCTTACATTAACTGTTTCTGCCTTTCAGAAGCCATCCCATAATGCCACACACTGACTGTTAAATCAGTGCAAGCTCTCCTGGTGAGGACATGCACTGCCAACACAAGGAGCATAGTGTGGACATGTAAAAGTGATTTAATTATTGCAGAGGCTGTTTGTCGATGTAACTTAGGTTGACGTAGTTTTGTAGTGTAGACATACCCTTAAAGTCTACATTCACAAGCGACTATCTTTGTAAGCGTAAGCTTCATTGGTGGGATATTGTCAACTGGAAAAAAATAATTCTCCCATTGAAAAGCTCATGAAAGGTCCTGTGCACCTCCTAAAGCTCATGAAGTTCTCCGCTCCTGCAGCCCTGAGCACCTGAAAATTGTGAACAAGAGGATATGCGTGTATGTTTATGTGCCACTGTAGTTGCTACCACCACACCGGAGGTAGCCCATAGGAAAAGGGTGAATGAGCTCTGATTTCCTCTCCACCCCCCAACTTCAGCTCTCGTCTTAAAATCCTCCAGTGGTTCTCTGTGGATTATAGCAGTAGGACCACAGGAGGTTTGTTGGGTGGAAAAGGCAAGAAGTGCTAGTACTTGTCCGCTGACTTTTCTTGAGCACCCTTCTCCCTATCTGCACGTCTCTGTTCCTGGCAGCCCTTCCCTATTACCTGATCTCTGGTAGGGCATCATAGGGAAATGGGTCTCTGAAAGAGATGTTGTAATAATTGGGACCTATTCCAGTTGCGAGCTGACCTGTGGGAAAGGGGATAGAAATTGATAAAAATGGTTCTATTACCTGTAATAACAGAGGGCATGTGGAGGCAGAGGGCTATTGGGGAGAAATGGAGACATGGGGGAATGGACGCCTTGCTGAGGGGAAGAGAGAGGCTGCCAGCAGCTCAAGGTTGGGGAGGAGGGGGGGAGCATTTAGAAGCAGATCAGCATGCCTGAAGAAAGCAAGAAAGTATATAGTCTGTTAATGTTTAGGTACCAAATTACTTCGTTGGCTTTACACTGTGTGTGCCTGATGTGCTTGTGCGACCACACGGCTTTTCTCTGATGGGATCTACCATTAACGAAACACTTGTAAACTCATGTTACAGCAACCGTTTCTACCTCAACCTTACTTATGCTGTCTTAACCAGCTCGAGCATAATAAAGCAGCCCTCTGGAAGTTTGGCTATGAGAGTATTGTGCTGCATTGCCGAGAAAATTGGCTTACACTGGAAAATTTCCATGTAGCACAAGAACATTACGCAAAGTTCTCTTCTACAAGTATCAAGTACATCACTCCATTGAGGACCTAAAAATATTATTGATGACTCACTTCTCTGAGAAAACAGAACAATTTCCCACTGTAAACATGGGAGATGGAGAGAGAATATTCAGTCACTTCAGAAAACACGTTTCATCTGGTTGCCAGCAAAGACACATCTACTAAGGAAAATGTGAATCAGAATCTGATTCTCATTAAGTTGCATAAGGGTATGATATTCTACTGTTCAATTACAGTCCACTTCACTTAGATGCATTGTCCACTTATTCACAGAGACTGGGGCCAAGTGATTGCTCAGCGCATACCTGTTGTCTCATTAGGTTGCCCTAGTCTGTATACTGTCTCCAGACTAGATGCCTCCAGGAAAAGATGACTGTTATGAAAAAGATTACTGCACTGGCAAAAAAAACCTTCCAAATTCCTCAATTGGAGAAAGGCATGAGATAAAACATGGTACACAGAAACTCTTGTGATATTTGGAATAAATCAGGAAACTCTTGTGGTATTTGGTAAATGCCAGAAGTGAATGTAAAACTATCTTAGCTGAAATTAGCACTTAAGTTCATATGGTCATGATGGTCTTGGGACTAGACAGGTAGACAGAGGACATTATACACCTCTATCCCGATATAACGCGACCCGATATAACACGAATTCGGATATAACGCAGTAAAGCAGAGCTCCAGGGGGGCGGGGCTGCGCACTCCGGTGGATCAAAGCAAGTTCGATATAACGCAGTTTCACCTATAATGCGGTAAGATTTTTTGGCTCCCAAGGACAGAGTTATATCGGGATAGAGGTGTGTTTCAGAAATGTGATTTCATGTTTGGGCTTTATAGTTATGTTGTCGTTTAGAAACATGTTAAAGGGACAGCTTGGAGTGGAGGCCATTTAAAAAATGAAATAAAAGTAGATTCAACAAAAGTCCTGTCAAAACAGGCAGGTTTCCCTGTCTCCAATGGCTCTGGAAGATAGAGAAACATGCTGCATCTCGCTGCATCTACCTTCCCTTCTCTCTTTCTCTCTCTTTCCTGCCCCCCCCCCCCCCAACAGAGAAGCAGAAATCCAGGGCACTCTGCCTCCCCACTTCCTGGGAATGGGCAGCACCTCACTGGCTCCTAGATCGGGGTGGGGTGGGGGAGGGGAGTGTTTGGCAGAGCACCCAGGCTCTCTGCCTTTCTGGCTTCTGAAATGGACAGGGCCCTTCCCTGAGGGCAGCCAATAAAGCCAAAAGATTCCATCTCAGTTCTCCTGAAATGGAATTTTTCTTTATATCTGTTTCCATGAAAAATTTTGCATTTTTGCTATTTTGTTCCTCTTCAAGACTAAACTTTTTCTCAGAAACATGAACATTTTCATGGAAAAGGGGTCCCTTTTTTTCTGCCAGCTCTAGTGAACTGTACTATTGGGTACGATCTTGGCCCTCAAACGCCCTCTCCTGCCTATGGTTTAAAATTACTTTGGTATTTAAAAAAAAAGTCTTTCTCTCTCCTGTGCCTGTGTGAAAGACCCACAACCAGGAGAAAATGATTGATTATATTTGGGATGCTGTTAGGTGCTCAGAGGAAACAAACCAAAGAAAAAAAATTCTCCAGTCTTTCTGTGTTAGTAATCTTCGAGCAGGCATGCCGACAGCCATTCCGGGGGGCCAGAGCTGTCCCTTGGGAGTGGCAGGGCCTGGGGTGGAAGTGATGAATCTGGCAGTGGCTGGGGCCCCTGGGCCCTTTTAAATCACCTGGGCCCTGGCCAAATGCCCCCTTTGCCCCCTCGCCCCCCTTGGCAGGTCTGTTTTAGAGCTTGTCTATATGAACAGTTAGACCGCTGCAAGCTGGGGTGTGAATCTACTGCACTGTCCGTGTGCACCCTGCTGATGCACATTAACAGTTTGTTAGAGTACTTCAATCTAGTCCTCTTTGAAACAGGACTGGCTCAAAGTGCATTAATGCAATTTGCTGCAGTCTAGTTGTTCATGTAGACAAACACTGAGGTTTTCCTTGTAATTATAGTATGTGAGTTCAGATAGAAATGAGTGTTTCTGGTTGATGAAGTCTTGTTCAAGCACTTGCTTGATAACTGGTTTTGAACATGGTTGCAGTTAGCACCGTTGGGTACTCCACTGACGTACAGAGTTTGGAATTCCAGGATGTTTTGGAAATGCAGGCTTGGGAAACTCTAATCGGTTGGCAAGCAGTTTTTTAGGGCCTCATGTCTGGCTAGTGAAAAACTGATAATATTTTAAAGATCTTGGGCTAGGTTCACAAAAGGATGTAGGTGCCAGACTACCACTTTAGGTACCCAAGTTCTCTCTGTGCGCATGTGTAACCTACACGCCTTCTGGGTGTGGTGTTCTGTCCAGTCTAGTGGCACCGAGACCATTTAGAGATTCATGAGTCTGCTCTACAGCCTTAGCTAAAAGCCATGCACTAAGAGGCTCATGCACTAAGCTCTAGAGGTCCCAGGTTTGATCCCGCCTGCTGACAACAGAGGTCTGTCAGTGTTACACATGAGCACTGCTGTCTCACTCTAGGTGTGTAGATGCCTAAACCAGGGGAAGATAGGTATTCCTTTGCTTAGCTTGCCTGAAGGGCCCAATCTGGTACGTGTGCTCAGATGTTGCCTATGGGATCAGGTCACATATGTGAACCTGCAGAAAACAGCCAGGGGACACCTCACTCATAATTTATAGCCCAGTGGTTAGAGCACTCATTCATAATTTATAGCCCAGTGGTTAGAGCACCCAGTGGAAGATCCCCAGTCAAGTCCCCTCTGTGTCTGATGAGGAGAAAGGATTTGAATAGGTATCTCCTACCTGTCAGGGGAGTACCCTAATCACTGATCTATAGGATGTTTTGATGTGGAATCCCCTCAACTTCCTCCATTGAAGCTGTTCCACTGTGAATTAATAATGAAAGAGTCATTGGACAGAGAGAACGAGTGAGCATCAGAATTGACTCTGTAGCCTGGTGGTTAGAACACTCACCTGGGAGATGAGAGATACAGAATCCAGTCCCCTTGCTCCCATTAATTTTTTTAATTGTTTATGCAAGTGGATTAGCTTTAACAGGGGAGAGTGACCCACATCAGAATATCCCATAGCCCAGTGGCTAAGGCGCTCACCTGAGAAGTGACAGATCTGCCTAATGAGAAGGGAGTTGAACACAGAGGGGGGACATGAGCTGGGGAGTCTCCCACATCCCAGGTGAGTATCCTAGTCACTGAGCTAAAAGTTATGTGGAAGGTCTGCCCCTTCCCCTGGCTCCTTGTAAAAACAGCATTGGCAGCTAATGCCAAAAGACGGTTTGCAGCTGAGAATCCGAAGCAGAGGGAGGCATTGAACACCCTTAGAGGAGCAGGGCTTAGGACACATTCTTTGCTTCAGTATCTCCCATTGGATAGCCTAGACTGGGAGCCACCTACCATGCTGTTTTTGTGAATCCCATCCAGAGGCACCTATCTGTCTCTACTCATCATATAGGGATCTTAGTGCCAAACTCCGGCTTTGTGAATCCCGGTGATTTTGTAGGAACTGGGACACAGAGTGTTGCCACGCCAAAGTTTCTTTGTGAAACTGGCTCCTTGTGGCCTGGACTGGTTAATCATGGACCCATGTTAGCACAAAGGTTAAAAGTTCAGAAGCAAGTGCTGATCTGCGGGTTGTGTAGCTCTACATCATCATCTCCTCCTATTTCCAATGCCAAGTATAGGTAGGGCTTTGGTACCTAGACTGCCAACCAACTCAAGTCTAGGCCCATTTTATAGATGGGGAAATGAGGCATAGAGAGGCTAAATGACTTACCAAAGGTCACATAGAAAGTCTGAAGCAAAACAGGGACTTGAACCCAGGTCTCCCATGCTCTAAGTTAGTGACCTAACCACCAGGCAGTCCTTCTGTGTAATTCTACAGGCTTTATTTAGTTTGGTGTTGTTCCTACATCTCCAAAAATAAGAATAGTCTGATACTTTGTAACTGCGGGAAGCGGTGCTGGAAATAGGGGACTTATTTGTGTATCAGTTTTATACGTTTGAGTGACTCCTGGAGCATCTCTTCCTCTCAGCCAATTTAATATTTGCTCAATTTTGTAACCTTTTATTGCAGAAATGTGAATAATACGATAAACAGCAACTCTCACAGGAAGGATTTACAAACTGAGTCATTGATCCAGTTGTCAAAATTAGCATCATTGTCTTGGGTTTGCCACTTTTAAGGTGCTGCTCAGATAGCCCAGTATTGGGAGTGATATAAGAACTTATCTAGAATAGTTCTCTTTAAGAACAGCAAGTGGAAACAAAACTTCCATTGGGACTTCCAATGGCATTTCCTCCTTCCATGCTAAGTATTTGGGGTGATAGAGTGGGGAGTCTCATTGAGGCACAAACAACGCGTATAGTTAACTCATTAATTCTAAAGGACGTGCTTGTAAATTAAAAAAGAGCCTCAATAAGATATCACTGCTCCAAGCTATTATCATTATCAAATGAAAAATCAGGTGTTTTCTCCACATTTTGGTATGCTTCAAATATGAAGTTTTATGTTACCATCTCGTAGAAGCCAGTACACCACAGATATTTCCAGGGAAACTTGAGTTGGGGCAGTAAATTTGAGATTAAACACAAGTAAACAGCAAAGAGCTTCAATCAGTAACTTTCACCATCTTTTAACGTACAATCTATTTTTCTCTCTTATGCTGCTAGTTCAGATAAAGCTACAAAATACTAATTTGATGGACATTGGTGATATTAGGAGGCAGATATGACAGAGTGGCATTCAAACTGCAGCTTGTCTGTTTTCTGGCCCATACTGCAATTGCCTGCTTTTCTTTGGGACAGCCTCTGCGTATTGGGTTTAGGTACCTAAGTATATAAACTGTAGGTGCAGTTAAAGAAGCTTGCTAAAAATTTGTACCCGTCCTTGTCAGTTTTTCCTTTGTCTAGAAATAGTAGATAATGACCTGCTTTGAGAGAGTGGCGCAAACTCCTGATGGATTCTAATGATGGTGGGTTTTTGTATGCAGTTGCTATGGAAACGAGCCCTTAAAGATCGCTTCAAATATGTGCGGAGACCAATTGAAGATGATGAGCAGGTTATAAGGAACAAATGCAAGTTTGGTCACAGGCGAGGACAGACAAAGAAATCTTCTGCTGAAAACAGATGTGATGAAATCCAAATGGTGCAAATAAAAGTAAGCTTTCTGGTTCCTGTTAGAAGGGAAAGTTAGTCCATAAATAATGTGAATGGGAAATATTACCCTTCCTGCAAATGTCTTTGGGCTCCAAGGTGGCAGTAATACACTACATGCAGAAGTGGGATAGCATGGAGTAGCCCCACTCTACTTGGAGCTAGCCCAGCATGAGGGGCACTCTTTGGGCCAAGGGAGAAGCAGTTGGGGCTTCTGACCTGCAGCGGGGTGGTGGGGTTAGGGTCTTCTGCCAGAGACGACTGATGCCTGCTGAGAGTGGGGGGCACAATTTAAAGGTTCACCACTGCAACAGCATGAGGCACGCCTCCCCTTGCCCACAGTGGCCCCTCCCTGCAGCTCCCTGGTGTTAGCTCCACTTGGAGAGGCAGCAGCAAGCAGTTGGGAGCTGCAGGGAAGGGCCGCTCCTTTAGCTCCACGGGGAGAGATAGCAGCAAAGGCAACAGCTCTCCCTATAGCTCCCAGCTGTTTGCTGCTGCCTCTTCCCACAGCCACACCTTCCAGCTTGCCGGGTCCAGCAGCTGCCATGCAGGGAGGGAGCCTGAGGCACCATGTGACTGAATAGGGCCAGCAAACCCTGGAAAAAATAGGGGGGGGGGATGTGACTCCATGTGCCCACCCCACATGTTCCCTCCCCCAATGTGTCACCTCCAGCTTCTTCCCAGTGGGGAAAGGGGGGAGGGTGGGAAGAGTCTTGGGGCCTCAGCCCCGCAGGGCGTGCTGAAGCCCCAGCAGTTGCGTCCCACAAGGCTGAAGCCCCAAGACCCCCTTCCCCGCAGGGCTGAAGCCCTGAGCCCCAGCGGGCACGCCCTGGCTCTCAAACTTCTGAAGATTGTCATGTGCGGCTTGGACAGTCAGTAAGTTTGGCCACCCATGGTATATAAAAAAACTCCCACTCTGTTAGTGCATGTCACCCATTTTGCATGCATTTTGGACTGGATATAAGTGACTGCACAAAGTGTAGCACAACGGGGACTACAATTTTTCAGTCACCAGGTCCAGCCACAGTTGAGCCCTCTGTGTTAATAAGCGTACATGTACATTTGACAGATAATTGGTGCCCTTAGATCTTCACACGATAGTCCATCCATGGTATGTTATAAGTAGTCTGTGTACTAATACATAGGGTGCTTATGAATGTACATATGCAGGTGCTGCATCTTTCTGAACTGAATTCTCTATTTATAGATGAAGTCATTACTGTCAGGTAAGTGACATAAAGTGTGTTAATATTGATGTATCCACTGTCATTAATGCGTTAAGTGTTCTATTATGCTTTGCCAACTCTAATGCCACTTATATCAATGCTGCTATTGAAAAAAATACAGTTAAACTTTAAACCACCAAGTTATATCAGTGTTTTGAAAAAGACACACAATCAAATGTTTGGCCTCCAGCTTGATCTATATATTTCCCTCCTTGTATCTGTTTATGAAGTGTAGGTGTTTCATTGGAGGAGAAAGATGGGGATTTCTTTTAAACAACTTCTATGTAAATTGTAAACTGGGGTTTGTGGATTACTGAAATTTTTAATCCAAAAATACATCTTGGTTTTGGTATATCCTAAAATCTGTTCATTCCCTTTTTGGAGCTTTGCTTGCAGGTATAAACACATCCCTACTTCTGCATGTTCCAGTTGAAAGTTTTTGTACTTGCAAAAAACAAGAGGCTAATATAAAAAACTGTTGTTTTCTATGGTTAGTCTTGGGCACTATACCTAGCGGAGAAGGTGCAGGTTGCCCTTTCCCTGCGTTCATGCAAAAGGGAACCTTAATTTGTCTGCTTGTGCTTGGAAAGTGCAAATGTAGCTCTTCTAATAGTACTAGTGGGCCCAGAAGGGCTCTCTCTGGTTAGGGTCATAGCCTCAGACCTGCAATGCCAGCAGGGGAATATGGTGGAGTGCATACTACACCTTTCCTACAAGAGGAGAAAGAGCCACTGCTCCCTGTACTCCAATGGCTTTCACAGTCACACTGCTTTCTCCCTCTATTGCCCAAGTGCATGGTTGCTCGCTCTAACACAACGCTCAAAGCCATTATTTAGCCTCTGTTTTAGAGTTTATGAGGAAGGGAAAAGAACTCTAACATGAAGGAGAATTTGTTCAGTAGCCTTAATGTTATGAACGTTTGCTACTGGCAAATTTCTGCTGTTGTGTGATGCCCTCCTCCATTTGGAATGAGGGCAATCGGAGGTGTAGGTCTCCGTCAGGGCAGCCCTCATTTTAATTATCTCATTTCTTCTTTTTCTTACATGCCAGAGAAATTTTAAATGCAAAAACTAACATTAGTGCAGCCTTTAAGGTTGAGAAATCATGATAGCAAAATTAAGAAATCATAATTTATTTTAGCTTTTATTTGGTTTCTATATATTAATAAATGGATCTGGCTTAGCTCCCTGAGACTCTATGATTTAGACATTACAAATGCACACTTTAACAAGATGTTTATTAGCATCCTTTTTGGCAAGAGCTTTGTGTATATTTATTTATAAGAACACACAGAAAGGCACCCATCCAAGGCACTGGGCACCATGTCATAAATTAAAATAGCAGAATACACATCCTTGTCTCATGTCTTTACAGAAACTAATATTCTTCAAGTGCTTGCTCATGTCCATTCCATTCCTAGTGTGTACATGCCCACGTGCGCGGCCGTTGGAGATTTTTGCCTTAGTGGTATCTGTAGGGTTGGCTATGGTGCCCTCTTGAGTGCCGCACTCATGCACTTGTGTATTAGGCGCCGCTGGTCCTAGTCCCTCTCAGTTCCTTCTTACCGCCTGTGGTGGTTAGTCGAAGCATCTTTTCCTTGCCTAGCAAGGACTAGGTCTAGCCTTAGGGTTTTGTAAGTAGTTTGTTTATAGTAGTTAGTGTTAAGTAGTTGGTAAGTGTATTTAGAAGTTAGAGTCCCATTGGGGACTTTGCCCCATGCAAGGCATGCGCCTATCTCCGGGATTTAAGCCTTGCTCGGACTGCAACAGGCGTATGCCTGTAAGTGACCTCCACAGCAGCTGCCTGAAGTGCGTGGGGGAGTCACATGTAAAGGACAAGTGTTACATTTGCAATAATGTTCGACCCAGGACCCAGAAAGAGCATGGCAGCCGTCTGAGGGCCCTTGTCATGGAGGCTGCTCTCTGCCTGGCTTCCGAGCCTTCCCGGACGGACTCTACCCCTAGTACCTCAGCCTCGGTGCGTAGCACACCCCAGCACTGGGCTGTGCCCGGCACCGATCTCCATCGCCAGTGCCCAAAAAGAGTGCCAAGAAGCATGGCTCCCTGGCATCAGGCAAGAAAGGCCATGGGGTATTGTGCCTCCCCAATCGGCGCCTGTAGCCCCCCAAGGAATCCTCCACCGACTCCCGGGAGTGGTATGGGACCCAGACTTGTGGCAGGGCTGACGCCTTCCCAGGGTCTCCCAGCGCCTAGAAAGCAGAGGCCTCTACCAGTGCTGCTGGCACTGGGTGTGCCACAGGAAGGGGCAAAGGCTCCCTATGAGGGCAAGCCAGATATCAGGACCCCCCCAGAGGGCAGTTGAGCCCTGCTGATCCCCAGAGTCGAGGCAGCGCTCTCCAACTCCACACTGCAGATCTTCGGCTTTGCAGCCCAAGTCCTCTCTGGCTTGCCCAAAATTCCTGATGAGATGGTCTGTGAGATGATTCTGGACCCTGGGCAAGCGGTTGGCTGTCAGAGTGATACTCTCCTTGATGCAGAACTGCCACAACCAGATTGCCTCCTGGAGTGTGCTCCCCCTTGCCTGTTCATATACTACATTGTGGTGGTATTGTTGATAAGTATATGAACCACTGAAGGAAAGCACCATACACTGGAAGTGTCACTCCACTACAATGAACTGAAGGAATTTTCTGTGGCTTGGCAAAATCATCACATGAAAGCGTACTGCAGGTCCAGAGCAACAAAGCAGTCATTCTGAGACAACGCAGGGAGGATAGTTGATAGAGTGACCATTCAGCACCTCATGTATCTGATATATTTGTTGAAGCCATGAAGGTCGAGACTGGGTCTTGCCCCTCCCTTGGATTTTGGCACCAGAAAGTACTGGGAATAGAAGTTGTGACCCCCCCCCCCCCCGTGTTCTGGTGGAACCTCCTCCACTGCCCCCAAAGCCAGTAGAGAGTGAACCTGCTTGAAGAGCAATATCTCATGAGAGGGATCCTGGAGGGAGCGGGGAGATGGAGAGGAACTGGATGGCATAGCCCGATCTGATGGAGCTTAAGACCGAGCTTTCTGTGGTGATTGAGCCCCAAGCATTGTAAAAGCAGGCCAGCCTGTCCCCAAAGAGAGGGGATGGGGAGAAGGGAGCAATGACTGGAACACTGCTCTGGACCAAGGAGTCAAAATGGGTGCTTGGGGGGCACTGTGGGAAGGCATGTTAACTGGTCAAAACCTGGACCAGAATGTGTCCTCCTCTGGAACCTATGCTCCTTTCTTGGGTAGTTCTTCTGTCTTGTGGGAGGGAAAGTCTTCCCAAATGTGAGCTGCAGAGGCTGCTGCTGTTGACCACTCTAGGGTCACCTCTGCACTGCCAGCATATACACCCTCTAGGACCATAGGGTAGCTCTAGAGTCCTTGGAGGAGTGCAGAGTCTCGTCTGTCTTGTCTGACAAAAAGAATTCTGCCATCGAAGGGCAAATCCTCTATGGCCTGTTGTACATTGGGATCAATGCCTGAATTCTGCAGCCAGGATGCCCTTTTCATTGGTCCCCACCGAGGCCATCACTCTGGCCAAAGTATCCGCAACATCTAGTGCAGACTGCAAAGAAGTCTTACCCACCAAGCAGCCTTTGGTATTAAATGCCCCAAATGCCTCCCTTGAGGCTTCAGGCAGCTGGTCAGCAAACTTAGACATAGCTGTCCAGTTCACAAAATCATGCTTGGATAGGAAATGCCTGCTAGTTACCAGTGCGCATCTGCAAGGAAGAGGAGGTCAAAGCACTACATTTCCTTCCTTTTGTGGGTTTAAATCAAGAATGCTATTGAAATATAGGTTATTAGTCGATAATGAAGTGCTCTAACCTGCCATCACTGCATGCTTGTAATTCCAATTGTCATTTAATTGGGAGCAGCACATATGTCAACAGCAGAGCAGACCCTTGCGATTTCACTGCTATATTAGTTTTATGACAATGATCATTGTTAGCAGAGAATCATAGCAGGAATGCAATATGCTTGTGGATGAATAGTTACTTTCATAGCCAAGCTGGCTGAAAGTACAAAGGAAAAAAATAGCTGTCTGATTTATGCTTATTAGGTATTCATACACATCAAATGCATCCGTTTAGATCTGGGAGTGGACTTAAATCTGCCCTGCAGGGCTTTATCATTCCCCAGGGCTACGACCAGGCAGTTCAGGGTCAGATCTGAGTAAAAACCCTCAAATCCCTGCACTGGTACAAAGTAGCGTTTCTCCATGCACTTCGTGGTAGGCGGTACCGAAGCCGGCATGCTCCAAGGGGCTCAAGGAGCACATTGTTAATAGGGAGGGTGACTCTCCCAGGGACAGATGGCTGCAGGATATCCACAAACTTATGGGTATTCTCCTGCAGGAACTCTGCTTGAATACCCAGGGAAGCAGCCAGGCACTGCAAAAGGTCCTGGTATGCCTTGGAATCCTCTGGTAATGAAGAAGAGGAAGAGCCAGATACCACAGAATCATCTGGCGATGAAGACAAAGCAGTTAACTGTGCCTGGATTCTTCTCCACGTGGGTCAGGTGATGGACAACTGAAGGAGGAAGATCCCAATGTGGACACCAAGGAGTCCCGGGCTTCAGGGGACAAAGGTGGAACCAGTCCTGAAGGTGCAAGGAGCCAGTCTTACTCATCCATAGCTCAAAATGAAGAGAGAACAGGCGCTCACGGTGGAGATCGTACAGCTGGCACCAGGTATGCTTCTGTTGGTTCCAGTGCTGGAAGTGGTGTCAACCCTGAAGTCGGCAGCGGTACAGAGGTAACTTAACGGTGCCAAAGTGGAGGGTAGTGAGTGCCACCATGGTGACATTAGCGCCACAGACAGCAGGGGTGCCAAAGCTGTTCCTATTGATAAGGTGACTTGTGCTGAGCCCAGCCCCACCCCATTTCCACTGACTGTTGGTGCTGAAAGACTCACAAGTTCAGTGGCTCTACCAGCCAACGGGGCTATAAAGCCCTGGCAAAGTCTTGGACCCTGGGAGAGGTTGGGACAGAAAGGCAGAGGAGGTCTGTTCCTGCCTGATATGCCACCAGTGTGGAAACAGCGATTGCTGGCGTTTCCCTTGTCGGTACTAAACTCAATGGACAACCCTGGGCCAGAATCAGAGTCAATGGTATAGGGTCTCTGACCTCTCTGCGTGGTTCCGGGGAACGGTTGATGAGATCTGCTCCATCCCCTGGGTCAGCACTCACTCATGCTGATCTGCACTCCTTCTGGAGGAAGTAGTCAAGTCCCCACATGATCTGGAGCGGCTGTGATTAGTCTTATGTGACCCCTTCCTTGTCACACTCAATGGAGAGCGACTCCTCCATCTCTTCGGAGAGGCACCAACTCCAGGATGCAAAGCAGCAGCACTCTCAGAACTTGAGAGTGAACTCCGATCCATCATAGGTCTTGTGCTGAAAAAGGCCGCACAGCCTGTTCAAGCAGGTGCTGCTTTAGATGAAGATCCTGAGTCCATTTCATGAACTATTTGCAAATCTCTCCCGCACAGAACAGACAATATTTAAGCCCTGATGAGGGCATCAACAGGGAAATACTTAAACTAAAGCTAACAAACACTAAATGTAATTAACACTATACTAAGAGTACTAATTAGCTATAGACAACTAGAAAAGTCACTAAGAAATAGAGAGGTTGGGAGGTTAGAAATCTCACACAGCTCCAACTCCAGCCGCGAGTGGTAAGAAGGAACTGACAGGGAGTGGGCAGCACTGCCTAATATAGCCAGGGGTTGGGCTATGGCCACGAGGCATGAGTGCTGTCCCTTTACGGGTACTGGTAGGCAAAATTTGCCAGTGCGTGCACACAGTGGTTCCGATGTACCTACAACTAAGTGGAGTACATGGCTGCATCTACTTGAAGAAGAACTCAGTTTGTCCTTGTTCATGCTGGCCAGCCAAACCATGCTAAAGACTTGACTGCAGTAGACTATGTGTAAGCACCATTCTTCAAAAAAGTTTAAATGTCACTGCAGACAGGGACTGTAAACTGGTACAAGCAGATACATAGGGATCATTACTTCTCCCACTGAATGACATTCACCTCCGTGTTGAAATGGCTTTTCATTTATTGTAACAATTATCTTGTGACAAACGAAAAGGTAAAGGGAGAAAATGTCTAAGTGTAACTCTGGAAAAAAAAGAAGGGATCTTGAATAGTCAAGCATTTAGATGAGACTGAGTGGTGATTAATAGCTCGTAGACTGCTTTTCATTTGTAAGATTGTATTTCACAAATATATCTTTAAGAAAAAAAATGATCTGATGAAATATACAAGTTCTGTAATAAGGCAGTTATATATGGAACAT
This sequence comes from Chrysemys picta bellii, assembly GCF_011386835.1. Classification (NCBI taxonomy): domain Eukaryota; kingdom Metazoa; phylum Chordata; order Testudines; family Emydidae; genus Chrysemys; species Chrysemys picta. Next base: position 99,718,930 of record NC_088793.1, on the reverse strand, counting down.
TCTGTTACAAGCATGGAGTTAAACACCTTTTTTAATAAAAGCAAAAAAAGTTGACGTTAGATAATAAGCTCCTAATGGTAGAAATTATTCATATAGCCTTGAACCAATGCCAGGTTTTCCCATTCTATCAAAAATCTCAAATTTGGTATGAATAAAACTCTGCTTAAAAATACCTAATAAGCATAAATCAAACAGCCATTTTTTCCTTTGTACTTTCAGCCAGCTTGGCTATGAAAGTAACTATTCATCCACAAGCACATTGTAGTTAAATATACTGCACTCCTGCTATGATTCTCTGCTAACAACGATCATTTCATAAAACTAATATAGCAGTGAAATCGCAAGGATCTTCTCTGCTGTTGACATGTGTTGCTCCCAATTAAATAACAATTGGAATTACAAGCATGCAGTGATGGTAGGATAGATCACTTCATTATTGACTAATAATCTATATTTCAATAGCATTCTTGATTTAAACCCACAAAAGGAAGGAAATGTAGTGCTTTGACAAGTCAGTATTACTGGCAATGCATAGGGAGGAAGGATTCTCACAGCCCTGTCACAGTTAAGGGCCTGAATACCAGCCCAAAGCTTGTTATGAATTAGGTATTTTCTTGCTGTAGCATTTTCCACCCTCAAAGGGCTACAGATATTACCTAATAGTACCTCTCATCAAGATGCTCATACCTGAAAACATTTGCTAAAACTCCACAGCTATTAAGTGGGTAACAGGTAATATCTGGAGGCTGCCATTTTAATAATGCCAGCCAGAAATGCAGTTCCTTGTTGCCTATCAGGATAGGAAGACCAGGGATGCAGCCTGAGACATAGGGAAACAGGAGTGTTCTGCTTTTTCTAGGTAAGTTGAGGGCTTTGGGTTGGTGTGTGCAGCTATATAATACTTTTTGCCTAAGCTAGAGATAGAGTTTAAAATTCAGAATAGCCTAAAAAGAGCAACAGAACACTCCTGTGGCAATATCAGTCCGACACTGCAGCTGCTTCTTAATTATTTCACATTCCCATCTTTACGTAGACCATCTTTAAAGAAAAAATGCCGCAGGGCTGAGTCTTCCTTGCTTTACTCAGGTAAGCAATCTCACCAACTTCAGTGGGATGACTAGCATGAATAGAGTGAGCGTGATTTTGCCCTCTGTCACGTTTTCCAGTAGGTCAGGGGTTTCCGCAATTATTTTTGTGCCATTTCAGTGTTTCTGCTAATATGTGTTGTGCGAGTTTAGTTCAGCTAACAGAGTCAGTAACTAAAAAGACTCTCGTGAATGCATAGCCATCTGTGTAGCAGGATCCATGCAGTTAGGGGTTTGGCTGTGCTTGCTTTGATAGTTGTGAGTGAAGATTAAAATGGAGGGAAGATCACAACCTAGTCCTAGTACTTGTTTCCAAGCTTGTCTATGGCCACATCATGCCACACTGAGTCCATTCTGCGTCCTGTGGGATGGGATTGTTGGGAGTATTTGCCTCTCCAGGAATGAGCAATTGCAGCACAGTTCAGATGATTGAACAAACTCCTGAAATTTTGCAAACACACCCAAAAGACACATCAATGGCAACAGTGCCGTTTGGAGTTGAAGATGTTCATTCACATATCCTCACTTGTGTTGTTTTTTTTAACCACTGGCCTTTGTGCTGCAGCCATGCTGAAGAGTGAGGAGTGGGTTGAAAGTGCTTAACACACCCACATGTGTATATAATGGCTGACAAACGCCCCCTTCAGCTGGACTGCAATTTTGTGATTAGAAACAGATTACAGGGCAAAATGCTCCTAAGTATTTTAAATATGCATTACCATTCTGAACATGCTAAAATATAGTTCCAGCAGCAGTGTGCTTATTTGACACAACTGCAGATGTCGCTGTGCTTGCAAACTTCTGGTTACTGAGGATAACAAAGCTGGTTTTGTTGTCCACCTGCAGCAGCCAATTCAATAAACTGCAGCTGTATCACAAACTTTATTCAAGCTTTATTTTCAATTCCCTTACGCCTCCCTTCATTTCTCCTTCTCTGTTCATGTTCTTCCCCCTGTTTCCCAATGCCTACCCCTCTTGTGATGGGTAGATGGGCTTCAAAAGAGAACCTGCTGCCTTGGGCAGGAGCTGTTTGTTCTTTGCAACTACAGTGTTACAGAAAAGTTGAGCCCTTGGCAATTGCTATTGCATTCAGCCCTACTACCAGTTTGATGAGGAAGGTGGGATGGGACTGAAGAAAGGGGAAGGCGCGGCTTAAGGGAATTAAAACCCCACCATGTTGTATGTCAACATCTCAAAATTCAGTGAGCCACTAATAAAATAACATATGGTGTTTGAAACTCACATTACATCTCAGTTTCTATTGCCAAGCTGATGATGCAGAGTTTAAGGTTGTTTTAATGATAATTGTGCAGTTCTATACCTTTGGAGAGAGGTATTTATAAAGTGGAACTTGAGCTGTAAATTTCCAAGCTAATTATTTTTGTCTTGAGGGCTCCTTCCTTGAGTAAATTATAGATTCTTTCCACCTTAACATGATAGGTTTACAAAGATATTTTGCCTGGGATACAGAATATAACTCTCCATGTTGCACATACAGACAGATCTGTGAAGCACTCTGGTGTCTATTAGGATGACTAGTGCTATATGAATGAAAGTGATTGTTGGCAGATAATGCATATACACCTCTACCTCAATATAACGCTGTCCTCGGGAGCCAAAAAATCTTACCGCGTTATATCGAACTTGCTTTGATCCACCGGAGTGCGCACCCCCCGAGCACTGCTTTACCGCGTTATATCCGAATTCGTGTTATATCAGATCGCGTTATATATATATATATGGGTGTAAGCTTATATGAGTATTGGCCAGCTCCTAAAGCCTTGACTATACTAGTGTTTTGGGGGAAATTTTCCACCAGTGGGATTGATTGTATAGGCTGACCCGATTGTTTTCTCATTACATCATCTAGATGACATGGTGGTAGTGATGCCTGACCCCTTTCTAAACATCTTTTCATCACTGTGTTCCCATCATTAAGCTGCACCTGTGGGAGACCTACTGGAAAATACTAGTGTAAATGCAGTTTGAGTGGTAGTTTTGACCAATGGCTCTTTTATATTCATCCCAGGCTCATTTCAACAGACATTTCACTGGTTTCCTCCAGTGAAAGCTAAGTAGTTCCAGGCTGCTGCGTTTATTGCTTCTGATGGCAACTGCTCCTACTAATTATAGGTTTTATAACTCAGTAGGGATGGCCTGATAATTTTTAGGAAAACTGTTTATTCTGTAGTTGTAGACATAACTAACAACTTCTCCAGAACACCAACAAGTAAATTACTTAAATTGTGGTTGCCATCAGAATTGTGGCTCTCCTCTCATTTCTAGTTTAAAGTTATAAAGTAGATAAGGTGAGAAACCCATGAAAAACTTAAGTTTGGTGGTTCTTGAAAAATGTCTTTAGTAAAATGACACTACTTCATTCAACTAAAGAGCAGTTCTGCAAACATTTATTTGTGTGAGTAGTTCTACTGATATCAATGGGCCCTCTCAGGTGAATAAGAGTAATTGTTCTAAGAGTCTGAAGGATTCCCTCCCTCTCCCCACCATGTATATTCTTAGTTGTATCTACTTTTAATTACTAAGAGGCTGGGCCTGAGCAGTATTAGCTATGCACTACTAAGGGAGTGATCTAGCATCATCAGTCAAATTGTTTACTAATTTCCAATGAGCTACACACCCACTAAAAAGGCAGTGTGATTGTGGAAAGATCACTGGGGGAGTAATTTGAGCTCAAGAAACAAGAAGGAGAATCGAGTCTGATTTTCAGAATCCAGGTGGAGTTTGCAGGGGTAGGAGTTAGGAAGTGGTGAAGCACAAGAATGGGTTACCTAGGGAGGTGGTGGAATCTCCTTTCGAGGTTTTTAAGGTCAGGCTTGACAAAGCCCTGGCTGGGATGATTTAGTTGGGGATTGGTCCTGCTTTGAGCAGGGAGTTGGACTAGATGACCTCCTGAGGTCTCTTCCAACCCTGATATTCTATGATATGTCTCAATTTGTAAACTGAACACACTTAATCTGAAGATTGAAGCCCAATAAACCATGCCATTTTTACATGACAAATCATCTAGGTCCTCCAGCAGGCAAAAATACTTCTGGGCTGTGTAAATTCTATAGAGGACTCACCATCTGTCATTGTATTGCTGACAGGAAGAGATTGTTTATCTTGAAGGACATGACACTGAGATGGATGAACATATTATCTGGTTTAAGCAAGAATATATGAAAACAGAGAGGAACTGGGAAGAAGTTGATAAAAGGATGAACAAGACATTAGAAATGCGAAGAAAGATGATCTGTAACAGGGCACCTTTGAAAGAGATTCTCCGACTTTTTCCTTTCTTAAGATGTCCTTATGAGGTAATGCTATGAGTGTCTTCCAAAACAGTATTGCATGTTATGATCTAGATATGGGCAAGATGGCACCTGTGGAAGTGCTCTACTGCATGTTTTTAGTAAAGCATCCATTAATATTCAATTTCTCCAATAGCCCACTAGTAAATGTGTGTTCCTGCCCTGGCACTACTTCAAAATATTCTTAGTACTTTATGCATACCATACACTATAATATTGTGTGGCTATTTTATATACTTTTAACACAACATGAAATATTTCTCCTCCGGAAAAAAAATTGTAGGCTAGTCTATTAACTGTCTTCAATGTATGCACCCCAGAGTTAATTCATTTATTTTGAATACTGAAATAAAATTTTCCTCTTCCTTCAGCTTTTTAGGGAGTTCCAGCTCCTTACACACATGGATATTTATAAGAAAACAGTTGAGATTTTGGAGATTTATTCAGAAAACATATTGACTTTGTACTCGGTGAGAAATAATCCAATTAATGTGATGCTGCGAGAAAATCTGAAACAGCACACAGAGGAAGACATTCTGAAATGTCAGTATAAACTGTCTATGTATTAGTTGTCTGAGTTTTGTAGTACATAATTGTCCAGGCTACTGTTACTAGACTATCTTCTATTTATCTGTAGAAAAAAACCCATTTTAAAAATGTATCTGGGGCTGGTTGAAAATATATTGGGTATGGGGGAATTACCAAAGAGAATATAAATACATTAATGGGGAGGGGAATTAATTATTTAAATGAATGAGATTTTATTTCTGTGTCTAACAGGAAAAGAAAAATTTGAATAGGTAAAGAAAGAAATCCTATATAATAGCTACTGCTAACATGCAGGAAATGAAATATTTCACATATAGATATGTGCTGTTTATATCGTAGGGAACTGTCTAATAAACTTACTGTACCATTGGCAAACTCGTTTTGAAAAAAAAACATGGACAATTCTAGAGGCTCCCAATGGAGAAAACCACATGTGGAATACCTGTTGTCTAAAAAGGAAGGAAGTGATCTTTGAAATTACTGTTCTTAAGGTTAAAGTCTGTTCATAGTGAAATAATGGAAAGAAAAGTTACTTACTAATACCTAGTTCAGGTAGATTGCCTCTGCAGATCCACATGCTTGCACACATTAGTGAGGAGAGATTAATAATACTGGGACTTTTCAGCTTGGAAAAGAGATGGCTAAGAAGGGTTATGATAGAGATCTATACAATGACTGGTGTGGAGAAAGTAAATAAGGAAATGTTATTTACTCCTTCTCATAACAGAAGAACTAGGGGTCACCAAATGAAATTAATAGGCAGCAGGTTTAAAACAAACCAAAGGAAGTATTTCTTCAAACAACGTCAATTTGTGGAACAGTTTGCCAGAGGATGTTGTGAAGGGTTCAAAAAAAGAATTAGATAAATTCACGGAGGGTAGGTGCCTCAATAGCTATTAGCCAGGATGGGCAGGGATGGTGTCCCTAGCCTCTGTTTGCCAGAATCTGGAAATCGGCAACGGAAGATCGATCACTTGATGATTACTTGTTCTGTTCATTCCCTCTGGGGCACCTGGCATTGGCTATTGTCGGAAGACAGGATATTGGGCTAGATGAATCTTTGGTATGGCTGTTCGAAAAGCAGTAATCTTTGCAGCCATGTGAGAGCACTCTTGTACATCCACAACTGTTTGGATCTGTGGGTGCAAACAGGAACATGGACCTGATTGCACTTAGTTCCTTTCCACTTCTCCCAAAACCTCCATCTAGAAAACTAGAGTATGGGAAGGAGAATGGAAAGTGTGGATCTGCAGAGGCAAGCACTTCAACTAATTCCTGTAAGTACCCTTCATTTCTTCCAGAATTCCATCTGCAGCTCCCTTCTTAGAGATAAGACTCAAGTACTCCTCAAACTAGATTGCTCTCCTGAAGCAGGCACAAGCAAGGAGGGCAAATCCAGGGTAATGCTCTAGGATTGTGTAGTTTTCCTAAGTAGCAGCTTTGTAAATCTTGCTTTTCAAAACTAAGGAACCGTGCCAGTGAAGCTGGTTGTTTTTTGTTTTACCTACTACGATTAACACTCAGTCACCCTGCAACCCCATGTAGATGACGTGTTTGAAAGCACAGCTTAATTCATTAAAAAGAACCGGAGTACTTGTGGCACCTTAGAGACTAACAAATTTATTAGAGCATAAGCTTTCGTGGACTACAGCCCACTTCTTCGGATGCATAGAGAGTGGCATACATTAGAAAGCCTTTTGATGGAGCTATGCTCCTACATTAACCTTAAGGGAATACAAGGTGCATAGGATTTTCAAAAGGGATTCTCTTTAAAACAAAACAAAAAGAAAGTCAAAACTCTCATCATCATCTAAGTAAGTTGTGAGGCTCCTAGAAAACTGGGAGAGAAATCAAGTGATTTTTTTCCCCTGTGTAGACCAGACCTAACGCCCTAAAGGAGGAATTTTGGGTGGGGTGAAGAACCGCTTTCCCTTTTGTGCAAAAAATTGTAAATGGCGTATGCTAGTGCTAGGAATATGTCTGATGCCATACTTAAAAAAACCTAACTGTTTGTGATTTGAGAACAGAGAGGGAAAATGTTATTTACAATACTTAAAACAGGTGGTACAAAATATTTTTTTTTAATGCATTGTAAGGAGCACTCCTGACTTGGCAGTAAGATGGCCTAGATCATCTAAGAAGGCTCTTCCTTCATTGACTTCCAGGGGGAATTTGCACTTGTAATATTGTATAATCTTAATTTGATTAAAAAGTAGCAACCTGGAATTCTTACTAGAAGACATTTGAGATTTTTCCAAGTTCATGTGCTCTAGTGTAAATACTCTCTCTTTTTGAAAGTAATACTTTGCCTTTGTTAATGTGCGGCTCTAGTGTAAATACTCTCTCTTTTTGAAAGTAATACTTTGCCTTTGTTGGGGAATCTAGACCACAACAGAAGATGCAGTTTACTCTTTAAGGTGCTTTGGAATAGCAATCAAATAAGAAGGAAGCGACAAGTCATCAACTACCAATCTTATAATTCACTGTTAATACTTCATAAATCTCCATCTGTTCTTCAGGGATGCTAATAATCAAATATTTTCATTTTAATTTAGTAAAAAAATCTTTGCTTTTGACAGATATGAAAATGACTGCCACATGCTTACTTCTACCAGATGTCTTTGGAGATGATTCCAGTCTATTTGCTGCTGTGAATGAGGAGGTACATAGATGTGTCTGTAGAGGCTAGCTACACTTCCAAACAGACTAAAATCCTGCTCCATTTTCAGCCACATGTATTAAATGTATCGTCCTGGTTTTAGAAGTGCACGTGCCACACATTGTTTTTTCAAGCAGCTGTTGCTTAGATATTGCACATTATTAAAAAATAAATAAATAAACCCCCTAAGGAAATGTCACATCACATGGCAGCTAGGGGCTTTTAGAGGACTGTGATCTAGTAGTAAGAGTGGGGATAGACAGCAATCTTGGTCTCTCATCATGATTCTACCACTGACTCCTGATTGAAACAAGTCACTTAGGCCCAGATCCTTGAAGTGTTAGGAACCTAACTCCCATTGGTTTCAATGGAAGTTAGGTACCTAAAGTACCTTTTGTATCTGGCCCTTAGCCTCTGTGTCTGTTTCTTAATGGTGACATTAACCCATCTTTCAGCCAAAGGTCTCAAATAACCTGACTTATTAACCAAATTCACAGCATTATTTCCAAGCACATTTAATTCTCTTAACCTTTACTGCAGCTTTTACAGTTCAGCTCACCCAAGTGACATGAAACGATCATTTGCCTTAATTTTTTTTTTTCAGGTGAAGGTGTTGACACCAGTCTTGGAAGTAAAAAATCCCTTCAGTGTTAATACATGTGAATTTGCTTTGTATATAGAAAAAGAGAAACTGGCCCAGCTGGATGATTGTACTATGGCTCTAGCTGCTCTGTTGGCTGCATTTCATGTGTTCGGCATCCAGTGTCCAAAAAGGATCCACAACACATTTAACTTTCTAGAGTCACTGATTTTAGAGATGAAAAGTCCACAATCCCTCCCAAAGAAGATAAAGAGAAAACTGGAATTTGAATGTCTGAACATTTAATGATGTCCAAAACACTTGTCTCAGGGGAATGTCTTTTGGAGCAGTTGACTCTTTGTCTGAAGAAATCCTTTGTTGTAAAGATAAGTTAGTGTAATTCTTTCCAGTGGAATTGTATTCATATTTATAACTCAGCTATGTTTTTTTTATTGTACTGGCTGCTTTTTTAGTTTTGAAAACATGAGCATTTTCATTATTTTCAATGGAAATTCTAGAGCAACTTTAGCCTTATTGAAAAAATAAAATTTTATAAGTAGATGTACATGTGGGCAATTTATTTTTCTAAGCTTTTTATTGCTGTTGGAACAAGCTTTGACCAAGTCAAAGGTAAGAAGCATACTTTGATTTAATTCAGTAAACATTGTGTTGTCTGAGTTGTTATTTGAATTCATGTTTTGGTGGGAGTTACTCTACTACAGGGGGTGGCAACGTTCGGCACGCGGCTCGCCAGGGTAAACAGCCTGGCGGGCCGGGCCAGTTTTATTTACCTGCTGACGCGGCAGGTTCGGCCGATCGCGGCCCCCACTGGCCGCGGTTCTCCATCCCGGGCCAATGGGGGCGGTGGGAAGCCGCGGCCAGCACATTGCTCGCCCGCGCCGCTTCTCGCTGCCCCCATTGGCCCGGGACGGCGAACCGCGGCCAGTGGGGGCCGCAATCGGCCGAACCTGCCACGTCAGCAGGTAAATAAAACTGGCCCGGCCCGCCAGGGTGCTTACCCTGTGCTCTAATAGGAGTTAAATCTTTACCATTAAGATTTGATGGTAATTGAAAATGTGCTGTGATTAGCATTTTGCATCATAAAAATGATGTGTCCAATTTTTAATTTGCAAACACTAGAACTATGTACAACACAATTTGGTAAAGACTGAAGAAATTCACTCATTCATATCACATTGTTCACCTTTTTTACTAGTTACTTGAACTTACTAAATAAAAATCTGCCAGGATGAGATCTCAAGCCAGTGAGAACGAGTTATTTGTAGTTTTACAGGAATGTCCCATAGCGGTTGCAATCAGAGGAGAGACTATATTTGTTTTTCTTTCTCTCACCCCTGCAAATACTGCAGTGACTCATAGGGTGCCCATCTGCTGAGGCATTTACAAGTCGAGGCTGACGCTTCTCCTCCCCCTCCATAGCCCACTTACCTTCTAGAGCCCTTGCATCCCTGGGATTTCAGGGCCTCCAATCCCACAGACAGATGGAAATTGGCTACTCTTTGCAGAATTAAAAGGACTCTACCATATTAAAGCTATCATAGCCCTGAAAATGTCAGAAAGAAATTCTGAGTTTGTGGTCTTCATGATGCTAGCCTTCAACACCCATTTGTGCGGATTTAAAAATGTAACTTTTGTGCTTTCTCCCCTGCTGCCCCTCATGGTTGGCAGAAGCGCCCCCTAAAGACCTGCAAAATTATCTCCTCCTCCAAATCTCACCTTAAAACTATCCTGTGGCATGAAGCCTACAAACTATGACAACGGTGAGGCTTCTGGTGTGCTGAGAGCACTGTCTATCATGCCGACCAGTACTGTCCAGTGTTTCCTTGTACTCTCCATGTGTGTGTCTGTATCCAGTTACTGTCTCATCAGACTTAGTCCTTGCTCCCAAGAGTTTGCAATCTATCTTTTTGTTCTGTGTTTAGGGTCCTGGTCCATGACTTTGGTTCCTAGATGCTATGATAAGATCAATAAGGATGCTGGAAAAACAGATGACTCAGAAAAACCTTATTTTCGTTTAAGCATTTAGAAGAAAATGTACTTGGTTATAGGTTAAGATTTGCAAATTGCTTATCCCAGAATTGGGAATTACAGATCAAATATTGCAAAAATTACAATTAAACCATTCAGATGTTAACACAGTTTAAGAACTTACAACTCACTTCATTTGTTGCTAAAACAAAACAAACATCTTACAAACATATAACAGCAGTAGTTTTAAGAACAAACCAGACTCCTATCACTTCTTTGGCTGTACGTCTAGGATGGGTCAAGATAGAAAAAACTTCTCCCATCTTTTGCCGCTTACACAGTTAAAGCTGTAAATTTACACAAACCATGAAAATGTTATGCACTAGTGGTTAAACTTGCTCACTTGGAGAAAAACATTAGGCCTGATGGCATTCTTACCCAGGTATGTTGCCTCCTTTAAAAAGAAGCAACAAAATGATGTTCTTTTGGAACCACTTTTGCATTCATGAGCCATTTGCAACACCGAAAGGTGGTAAAAATCCACATGCATTTTAGTCGGACAGATCCTGTCCAATTCTTTTACCACCACCATTTGTGGGGACATCATGGCCATCTAACCTCCAAGAGTTGGACTGTGCCGTCTCACGTGCACAGAACAGCAATATTTTTTTATATTGACATCGAAATCCGGAAAAAAACACTGCAAAAGCAAGGGGAAAATTTTTCAAAAACAGAACAATTACAAAAAGTTTGGGTTCTGGTGCTTTGAGATTTAATTCACAGTTAATGCAGTAGCAGCCCTGAATCAAGCTGGCATTTTGTTAACAAGAAGGTTATCTAAGTTGTTAAGTAAAAGTTTGCTTTAGCAATTTAACCTTCAACACTTCATTTTACCACTTTTGCTTTTTTCTGAAACACCTTTTTATTGAACCTTTAAAATTACCCAACATCAAAATAAAAGATCCCTCCCACCCACCAAAAAAAGTTAAAAGATACAAAAATCTTTAAAAACAAGTACTTTTTTTTAAAAGCAAAAACATTAAAAGTTTAAGAGAAACATGCAAAGCCAACAAGCTCAAAACATTTAAGAATTTTAAAACAAACGTCTCCTATGCCAAGATGCCAGCTTCTGCATATTTATTAACTCTTTAGATCCTAATCACTGTCTAACATTAAACAGTGTTCAACAATATTGAGGGTTGGGTATACAGAGACCTCAGCCTGCTTAATATCATGGCACAAACACCATTAAAAATCCTTTTAACCTTTTATTAAAGATAAAGAAAACAGAGGAAAAAGCATTTGTAATGTATTGAATAAGGCTTTCATTTTAACAACATCCACACTGCCATACAGAGCAGTTCAGTTGTGAGTATTGAGAAGTACATGAGCATAAGCTTCTCCAATTCAAATTTTATTTTGTATTGTTGATACAATATGATTGCAGTTTAAGTGTACAAATTTTGAACAAAATGTAAAAGTATTATTTATGCAATGCCATGGAAGGAGATGTTTTACTTGGAATTATGGCAGGTACCAGTCACCTAACTGTTCTGCAAGTGGCACACGGAGCTCTTGAAAACCTTTAAGGAATTCCACCCCAAGAAAGAGAAATTAGGAAAAATGACAGGAAGATTTTCCCAGACTTGTGTGTGACAGAAATGTTCTTTTTGTTCTGCATTAAAAAGCTGAACATTCTCTCTCTTCCCCCTCCCCCCCACAAAAGACCAGGAATAAGAGATTGTACTGGGAAAACTTCTCCAACTAATCACCCTCTTCCTGTGAAGAGAATTCTAACCAGGAATGTTCCAGGTCAGCCCTCAGTTTTCAGGTAGGTAGGCCTTCTCTATCTTAAAGTGCATCTGTTCTATATTGTGATTTATATACTGAGTGCAACATCTTACCTACCAAATGCTTATAACAATCCTTCAAGAAGGGTCTCTTACCTAAATGCCTGCTGTAGGACACCTTAGTCCTGCTAACAAACTGGTGAAATCTGTGCCTTAACTAGTGAGTGCCACACTCCTTTTGAATATCCCTTTTCTTCCTCACTTTAATCACTCCTCTGCCTGCAAAGATTTTTCTTGAATCATGGTGACTTTCAAGGGGCTTACGAGTGTGAAACCTTTGGGGTCCCGTCTCAGCATTCCATTCTTTTCCATTATTGCAATAACTACTAGAGATTAGCATATAAAGATTTAGAAAATATTTCCCCTTTTTGTTTATATTCTTGCCTCTATATATATGTTCCTTCGTGTGCTGTATAACATAGTGGGCTCCCTTATGTAGCAAGACGGGAGCGCCATGGTGCAGCATGACCAAAGGTATTCTGTGGAAGTTAAGCTTTATTTTTCAGTTGCAGCCATCTCTTTATTGGTCTTTTGGTAAGTTACACTAAAGATGCTGGTGGAAAAAACTCAACATTTTTGTATCGTGCAAAAGTAAAAACATTCAGTTATAAAAAAAAGCTAATTTCAACCCCAAATGTTTTTTGTTACTAGCAAGTCGACAATTTTATAAACTGTAAAGTTATACACTGTAGCAAAGTGTTACTTATGTAGCATAAGCATTGCATTTTAAAACTATGGTACAAAATTAACATTAGCCATAACAGTCTCAACTGGCTACTTGTAGCCTAATTTTTGGCTAATCAGTTTTGTTTTGATAATAGGAAGTAAAGGCTACTGAAAAGGAAAATGGATATGTGAAATATACTTCAGGAATTCTTAGATCATATTAACATTTTCCTTATTTTAATATAGGATAAATAATTAGTGAAGGTTTTCTTGACGCCTGAATAAAATTAGAAATACTAACAGTTCATGAGAGAATTAGTGCCATAAGTATGGCAAATAAGACTAGCTGATGCAGTTTTTATACAGTACCTTGTTAAAAGCTCAAACATATTCCAGAAGAGTTCAGGTGTACTGGCTCTCAGAGTATAAATAGTCCACCAGTGCTGATTTATTTTTCTTCCTTTCTTAGAGTTCTTACTTGACAATTCTAGCAAGTCTTTGTGCTTTGAATAAAACATGAGTTCCAGTGGAGAAAACTGGCTTCTAAACAATTTCCATTCATCTCAAAGTTCATTGTGTGAGTTTTTCTCTGCGGCTTTGAACATCAGAATGGAATTGAAGATTTTTAGGGCCGGTCCCAGTTTAATGCTCATTATCTTGACTATGTCTGCTTGGGTCATTAGTAGAAATGCTTCTCCATCAATTTGCTTTAAAACAAAACGTGCGTGAAAAACAGAAAGACAGCTATTTAGTCTGAGGCTATGGTACTTTAAATATTTAAAGATAATTTAAACTGAAATCCCCAGTAAGCCAATTAAAATTTCAGACTGCCATAAGTGGAAGCTTGAATTCAAAATTCAGAGGATTTCTGGTTCAAAATCCCTATATGCAAATGTGTCATTGGTTTACATCCAAAGTTATAATGACCCTATTTCTTGTTTCTATTGGGAAAATATTGTGTCCTCTGAATCTGGATTTCAGCCTAGTCACATATCTGAATCCACCTTCCAACTATTCCTTGCCTCAAACCTCCACAGAAAGGTTCCCTGATTTAACTCCCACCCCAGACAAATAATCTAAGACCCCTTTCTGCAGCTGCTCTTTCCTTCCCCATAAAACAGACTGGTCTCTCAAGGTCGCTGCTCTGTGCAGTGCAGGGGCTGCCTGAGAGAGCCTGGCTGGGGCGTTTGGTGGCGGGCTACCCCCGGCCAGGATGCTGGGGATAGGGGCTGAGTTGACCAGAGTCCCCTCTTCCCCTACTCTGCCTCGGTACGTTTCCAGCTCACTCAGTCCATCCCCAGCAGCTGGGCCTGGGCATGGGGTGGCCTACCACCACTGCTGCCTCCCCAGCCAGGCTCTCTTAGGCAGCTGCTGCGCTGCACTGAGTCAGCAACCCAGAGCGGCCAGCTTCCGCCAAATGAGAAGCGACTCGGTCCTGCTCCTGGCCCGGGCCAGCTGCCAGGGAGAACAGCTGAATGTGCCTTGGGGTGTGTGTGCAGTGGGAGAAGGACAGACATACACACACTCCCCATAATGTGGGGTAGGGAGAACACAGCGTCCCTGGGCTGGGCACAGTGGGAGCTGGGCAGAGGACACACATGGGGCCATCACGTGTCCTCCCCTTTAGATTGTGCCCCCCAGTACGAGGAGGCACGTGTTGTCTACGTTTGTGGTGCAAACAATGGAGTGAATTTTAGGTCATGTAGCCATCAAGATACTGTGGCGCTATCTGACATACTTGTCATAGTTAGAGTGCCAGCTGCACCTCTGCAGGACTAGAGACCCTTTCTGGTCTCTCGGCAAGCACCCCCTAAGGTGTCAGAATTTCACAACTCTCACTTGTCTAGGCTGGGCATAAACTGTCTACTCAGCAGGTCCACCTGGGTTTGGCATCTGTGGTTCTTCCCGCCAGGAGTCTGTGACCAGTGGTGAATACAGTGAACAGTCAGATGACTTAAAGCATTTTTTAACAGTAGGAACAAAGGCCCAGATCTACAAAGGGACTCAGGCATTGTGATCCTCAGCGTTGCATGCCTAGAAGCCTGGAAAACTCAGAGGAACAACACTGAGATCCACAAAGCCTGAGTTAGGAGCCTTTGAATTCAATCCATAAAGCTAGCATGCTAGGCAAGGCAGCCAGTGAGAGATGCAGATACCAGGGGTGTGGCCTAAGCCCTTCCCCTCAGACAGACAGGTGCCTCCCTGCAGCCCAGACTTAGATGCCTATCTCCATGACCTGGGGGGAAGATAGGCAATCCTTTGTGTGTGGGGCCCAATGCAGTAGGTGTGTCCAGAGGCCTCCTAACTCCACACAAAACATCCTAGGGATTGGGGAGCTTAGGCAGGAGATAGCCTTGCCCTAGAGGGAAGCAGTAGTATGCATGCCCAGAGGCAGACACAATGGTGCCTAGGGAAATTTTACAGCAAAAACAGGTTCTGAGTGAGGTGCCTACAGGCTTCGGCAGCAGCTCAGCAGGAGTTTTGTGGATTGCAGTGGAACTTCAAAACGGGACTTAGTCATCTAAGTACTTTTGTAGATCCAGACCAAAGCATTTAGAGAAAAAGAATGTTGTTAAAACAACAAAGGGAACACAGGTGCCTAAGTCCAAATTTAGATCCTCAAAAACCCCTGCTCAGCTGCCATCTAATCCTTCAGGCGCCTAAACACCCTGGATGCCTAGGTTTCCACTGGTAAAGTCCCCAAGGTACCTAAACTTTTCGCCGTGGCCAGGCACACAACTGCCTCAGTCCTGGCACCATCGAGCAGCCTGAAATCATGTTTAAGCCCCAGTGGGATTCACAAAGTCGGCATTACCCCCCACCTCATCGGCAGGACCCGATTCAGTAAATGTGCCCACCTTAGAGCATATCTACCAGATCAGAACCTGCTCAAAGCACAGCCCATGTTGGTGCCCCCTCTTTTACCCAATGGACCAACCTCTCTCTCTCTTTCACATATCTCCTTGATGGTAGGCTAGCCAGGCCTAACTTCTTCAGACACCCCTAGTAGGTATGTCTGTTTCAGTCTGGTGTCCCTGAACAACTACCTACGCTTGAGAGTCCCTTTTAATCCAGCCAGAGCTCCTTTGTTCTTGCCAGTTCATAAGAGTTTGGTTCTGCTTTTCAAAATCAGTTTGCTAAGGAGGAGATGGTTGGAACCAAAAAGTACGATCTTATTAGTTTGGGCATTGCCTCTTAACAACCCTTAAATGTTTACCAAGAGGTGGCTTACCTTGAGCCATTGTTTTGTTTCCTGCTTCCTCCCCTGCCAATCAAACTAAACTAACTTTCATACAGTAAACATCCCAACAACCAGATCCCATATAATATACATGACTTATTACAGAGCTGTTCCATTTCTGTCACAACTCTGTCTAGGTGACTTAAATTGCAACCACAGTTATTTGCAGCCACAAAACTACAGGGATAAAAAGGCTGGTTAAGGCTTTGCTGAAAATCACGCTCCAAGTCTCATCTTTGATATATTTTACTGCCCATTCAATGACATGCAAAACCATGTAACCTTCCCAATATTTATTTCACACTGACCTCAAAGCTGTACTACTGTGCAGGTGAGCACACTTGGATACATTCATTTATATTTATTTTTTAAATTTGAAGTTAAATTTATTTTTCAACATAGTTTCTTGTTCTGTTTCTTAACAAAACTCTTATTGGAGACCACAGGCAATTTTTTCAAAATACGTAAGTCTCATTTCCATATGTCACGTAGGCACTTAAGTGACATTTGAAAATGGTTCTTAAGTACTTTTAAAAAGTTCACCTCCAAATCCTGAAGTCTGCACTCAGGCAAAATTCCCATGGACCACCATGGAAATCTGGCCTGAGGAAGGGTTGGAACAATCACCAAGAGTTGTGGTGGATTCTCTATCACTGGCAATTTTTAAATCAAGACTGGGTGTTTTTCTACTTTGGGGCAGTTCTGTGGCCTCTGCTATACAAGAGGTCAGACAAGATGATCACAATGGTCCTTTTTTGCCTGAGAATCTGTGACAGAACGTAGCAGAAGTTAAGTATATAAATACCCCGCAGGTAAAAGCTGTAACCTATCAATGCAGAATGCAAGCCCATTACAGATTGCAGGGAAATCCGGAAATGTAACACTTCAAACTTTTTATTTATCATGCTCACCTCGTCTTTGAACACCTTGCCATGTTCTTCACATCCTGGTAAACTCCGTATGAATTCAGAAACCTGCCACCAAATCATACCAACAAGTTTTTAAAAACCTTAGCTTTCTCCCAACACTCTTGCCCAAATGCAGATAAACAGCAAAGACAAACATTTTTCACCTGTCAGAGATAGATTTGTACATAAAGGAACTATCTTCAGTATTTCCTCTTTATTTACTTGTCATGAAGTGAAGTTAGGGCTCTGATAGCTCTACAGTGAGTAGATGCAATCAGTGGAAGCATCCCACTAATGTGCACTTTACACTGAAGGAGCTGGTACCAAGAGAAGCAGAATGCTGTGGCTGTGATACTGAATCCTCGAGGATTCCCTGAATCCCCTTCTAAAGTAAACCTACCTCATCTGTACTCCATTTGGAAACTTTACTGGCAGGGATTCCAGCCACACTTGGAAGGAGCTTGCTTTGCTGTTCCCAGCGCAAGGGTAGGCATGGGATTTGGAACTTGGAAGACAAGAAAACTGGCTGAGGAAGAGGCTTCTGGCTGCTGGGTTCTTCTATGTCTATAAAAGATACAAAGAAGCATTAAATCTCTCAATGAATAACAAGATCAGTCACGATAAAACATCCTCATCATTATTGACACATGTACTTCCACACAAAAAATGGTTCTGCTTTACCTGTACTGGTGTAAAGTACTGCAATTTCCCTAGGGTGGACACATTTATATAGCATAAAAATGCTCTGTACTGATATAACTACTCCTGTTCGGGAAGGGGGAACAAACCATACTGCTATACAACACCTTTATACCGATATAACTGCATCCACACTAGGGTTGCATCAGTATAACTATTTTGATTAAAAAAAAATCGTACCCCTAACCGAAATAATTATGCTGGTGCAAAATCTGCATGTATAGACCAGGCCTTAGTTACTCCAGTTTTATGGTGGTGTAATTTCGTTAAAATCAGATCTGCACTGGTAAATCAGGCCTATTATTTCCATGACACACCATATTTATGTCTAAGAAAATATTTTCAGCTATTCTCAGTGTTTTTCACAGAAAAATAAATATCTGCAATGGCCCTGCAGTTCTGCTTTTTAGTTATATACTTCATTTGGAAAATGTGTTTAATTCCTCCATTTGGAGGTTTGTTTTTCACGTCCATTTTCCTTTTTCCATTAAACATCCATAACTCAAACCAGGACAGTTCAGTACTTGGCTCCCTCAAAGGCAACCCAGCTTTGAGGCTAGCCAGTGCTGTGCAATCTGGAGAAGTATAGCGATTATTAATGTGTGTCTGAAGCGGGGGTGGGAGGAGAGAGTGGAGAGCAGGCCTCAAATGATGGTATTCTCAAACTGAACACAACACACAAGTGTTCATTTCAAGCAGGTCTGCATTCTACTTGGAAGCACAGAAGGAACAAACTTGTTAAAATCTCAGGCACCAAACACTTCCCAATTGCTGAGTGAAACTAATCTAGAATTATTTTTTGAATGAAGGTAGCACACAGTGAAATGTAGCTCCACCCCGCATCTCTAAACACTGTTTTGTAATCACTTGTGTCTCTACCACTCTGCATACTATTCCCCCTTACACTGTGCAATCTTTCATTGTCTCTCCAGCCTATTTTCACCTTTCCTGACTGATATTTCTATTATTCATTGTCTTTATACTATTCTCTATCAGCGCATGCTCCAAAACTAAGACTTGTTCCAAAATTCAAAAGCTGAGGTCCCAGTACCACCACCTGTTCTGAACCAGAGAGAGAGGGAGAGAGAGAGATCAACATTGATAGTTAAGGTTGCCTAAAACTTCCTATTAAAAGCCTGTTTTCAGTAGCTTATAACTGTCAAACTTTAACTGTTCCAGTTGAATTTTTTCCATGCTGAATGTCTGCAGTTTCAGAAAGTTTCAGCAAAAACAGTTCAGCTGTTTCTAAAACAGAGGATGGGGGGGGGGGGGGGGGGGGAGGTAGTTTTGCTAACGCTAATTCCCCCTCCCCCTGCAACTATTCTTCACAGCATTCTAGTGCCTCCACGCTTTGGAGCTGGAACCTGAGATTTGGTAGGGGGACAGTGCTAAAGTTAGGTGCCTTTTGCTGTCTCCATGAAAATACACCCCCATTTTACAGAGTTGTAAGACTCTGAAAATTGCCATTTGCCCAAGCTCAGTAAAGCCTGTAGATGCTTGCTGCCAAAATCTCCAAACATTTCCTCTATACTGAGCAGAAGAACTGACTAAAAATTTTCTATCAACTGTTCCTGACAGAAAATTGGGTTTTCAACACAATTAATTTTTTCGGGGGGAAATGCCTGTTTTCCATGCATTTTTTCTTTTGTGTGTTGAAAAAGTGAAAAGTGAAAACTAATTATTCATTTTAAAATGCTGACACTGTGCCTCATGAGAGCTGCAATTCAGGTGCTTCCTGTTCCTACTCTCTATGGGCTGGACTCCCCCGCTGGACTTCATTTCCCTGGATGTACTACAGCTATGTGACTACCACGATGCATTGTCTCTCCTAACCCAGAAGCTGGGATCTGCTTAATTCTGACACAGCCTAACATGTGAAAGGCTGACATTGCAACCTTAAGGTTTTTAATGTAGTTTTATGTGTTTGTATGTATGTGTGTACACATGTATTATAGCTCTTTACAAATCCTTAGAGAACTAGATCCTTTCCCTGCAAAGTTTATAGTTGAATACAGGCAGGGGAAAAATAATGCATGTAAAAAGTTCGTTTTGTTACAGGTTGAGTTTTACTGGGAGTGGCCAACAGGTTTGCTGCTGTTTTATTTCTCTTATATTCAAACTCTCTTATCGATGTTTGAATTTAAGCTGTACCTCACACACCACAGACACTGAAGATGGCCTGATTGCTAGAGCCTTTTTCTCCGAATCCCTTGGCATATAAACTAAACTAGCTTGGATTCCCCTTGCACTCAGACTCTGTGAGCCACACGTAGAGGTGACACTAAGTGTAAATTACATCCTAGTCAGTGTAAATCCAGGTAAGGTAGAATTTGTCTACGCAATGTTGGAACCAACCTAACTGAAGGTGTGAATTGCAACCAATGTAATTATTTTGGTTCCATTTACCATGAAGAGAAGCTCTAAAGCTAAGGGAGTCTAAAATGCTGTAACACGCACTTTGAGGGTGTAGACTCCAACATACATTCCCTCTCGTGTTCCTTAGGCAGACTCACCTCTGAATTATGCCCAGTGTCTCTAGCTGTCTGTAATCTAGTGGTCAATAAGACATCTATCTTGAGCCCTGTATCCACAGTATACACAGTCTTCTTTTATGCAGTATTTTTACTAGATTTTCATTTAAGTTGATAAGAAATATTATGACAAACTTGCCTTGTAAGAGAATTGTTCAAAGCTTACAAATTTGGGGAAAAGGAAGATTCAGTCACAAACTCTTGCCAGGTGATTTGGTAACCAGTCCCCCAACTGAGTGACTAAGAAGCATCAAAAGTAGGATGAGAGAGATGACAGCCTACACTTCTGTCCCCTCCATTCCCTGGATGCAAGCTGGATTCCAGTTCTTGTTTCTCAGCCCGCTGGTAGCTAGCTCCATGGAACAGTGCAGGGAGCATGTGCTGCAATCAAATTAACTGCCTCTAGTGGGGAAAGCTGGAGAAAAGAGGCTGCTATAGGCAGGTGTCATCATGGCAGAGTAGAGAAAGTAAACAACACACTGGGTGCCTGGCTGCAGCAAAATGGTGAATTCCACAGCAGCTTGGGAAAATGCCAAACGACACAGCCAGAGAATTGCAGAGTCCACTGGGCTCTGGTTGAGATGAATGGTGTAACACCTCTCAGAGCTATTGTTTCAGGATTTCTGCAGAAGCAGGCAGATGGCATTCGATCAGTTTACACTCTGGTTCTCTCTACAACCATGAGGGTTCGAAACATAATTTTTGTTAATAAAAAAAAAAATCAGATTCTGGAGCACAATTCCATGGGGCTCTAGTTTTGTTATTATAGGTTGAGATTTCAGCTTCTATGTCAGCACAAATTCAGATACCCCTGTTACTCCATCATGAAGTGTCGTTATAATACTCAGATACCTACTCCCTATCTGAGCATTTTTTTAGTAAATCATGCCACAACATTATACAAATAAAAGAAGAAGGTGAAGAAGAATAGATTAAGTAATTAAATATAGATGTTAAGTAATAGTGTCCTCACTTTACAAATCTAATTCTGCAGAATCCTCTATAGAAAATTCAGACCCTATCAAGCTCCTTTGGATCACTTTGTTGAAAATAACCAAGGACTCAGAAAAAGATCAGTACTATGGGTTCTGTCTTGTGCTCTGCCAATTAGTCTAGCAATAATTAATTACCAAACCACCTTTATATAAGATCTTGATTTGGGATTTAAGCATTAATTAGCTCAGTGCTGATAATGCAAATACATTATGCGCAAGATTCTCATTACTGCTCCAGCGCCTTCACACCACTCTAAAATCCCTAGCTCTGGCCGTGGGAGGATTCCTCCACACAGGCATTATGGCAGGACTCCAATTGCAAGCCCTGGGGCAGGAGGCATGCCACTGGATACAAAAGGGGCATGCATGTCAGAAGAAGGGTTTCAGCATCAGCACTGTAGAGATTCTGGGCAGTATTGCAGCCCAGAGGGGAACCCTGTGGGGCTGCTGTAATTTAGATACATCCATAGGGCTGTCTACATTAATGCATGGGCCCTGGACTAGTCCACAGTCAGTGGAGTGCAAAAGTGGCTTAATGCTAGGGTGACCAGATGTCCCGATTTTATAGGGACAGTCCCAATATTTGGAGCTTTTTCTTATATAGGCACCTATTACCCCCCACCCCCATCCTGATTTTTCACACTTGCTATCTGGTTATCCTACTTAATGCCAACTTGGCTCCTCCACCCCTAGGCTGCGAGTTCTTTACTGCTCCTTTAAGAGCGCAACACAGAATCTCACACTATGAAAATATTTCAGAAATCAATTTTTTTTTTTTAAAGAGTATCAGTTTTTTATGATGGAGCAGACATGGTCTTTATTTCTTTAAGCTGACTGAAAAGACACCCTTTCATTTTACAAGGCTGACCCTTGCTAATTCACACTAACTGCCTCTTTCCACATGATATTTGAGAGCGAGCAGTTTAGACAGCAAACAGTGACTAAAGTTGTGGTGCGGTGTGAAAGAGACTGTAGTTCTGCAGATGTGTGTCTTCCACAGGCACCAACTTTCCAAAGTGCCGGGGGGTGCTTGACTCCTGGCTCTGCCCAGGCCCCGCCCCCACTCCACCCCTTCCCCCAAAGCCCCACCTCTGTCCCGCCTCTTTCCGCCCCACCTCTTTCTGCTCAGTTCCGCCCCTTCCCCTGAGTGCGCGCTGCATCCTCGCTCTTCCCCACTCCGCATCAGAGCCTCCTGCCAGCCGTGAAACAGTTGATCCCGGTGGGCGGGAGGCACAAGGAGTGGGAGGCGCTGATCTGTGGAGCCCGCTGGCAGGCAGGAGGCGCTTGGGGGAACTGATATGGGGGCTGCCAGTGGGTACTTAGCACCAACCATTTTTTCCCCATGGGTGCTCCAGCCCCAAAGCTCCCACAGGGTTAGCACTTACCTTGTTTTGGCCTGTAATCTGTTTACAATTGCAACTGTGTAATCCAGAGTAAATCTATTGAAGTCAATGGCTTTACTCTATATTTATGTTAATTTAACATTTAGGCCCTCAACAGATAGGATGGGCCTGACTCTTCTCTGACTTCTACCAATGTAAATCAGCAGTAACTTTACTGAAGTAAATGGAATTGTACCAGTGTAAAGCTGGTGCAAGGTCAGACTTGATGGAAGGGATGTATAATAACTGAGGCGGTGTCCAAAGGAATATTGCCTTATTTCATGTACACTCTCTGAACAATGAGGACAGAAATAAAAAATGAACAGCTGCCTCATTCATGGTGCACTGTCCAACCTACCAATTGGATGAGGTATGAAATAATGTTAAGGAATCATGAAAGAAAGGACTATGACTGGAATTTTCAAAGGGGCATAACTGGATTTGGGGCCCAACTTCAATTGAAAGCAAATGGGAATTAGGTGCCCATTTCCTTTTCTTAGGTCCCTTTGCTGCTGTGTGGGCAACCTTAACTTTGGCAAACCCTGATTCTGAAGTGCTTCACTTTGCATCCTTAATATTCTTTCAGTATAGTTTTTTGGTGGAGTAGATATATTTTAAATTTATGCAACTCAGCATGGGCAATCAGCTATTTGCAAACTCAGCGGAAAAAAATAATCTTAAAATGAGACTTTGTATGCCAGTATTCAATTCAGAGCTCATTTTTACAGCTGTGATAAAGTGCTAGGCACAATCTTCTCTGACCACAAGATGACAAAAAACACAGGCGTCAAATATGCTGCTGGTATAAAAGGGCACAACTCACTTGAAGTCAATGGAATTGTGCCTCCTTATTTCAACAGTGAATTTGGCCTATAAACTGAATCACAAAGTAGTAGCACACTTTGGCTTTTATATTGCAGATCTTAGTGCCAGACATAAAACTACTGCTAAGTTACCTCTAGTTTCGTTTAAGGTTGACAGCTCATTTTCTGTCTCCTCTTCTTCACACTCTTCCTTCTTAGCAGAGTCCTTAGCTTGCTGCCCTCCTCTGAGGAAAACAAGGTGTTCAGTTTTTATTAACTTACATTAAACCTTTTAAATGTGACAAATGCCATTATTAACTTTATTACAGTCCATGTTACTTACACGAATAACACTATACTATAACCATAAAATGCACCAAAAGGTTTTAAAGAGTCTATACTCCCATTGATGCAGATGTGTAATAGTCCCTACTGGCCAAACTCTGAAATGGAGGCTCAAAAAGGATGTAAATAAAACTCTCATATGCAAGTTTGTTGTGTTCAAAGCTATAAATCTGATCTGAGATTCCACAATGCAAAACATTCAAATTAAGATAGGTACATAGGATTGGCAGGCAATTCAATTATTAAGTAGGTGTTGCATCACCTCGAACACAAAAGAAAGTTGCTCAATGACAAACAGATCCTTTGTCTTATCACAGGCCTTGTCTACATAATAAATGCTTTGGTGGTATACCTTCATTGGTTTAGCTATATTGGCAGAATCCCCTAGTGTAAATGCAGCTTATGCTAACAAAAGGAGTTTTTCTGTTGGCATAACAATTCAACCTCCTTGAATGGCGCTAAATATGCTGACAGAAGTACCCTTTTATTGGCATAGCTGTGTATAGATTGGGGGTTTTGCCAGCAGACCTATACTGCCTAGGGGGTGTGGTTTCCCCCTCTGCCCCCTGCCCCTGACTGACATAACTATGCTGACAAAACTTTGTAGTGTATACTTGGTCTCAGAAGCTATTTTTAAAATACATATAAATATTTTGGTCTTAAAGTAGACTTCAGGCAGATGGGCACAACTTCACTGACATCAGCAGTGTTGCACTTGATACACTGAAAAAAATGGTACAAGTGAACTTAGCAGACTAGAAAAATCTATGCCTTATGCTATATTAGAGTACAAAATAACTAGGGGCATTACAGCTAAGCGCAATGCAAATATGTACAGCAAGAATTCCATGCTTTGGCACAAATGTAAAGAGTTGCTGTAGATTTCAAGCTTTTATTTATGTATATAAAAATTAGGTTTCTAACTCTGTGTGCAGAGAATGCCTTATGAATATAAACTGCTGCAGTACACGGACTGTACACACAAAATGAAAGCTCTGAGAAACACATGACTTCCCCATTTATCTCAATGGTTGTTAACACTCGAACCTCATAGTGACAAAGTACATGCCGACTTTTAACTATTTATCAGAAAGCTATTCTAGTAGAAATATCCATATAGTGGGCTTTATCCAGTTAGGTTAAATGCATTACAATTAAAGAATCTCAGACTTATTTTGCAAACTGGCTCTATTTAATCCTCAAATTTGAGTGTTCATGTTTCTTAATTGTAAATATTTTCATAGCTGAGTACTTATTATGTTAGGTTTCCTTCGCAGCTGTGAAAGTGCTATAAATCTACCTTAAAATTATAATTGCCCAATTTCCTAAAATATGCTTTTGGGTCCAATCCTGCCAACACATTTATCTATCTTCAGTTTTAATCTCTTGATCATTCCATATGAACACTGCAGTTTTCCCACACATTAAAGTTCAGAAAATACTTTGTAAACCAAAATTTTCTAGTATAAGTAATTGTTTGTACACGGGATACCTAGGATCGTAACTGAAGGAAATGGAAGTCAGCTTTATGAGTACCAGTTGAAGATAGTATTGAGTCCGTATCTGAGGACTAAGTAAAGAACCCTTCTTATATAAATTTGTGGATAGAGTTCCTCAAAAAATACCTCAGTCAAGAAAAGGACTACCTGGAACATGAAGCCATGAAGAGATATAGAGAGAAAATTCTATACGGACAAGGATTGAGTCAAACATAATTAAATCCACAGGGGCTCAACTGCAAAATTGAACACATATCTGCATATGTACTTGAATGCACATTAACCAGAATTACTAGCTATTTGCAATTACTCGACACTTACAATTACTGGCCAGATGAATGCATAATACCACTTTGCATGCAAAAGTATTATTAAGTAAACGCACTGTTACAAGCATACACTTATGCAAACAATCATGTTTTAAAAACATTTTAAAAAATTGAGTGCTGAAACTAAAAATCCCACAGTTCTGATGCACATGGGCTATTCCCCTCCTGTCTGTAGTTTCCGGAGGTGGTTCAAAGCTGCAGCACAGCTTGTGCTAGCCATGCCCCACCCCATCCTGCCTGCCGCCAGACGATTCATTCCAAAGCTGTAAAACAAACTCTTACAAAATTATTAGTAACAATAACTTCAGTGCCAACTAACTATGAACAGTAGGCCACTGCCTATATGGTAACCATCCAAATAAAATGCTGACCCTTGGCTCTGAAGCCATCCAAGGTGGCTGGAATTGTGGGAGATGCTGCTAGCAGAAAGAATATTATAAATTTTCCATTTGGCAGCCTAGCATCTCCCACAATTCTGACATGTATGAGAAGTAGTGATCAATGAACAGGAGTAGGGAAGGATAGAAAAATGAACATAAGAAATAGGAAAGACCTACCCTTTTGTAATTGCTCATATGGCAAGACTATGTGTGGACCATCAACTGCAGTACCTTCCTGCTAAAGGAGACCTCTGCAGAGACAAAGTCCACTTCATAGTATCTGATAGAGGTGTTAATCGATGCCCACGTGGCTGCCCTGCAGACCTCTGTGGTGGAAGTGCATGCTTTTTCAGTCCATGAGGTTGCCATGGATCCTGGGCAGAATGAAGAAAGTCAGAGACTCAAAGGCTGGTTACAGGCTTTCAACACCAGTGGTAGGTCCCACTTCGGGAAGATCGGTCTGACTGCTGGTATGGCCAATCTGATTGCTTTGAGAAATCTGAGGGTTTCGCCAAGGAGCCTGAGGGTCCTGTGAGTAGTACACTACTTAGGGCTGATACCAGGTGTGCTATGGTGCGGTCGTGAAGGCCCTTATCCACACTTTCCTGAATTAAATCTGGAGTGGCTGGAATCTCATTGTCCCTTGGATATTCATTGCACTCTTGGCACCATGAACTGAGCTTGGTCCACACAGAGGAGTAGTTTTTAGTGTGGAAACTCTTGGGTAAGAGCAGAGTCTTGATCACTTTGGAAGACAGCTGCACTCAGCCTAATGCTTCCTTTTCAATAGCCAGGCTGTCAGCTGAAGATTATCTGGGGTCTGGATGGAGGAATGGGCTATGGAAAAAAAGATGTCAGGTCTCAATGGAAGATGAAACGGTGTTTCAGATTTCAATTCTATCAGATTGGAGAACCAGGATGCTCAGTATAGACTTAACACTATCACTCTTGCTGCTTCTCAATTTATCTTTTGGATCACCATTCCTAGGAGAGAGAAGGGCAAGAAATGTGTATAGTAGGTTTTGCTGCCATCTGTCAACACAGCATCTGACTCCATTGACTTGGGGTCTGCTTCTCAAGTGAAGAATTGTGGCTGTTATTCATTCTTGCATTTGGCAAACAGGCTGACTGAGGAGAGACCACATGTCTGCAAAATCAGAGTGAAGACTTCCTGGTTCACGTATCACTCTGAGTAGTTGACTTTGTACCTGCTTTTGGTTCTGCTCCCCTTTTACATGTATTGTCTTTAGTTAAGGGAGAGTCTTGTCTGCCCATTCCATGGTCTCCATCACTTCTTGTTCACCCTTGGTTGTGAACGACGGTCATGTTGTCTGGCTGACAAACCAAGACATGGTTGCCCTCTAGGTAACTCTAAAATCTCAACAGAGCTTGTTTGGCAACTGTGGTTCCTATCCACAGAGTTACAGATATCCTACATTGTTCTAGGTCCCAGAAGTGCCCCTCCTTCCCAAACTGGCATCTATTGAGAACCTGCAGGCCTCGAAGGCATATGGGAAGACCCTTCTGGATGGTCCCTGGGACTGTCCATCATCTTAGGTGATCCAGTCTCTAGATTTGCATGTATACAGAGGAATGGTCCCATACTCTCAGAAGAAAGGCCTGGAGACACTTGGCATGTGACTTCATCTATGGGGAGACCCATATGTGCGAGACCAGCAGATCCAGTGGCTAGAGACACTGAGCTATGAATGGCCTCATGCATTTGTCCAGCATGAATATCAGATCTTCTATAATCTGTCTACTGTCTTTCTCCGCTCCAACTCTGTTTATCGAGAGAACTAGGAAGCTTTTCCTGGTGTCATTGCCAAGCCATGTGCTTGGGGGGGCTATCCAGAGTCCTGTGAGCTCTGCTTTGCTGCACCTACTTAAGTCTCTGGGTGGGGAGGGTGGATCAAAAGGCAGAATCTTTGTCATGCTGAGATTTCCTTGGAAGCTTCTGCTCCAGATTCTCCCCACCCCGACAGGGTCACAGTCTCTTCTTGGATACTACTGGTGTTGGTAGCAACCAATGGATTGCTGTGCTGGCTTTGACCCCAAAGGTTGAGGCTTCTCTGCAGCATCAGCTACTAATTTCTCTACCATTTCCCTCAACAGTTCCTCGCCTGTAAGTCTGGAAGCACAAGATATCCATTAGGATGAGTGATTACTATTCATTGGCGTAACATATCATCCTTGTAGCCACCAAGTTAGAATCCATTGCTTATCACAAATCACATCAAGAGTTTGACCAAGATAGGACCAGAGATGTCTTACTTCAAGAAAGGATCATACTCCTAGAAGATGAGCCGCTTGTAGGCTTTCCTTACTAAATATTAAGAAAACCCTTTGGTCTGAACAGTTATAGCTGAGGCTGCAGAATGTGCCACTCTTGTGGTCTTTGGGATCTTTTGGAAGGAAGTCCCCTTCTGAAGCTGTGACTAGGTCTTTCACTGGTGCAGCTACTGCTCCTCCAACCGTAGGCTCCTCAATATTTTTTTTATTTACATATATAAACAAATATCTTAGTTTAACTTTTGGTTTAATCAGGTGTCCTCGTTGGATCTTATGATGCCCTCAAAGGAGGCAACAATGGGAAGACATATCATCATAATGCTTGACAAGAAAGATGCTTCACTAATATTTAATAAGTTCCTTGCATGCCAATGACTGACATCCTGTCTTAGAAAAGTTCGATAAGTTTTTTGCATGTGTGCTACTTCATCCCCTGGCTGTTTATGGGGGGGAGGCAGTACATTGTTGATTCTAGTCTGGGAACCACACCAGAGAAGAGAGTTACTGGAACACATCTCAGTTGTGAAAATAGATTGTCAGCTGTCCCTGGGAGCCTGAAAGGCTGCCTGCTTACTTCGCCAGGCTGGCTAGCACCCAAGTAAGTGCTGTAGGAGCAACCTAGTACCACCTGGAGCTTTACTCAAGAAATCAGGGTAATTCTGAACATGGGAAGGGAATTCTCACTTACCTCTCTGTAATCCCATGAAGGTGCAGCTTTGTGGGGAGTGGAATCCTCACGCGCCTCTGGTCTGCTGCAGGCTAGCTGAAGTGCTCCAGGCTCTAATATAGAGTCAGTCTGTGGAGCAGGGGAGGGGTAGACAGGGAGACCCTTTCCTGCCTTTCAGAGTCTGAGCTCCCTTCCCTGACAGAGCAAGGGTTTATGTCTCAGGATCAGAAGGCACAATTCCCACTCTGTTGCTGCCTCAAAGCTTAGTCCCTTTCCCTGGTGGAGTGAGGGTTCTTGGGCTGAAAGCCAGACAGGCACAATTTCTCTTAGTTTACAGCTTGAGGCAGGGTTGCACAGGAGTCTCTGCATGCCCAAACATACTGCAGAGTTGGGGGGCGAGAGAGGATAAGTGTGGTACAGAGCACTGTGAAAGAGACTCTGTGAAGGCGCTAAACCACAGCAATCAGTCCCTTGGGGGGGGGGGGGGGAGGCAAAGGAGAAGGGGGTTAACCCCTAATTTTCACCCCACTTGTTTATTAAGATTAATTTAACAACAGTACTCACTGCCTTGTGAAGGACACATTTGCTTTTGCCTTTTTGGGACCCAGAGTCTCCGGGTTTTGCAGGACTTACCTCAGAGTATCATGAAAACCCCCTGATTCATGGTGCAAAGAAGGGGAGCCATGTAGGAGCCCTGCTTCTCTCCCCAGGGATGCTAGGATCCACTTTAGGACTTGTGGGGGGACCCATAGCCCAGGAAGGGTCTTAGCTTTGCAATCTCTTGTTACCCCAGGACTTATCCCCTGGCTCTACTGGATAAAACCCTCCTACTTCTCAGAGCCTCTCCCTGTTCTGCTCTCTCTCTCCTGGTCAGGTTTTTCTGCAGTGGAGTTGTCATAGAAATTTCTGTCCGTTCCAGCTGAGGAATAAGGAGAGACGGACACAACTAGCCAAGCAAGGAGCCCCGGGAGGGGCGATCCATTTATTTCAATTGCAATTGGGTTCAAGCTCATAAGTCAGCAAGAACAAAGAAAACACTTACACCAAAGCATTATATGCAGTTGCTTATGATAATCTATCGCTCTATGATTGGCCAAAATTTGCCATCATTACCATACATAATTAGCAAGCTACATGCATCTGCCCCTCTTATGACCCCTTATTGTTCATCTATTTGCCCCCTCCTCCTTGCTTATTTTGCAAACTAAGTGGTTAGCTATCTACAGGACGCAGGCACAGAAAGGTCCATTGTCTCCAGGTTTGGAGTTTGGCTACATTTCCTCTTGAAGGAACTTCCTGACTACCTATAGCTGACTCTGCATTTTGTCCTTCTTCTTTCTCCCATGTGTACGTGACAAATTTGCCCCCTGGCAGTTAAGTAGAATAATTTTATATCAAAGTCGAGGCTACTTGGGGTGACAGCGGCCCCAACATGCCTGTCTGACTCAGAGCTGTATACCTTAGGATAGGCAGGATTGGCTAGCTGGGTACAGGCTGGGCATGTTTTACCTTCTGCCAGCCTTGAGAAAGCTGGCTCACATGCAGTGCACCCTTTTGGAGTTTGCCCAGTGCTTGTACAGCTGCTCTGCCATGCCTGAAAGGGGGGCAGAGGAGCTTGGTGGGGAAGCGTGGTGAGGACAGAAACTGCAACAGAGTCTCCAGGAGCTGTGACCATTGTGTGGCTCAGATCCTGGACCAGGAGGAGGAAAGGAGGCTTGAACATAAACACACTTTAACTGCCCCCAAAACACCTACAAATTACAAACAGAAAAAGACAGGAGCAGAGCAAACCACCACTTGACTACTGCCACCGAGGCAGAAGATTTGGTAGGAGGCAGGAAAGGGGAGCATGTCTACCACAGGCTATGTTGCAGCTTTGCACAGCCTCCAGAAACTGCAGACAGGAGGGAAATAAGTCCATTCCTATCAGAATCGTGGGAGATGCTGGGCTGCAGAATAGATCCTGCTCTGGATATGCTAGATTACAGAAAAGGTGTGGATAGATGGCCAAATGCAAATGATCATCAAAACTGTGATGAGCTGAATGGTTCACTCAGACACATGCTGTGGAATTGCCAGATAGTTCAAAGTGTCTGGCAACAGGTTATTACCCAGTTTAATTTGATTTCCTTGATACAATGAAGAGACAACGGATTTATCCAATGTAGTCACAACTTCATTAATTCACAAAAAATAACATCCTAGAAAAATGGAAGGCAAAAGAACAAGCCGAACTTGCTCTTCACTACAACAAGCCGACTGATCTATCTTGAGAGAGTCTCTGTGTAAAGTCACAGTTTTGTCCCTTTGAAGAAACATGGTCTGCTTTGCTAGAATTATATGATTAAAATCATGTCTGAGAACTATACCTACATATTAGCACAGGTCATTCAGGATTGAACATGGAGCTATTTTCTGTTCTGCCCCTCTTTTTTTTTTTGTCTTGTTCTTACTACTTAAATTCATTTGCTACGTAAATTCACTTGAGTCTGTTATTTATCTATAGCATGGGAATTATTTTCTCTAAAAACTGCATGATGCCAATAAAATATATATATTTCAATATCACCTTAATAAAAATGCACATGAAAAAAACAACTGATTGAAGGATGTTGGAGGAATGCATTATTGGAGGAATCTGAAAGGTTGTTCCAAGGGGAAAAAGTTGAAGATTTTAAAGGTGCAAATAACAATGTTCTAACGAACATTTAAAAAAAATATATGCATGTCTAGGAGGAAGGGAAAGAGAGAAAGTCTGAAAATTTCTAATGGAAACAGGCTGGAAAAATCTGAGCACTAGGTGATCTTAGGTGCAAGATCTGGAAAGAGGTTTGAAAAATCTTACGGGAAGAATTTTGGGAAAAAATAGACTGATCTATGTGAAATAACAGTCAATTTTATTTATTTAAAATAAATTAACTATAAAATAAACGTGTTAAACAATTTATTCATGTTTTAATAGGCTCTGACTGAATTTAATTCTACAAGCTCCAATTTTCTTTTTACCAAGATTCTCCTAAAATGTCCATAGAATCTGTGTGGAGAAGGACATTCTACAGACTTTTGGTTAATTTCTGACCACAGTTATATCAGGGGAGGAGAGGGATGTTTCAATTTTGCCTGAAGCATAAAGTTTAAACTACTATTGAAAGTGGAATATTGAATTAGATGGCCAAATTGGTCTGTTCAAGCATGGCAATTTTAATATCCCTATCTAGTCATTTAATAATATTGTGTAAATATTCTTTCTTCCTGTGAAAGAAAAATAGGGAGAGATTAAGGAATCCAACATAACATGGCATTCCTTCCTCCCCGTCCTATATTTTAAAAAAATATATGTAGGGCTGTCAAACAATTAAAAAATTAATAACAATCAAGAGATTAAAAAAAATCATGATTAATCAGCTTTAATCACATTGTTAAACAATAACAGAATACCATTTAAATATTTTTGGATATTTTCCACATTTTCAAATATATTGATTTCAATTACAACACAGAATACAAAGTGTACAGTGCTCACTTGATAGTATTTTTTATTACAAATATTTGCACTGTAAAAAAGATAAAAGAAATAGTATATTTCAATTCACCTCAGACAAGTACTGCAGTGCATCATCTCTTTATTGTGAAAGTGCAATTTATAAATGGAGATTTTTTTTGTTTTTGTTACATAAATGCATTAAAAAACAAAACAATGTAAAACTTCAGAGTCTACAAGTCCACTCAGTCCTACTTCTTGTTCAGCCAATCGCTAAGACAAACAAGTTTGTTTACATTTACGGGAGATAATTCTGCCCGCTTCTTATTTACAATGTCACTTGAAAGTGAGAATGGGCGTTCACATGGCACTATTGTAACTGGCGTTGCAAGGTATTTACATGCCAGATATGCTCAACATTTGTATGCTCTTTCATGCTTCAACCACCATTCCCGAGAACATGCTTCCATGCTGATGACTGACTCTGCTCGATAATGATCCAAAGCAGTGCAGACTGACGCATGTTCATTTTCATTATTTGAGTCAGATGCCATGATTTTCTTTTTTGGTGGTTCGGGTTCTGTAGTTTCTGAATCACAGTGCTGCTCTTTTAAGACTTCTGACAGCATGTTCCACACCTCATCCCTTTCAGATTTGGGAAGGCACTTCAGATTCTTGAACCTTGGGTTGAGTGCTGTAGTTATCTTTAGAAATATCATCTTGGTACCTTCTTTGCATTTTGTCAAAACTGCAATGAAAGTGTTCTTAAATTGAACATGTGCTGGGTCATCACCCGAGAGTGCCATAACATGAAATATATGGCAGAATGGGGTAAAACCACGAAGCAGGAGACATACAATTCTCCCCAAGGAGTTCAGTCACAAAAAAAAAAGTGTGTTAATGAAATTAACAAGCGTCATCAGCATGGAAGCATGTCCTCTAGAATGGTGGCTGAAACACGAAGGGACATACAAATGTTTAGCATGTCTGGCATGTTAATACCTTGCAACGCCGGCTACAAAAGTGCCATGCGAACACCCGTTCTCACTTTCAGGTGACATTGTAAATAAGAAGCTGGCAGAAGTATCTCCCGTAAATGTAAACAAACTTGTTTGTCTTAGCGATTGGCTGAACAAGAAGTAGGACTGTGTGGACTTATAGGCTCTAAAGTTTTACATTGTTTTGAGTGCAGTTACATAACAAAAACATCTCCATTTGTAAGTTGCACTTTCACGATAGAGATTGCACTACAGTACTTGTCTGAGGTGAACTGAAAAATACTGTTTCTTTTATCTTTTTTACAGTGCAAATATTTGTAATAAAAATAATACTATCAAGTGAGCACTGTACACTTTGTATTCTGTGTTGTAACTGAAATCAATATATTTACAAACATAGAAAAACATCCACAATATTTATAATAAATTTAAATTGGTATTCTATTATTGTTTAACAGTGTGATTAAAACTGCAATTAATCGTGATTAATTTTTTTAATCAAGTTAATTTTATTTGAGTTAATTGCTTGAGTTAACTGTGTTTGAGAGCCCTAATTATATGTTCCATGAACAGATTCTGTCCAATCAGCTGTAGCTAGATCGTAAACAGTGACTGTTAGTCATCCGACCAAACATGTAAAAGAGAGAATTAGGGTCTAGCATGCTAATTAATGCTTTAAATAAGTAGTTACTAGTGTAATTTTTATACCCTTATCTATTCCTACCAAGAGTTGTGATAACATTTAATAAATAATATAACAACAATAACAATATAATATAATATGTAACAGGATGCCAGAGAGCTTGGAAACCTCCTCAGCTTTGTGCTAAACTATTTTGAGCTTTACACATTCCTTTAACAGGTATCTTGATAAAAATCTATTGTATACTCAGAGTTAGGGCACAATGGCCCCCTTTTCTCTATTAAACTGAAAGATAATCCTGTGGCATTCAGTGGGGACTCAGCACATTTGAAAATCAGGCCACTAATTTAAGAACCTATGTATGAATTGAGAAGACTAAATCTAGACTCCTACTTCTGAAGATCTTGGCCTTGACTATTCTGTTTGAGGCAATTATCTTTTACCCCTGTACATGACTGTATCTTTCTAATAGGTTAAGAGTGAGCTTTTCTTTTTTTGCAATCGATTAGTGTTACTGTATCATGCTCATTAAGGGCTTGATCCAACTCCCACTGAACTCAAAGTCTCTCCATTGATTTCTATGAGACTTGCATCAGGCTATAATTGCTCATTATAAAATTAAAAAAACACCTTTATGTATTGTCAATATTGTAATTGCTGCCTACATTTTATAAGGAAAATCTTTAATGACCTGCAAGTATAACCAGATACTTAATTTATGTTTTATTATTCTACTAGCTAAAAATAGCTGGGATCAATTTTTTTCTTATCTCAATTTTTATACTCTGTATGTTTCAAGATGAATGAGTTATGATATACTTTTCCACTTATTAAAAAAGAGAATTTGAATGTGCTGTCCATACACACACACACACACACACACACATATATATTATATTCCATTTTCTGTTGGCATTTACTGTTGATCAAAACAAGAGGCCCTATGGTAATTTTTCTTTGCTTTGTCCTGTATTTCACCAACACAATTTCAGTTTAAACAGAAAGTGTTAAAGGTACTCTTTTAGGCAGCAGTGTTTATTGTGAAGAATCATATTTGGGATTATAAAAAAATCTTGACTATTGCTGATAAAAGCATTACTTCATTTTTTCTATTACTTTCTATGGAAAATCTACAGTATCTATTTTCAGGAAATGGATTAACTTTCTATTGACTCCAGTAATCTAAACTTTGCATGGAAGTTTAAAGATTAAATGCCTAGTGCCTGCAATAAAGTTGACTATTTCCATTACAAGTTCATTTCCTTTAAAAATATTCTCCCCATAAAGTAATTTTGTTTTCTGATTTCCCAGACTGGAAATGTGTCAGTTTCTTGAACCAATAGAGTTATCTGAGGTACCATAAATATGCAGTCTTGTAGCCATGTTGGTCCCAGGATATTAGCGAGACAAGGCGGGTGAGGTAATACTTTTATTAGACCAGCTTACACAGACCTTTTCTTCAGGTCTGGGAAACTAAGCCTTTGTCTACACTAGCCCTTTTGTCAGTAAAACTTTTGCCGTTCGGGTTATGAAAAAATACACCCCTGACCGACATAAGTTGCACCAACAAAAGTGCCAGTGTGGACAGCTATGTCCACAGACAGAAATGCTCTCCCACCAACATAGCTACCACTGCTTGTTTGGGGTGGTTTAATTATGCCGGCAGGAAAGTTCTCTCTCGCTGGCATAGAGCGGCTACAAGGGAGACCTTACAGCGGCGCAGCTGCAGCAGTACAGCTAACTCCGTGCCAGTCCAGTTTTCCTGGGGGAGGTGGAAGAGTCACCCCGAGACCTTGAGCGGTCTCGATTGGTCTTATACGATCTTTTCCTCGGCAGTTGACAGGGAACGGCTCCTCTGCTTCTTCAGAGAGGTGCCTGCTCTGGAATGTGAAGTGGATGCACACTTAGAACCCCATGATAGTCTCCAACCTAACGAGCGCCTCAGTACCGAAGCAGGGGACCACAGTTGAGAATTTCTCCACTACATGAAGAACAGTGTTTAAAACCCTATGAGGGCATCACCAAGAAAATCTAAATTATCATAACTAATGCTAATCTAACACTAAGGGTTCTACTAACTATTTACAACAAGAGAAAACTAAACTAGTTGAGAAGTTGTGAGGTTAAGACCACACAGAACTCTGATTCCAGCCATGGCTGATGCAAAGGAACTGAGGGAGGTTTGGGGCAGTGCCGCCTCTTATAGCCAGAGGAGAGGCTACAGCCACGTGGTGCTAGTGCTGCCCCTCTACAAGTACTGGTAGACAAATTTAAACTGGGTGCGCACACACCTAAGTGGAATGCATGGCTGTGTCTATTCGAAGTTTTCAATTACTGCTATGTTCTTTTTTTTATTTGTAAACATCTATATCAAAAAGTAGATTTGCAGATACTTTAATTAAGAAAGAAATCACTGAGTAGATCCAAGTTTCAGGGGATTGAATTGCTTCTTAATTAAGCAGTAAGCTTCAATAATCTAAACATTACTTTGAGATATCAACTCTATTTGATTAACATTCCTAGGCAGAGAACTGTATCTCAACTAATTTGCTATTATCACCACTTATAATGTGGGTGTTATGAATGTTTGAGATAACATGAAGATGCATAGAATTAAGCAAGGCTGTCTCATTCTAGTGTAGGATAATAGCCACCAAAATAAGGCTTCAAATTTGCAATGAGTTTAACGTGAGTAGATTGCTTTACTCACATGAAGCCCCACTGAAGTCACTGAAATATATACATTTTGATTTCACATATATTGACAATAACAACTTTTCTATAACACTAGTCAAAGTGGCTACTTTTAAAAACTAGCTTTAAATTTGTTTTAAAATTTAGATTGTTTTAAAAACTAGCTTAAATGCACCTTGCTCCTTTCAGCCCAAACAATTAATACAAAACCTCAGTTAGTTAAATAAGCACTTTTCATTCATGTGATTTATTTTTAAGGAGAACGCAAGGAAATTCCTTACCTCTAAAAAGTCAATAATTTCCCTGTTCAGGAATATATGTAGCCCCTCATTTTCCCTATGGTTTGCATTATTCACTGGCTGTATACATTATGACACACTATTATTCTAGTCTTTAATTTAGAGACAACTGCATGGCTTCCTCGTGCCTCCCCACGCCTTCCTGGGAATTTCACTAATAAATCATACTGTATTTATGTAACAAGCTGCATTTCACATGTAGTCTCCAAACAATCTGTATTTCAAAGATAGTTGAAAGACACATACCTAGAAGGTTTCTTGTCTTTGGCATCACATAATAGAAGCTCTTTGCAAGGAGATTTATTTTCTGTATCTTCCTGCTTTGTCGTCTCTGACACAGATTTCCCAGATGATCGATTATGAGCTGAAGATTTTGAGCCAGTGTGACCAGGGCTAGGACATTTTCTGTCACTATTAAAACAAATTGATAGTTTTGAAATCTGAGCTGTCAGTTTATTTTCTACGTGGTTGAAGATTCATTGCTGTAATTAAAGAAATACCGATACAGCAAGAAATCATATATTTAAAGAAAAATAAAATGTCCTTCCCTGCTACTAACAAAACTTTACAAACTGACAAAACTGGAGCTCCAGCTCCAGCTGCAACTTCAAAGCACTAGGTATACAGCTATTTTTAGAGCACTAGCACCAGCCCTCCTAGCTCAAGGCTGTCGACCTGGGCTTGGAGGCTCACTGCCACTTGCTCCAAAATGCGGTGTAAATTTATCCGTATTGTCACAGGTAAAACTCCAACTGACTTCAGTGGGAGTAGAGTTCGCCCAACACTGAGTGCTTTTGAAAAGCCTACCAGTATAATATGAATACAAAAGAATTTTAAAATTTCTTTTCACAGTTTTTGCTTTAAAAAAAAAAATGTATGCATTCTTGTGTCTTGGACAATCAAAATAGATTAGGACCTGATACTATTCCCATTGAAGTGAAGTTACGGTAGGCACCAATGGAACTAGTCAGTTTGTAGTCAATTTCACTTTCTAGTTCTAATACATTAGCACAATCCTACAATTTGGGGATAATTTAACCAGACAGTGAACTTTTAATAGTTGAACACCCTCTTTGTTTTTAACTTAAAGTGGGGCTTCTCCATGAAAACAGCATTTAAAATACTACATATTCAAAATTCAAAGGCATTATAAGTGAAAACGGAGTGAAATTCTGAAGTGCAAAAAGGTCACCATTAGCACATTTCACTCAAATATAGCCCTTAGAAATATTGCAAACCCCTCCCCACACCAGGTGTTTGCAATTGATTTTGGTGTAAAAGCCTGAAACTGTTGAAAATAAACATATAAGGAGCCCCTTGCCACCGCAACCATTTTCTCCCCAGTGCTTCTAATACAAAACAGTTACTAACCTGTCCAAAACTGTTGCTCTTTGAGAGGTCTTGCTCATGTCCATTCCACGTTAGGTGTGCGTGCGCAGTGTGCACCGGCGCCAGAGATTTCTGCCTCAGTGATATCAGTCAGACCAGCTCTAGCGACCTCTGGTGCCCCGCGCTCAAGCGCTGGTATAAGGAACCGGACGGCCCCACATCCTCTCAGTTCCTTTTTGGTAGCTAACTTTGACAAAGGGGCAGGAGGGTGGATCGTGGAATGGACATGAGCAACACATCTCGAAGAACAACAGTTATGGAAAGGTTAGTAACTCTCTTTTCTTCTTCGAGTGCTTCCTCATGTCCATTCCATGTTATGTGACTCCCCAGGGGTACCCGAGGAGGTGGGCTCAGAGTTCAGGACACTTGGGCTAGGGCTACACTACAGGAAAGGGGGAGGGCAGTTGACCTAAGATATGCAACTTCAGCTACGTGAATAGCGTAGCTGAAATGGCGTATTTTAGGTCGACTTACCTGGCTGTGAGGACGGCGGCGAGTCGACCGCTGCTGCGCCGCCGTCAACTCCACTTCCGCCTCTTGC